>NC_060144.1:502679963-502988809 GCF_021461385.2 Schistocerca piceifrons
GGTATTAATGTGACCACGTGTCAAAAGCCTGAATGACCACATTTTGCAGAGCGGACCCTTGCTAGACGTCCAGGAAGAGAGTCAGTGAGGTTCTGGAAGGTAGCGACAGGGATCTGGAGCCACGTCGACTCCAGTGCCGTGTCCAACAGCGCTACGTTTCTCGATTGATAGCGCGAACAGCCCAGTAGAGGTGATCCCACAGATTCTCGATTGGGTTAAGTCCGTGGAATTTTATGGCCAAGGGAGTACGGTAAAATTCATCGAGGTGCTCGTCGAAACACGCACGAAAACTGCGAGCTGTGTGATATTTGCAATGAATGTCCTTCTGGTAGGTGCTATCGTGTCAAACGAAAAACTACGTTCAAATGGCTCTGAGCACTATGGGACTTAACATCTGAGGTCATCAGTCCCCTAGACTTACAACTGCTTAAACCTAACTAACCTAAGGACATCACACACATCCATGCCCGAGGCAGGATTCGAACCTGCGACTGGAGCAGCAGCGCTGTTCCGGACTAAAGCGCCTAGAACCGCTCGCCCACAAAACCCGGCAAAAACTACGTGTTGGGGTGGGCACGGCCCCCACAGCATAGATCCATACTTGAGTTGACCCACTGTGCCCTCTGGAATGACAAGATCACACAATCAATGCCACGAGAATATCCCCCAGGCCATAACGCTCCCTCATGGTTGTATAGTGTTTGCTTTCAGAAGTTTCACGCCACACATGCCTACGGCCATCTGTCCCATGGAGCAAAAAACTTGATTCATCTGGAAAGGCCACCTGTCGCCACTCGGTGGACGTCCAGTTGCGCTATTAGCGTCCAAATTCCAGACTTCATCGCCGATTAACAGCAGTCAGCATGCGAGCATCAACCAGGCTCCTGTTAGAGGGACCCATTCGCAGCAATGTTCACAGAACGGTGGTTGAAAGTACTGACACCACTGATGACAACCTTTAGTAATGGCCCTCTGAATGATTTTAGCTGGCCATGTAAGCCACATATGGCCGTTTCTGCCATTTGTACAGAGGCATATGACAATCCAATTCACCCAGCCTTAAGAACAAGCTCCTTGGTTCCTCTGGGCGGTCAGAAAATCAACAACTGCACGTCTGTTAGTCCGGAAACATCTCCGCAGCTGTCGTTCACCCATGTCGTCTATTGCCCGTGGTGCACCACAATTGCGTCGGCGCCGATTTTAAGAGCGAGGAAAGCAGGTACCGTGGTGTGATATATCGAAGCATTCCTCAGAAAAATGTAATTCGTTTACGATGAAGTGCCTCACAAGACAATTGTATGAATAATTCTTAACGACTCCTCTGCCAGTGTGGAACACTTACCATGTAGCAGTAACATGGTACCTAATTAATATTCAAATAAGAACGGCACATTTCATTGCGTGGTACATTAGCAAGGTTGATACCGTTTCAGTGATGCTCATCACTAGAGCCCAGGTTCTTATGCGATATCAACACACAAAGTATGTACAAATTTATGCGATGACAATTCTTTCAAATGGTTCAAATGGCTCTGAGCACTATGGGACTTAACTTCAGAGGTCACCAGTCCCCTTGACTTAGAACTACTTAAACCTAACTAACCTAAGGACATCAAACACATCCATGCCCGAGGCAGGATTCGAACCTGCGACCGTAGCGGTCACGCGGTTCCAGACTGAAGCGCCTAGAACCGCACGGCCACACCGGCCGGCGAAAATTCTTTGCAATTACTAAATATGTGTGGGAATTGCATATACACTGAAGCGCCAAAAAGCTGGTATAGGCATGCTTTTTCAAATACAGATGTAGGTAAACAGGCAGAATTCGATGCTGCGGTCGGCAGCACCTTTATAAGACAACAAGCGTCTAGCACAGTTGTTAGATTGGTTACTGCTGCTACAGTGGCAGGTTATCTAGACTTATGTGAGTTTCAGCATGGTGTTATGGTCGGCGCACGAGCGATGGGACACAGCATCTCCGAGGTAGGGATGAAGTGAGGTTTTTCCCGTACGACCATTGCACTAGTATACCGTGCATATGAGGAATTCGGTAAAACATCAAATTTCTGACACCGCTGCACCTGGAAAAAGATCCTGCCAGAATTTCATGAATCCATGGACCTGCAGTAGGGGTCTTATCAAGACAAGGGGGGCTCTGTCCATTGCCTCAACGCCATGACTGAAGAGAATCGTTTAACATGACAGAAGTGCAACCCTTCCGCAAATTGCTGCAGATTTCAGTGCTGGGCTATCAACAAGTGTCAGCCTGCCAAACGTTCAACGAAACATCATCGATACAAGCTTCCGGAGCCGAAGCTCCACTCGTGTATCCTTGACGACTGCACGGCACGAAGCTTTACGCCTCGCCTGGGCTCGTCAACACCGACATTGGACTGTTGATGACTGGAAACATGTTGCCTGATCGAACTAGTCTCGCTTCAAATTGTATAGAGCAGGTGGACGTTTACGGGTACGGAGAAAATCTCGTGAATCCATGGACCTTGCATGTCAATAGGGGATATTTCAAGCTGGTGGAGGCTCTGTCCATTGTGCATTCCGATGAACTTGGGAAATTCCAGGAGGAAAACGCGACACCCAGCACGTCCACAATTATTACAGAGTGGCTCCAGGAATATTCTTTGAGTTTAAATACTTCCGCTGTTTTTTTTTAAAATCCTTCCTCATTTATTACACCAGGTCAACCCGTCTCGTGCAATTTATTTATAAGTTAAATTAGAATGAAGTCATACAATGCTCATGTTAAAAGGCAAATACCAGGGCAGGCACCTTATATAATTCACTTGTTGTGAGCTCTTGGTGTCAATTCAATTCTATTTGTTGTTTTTTCTTTTTTTTTACACTTTCTACAGTATCTAGTGACCCAATTTTTTAAATTTTACTTATCATTATTTGAATAATTTGTGAGTGAATGTTTAATGAATTTGATAACATTTCAATGATTATTGCATATGCAGTTTAATGCAGTTTCACTGAATAAACCACTTATATGTTGAACAGCACTCCTTGCATTTCATTTATAGAATCTAAATAAAATTCACACCTCTTTCTCCCTCCCACACGAGGTATCTTGGACACTTCCGCTGGCCACCAGGCTCCTCAGACATGAACATTATAGAGCATATCTGGGATTCCGGGATGCTTTGCAACGTACTGTTCAGAAGAGATCTCCACCCCCTCTTTCCTTTACGGTTTTATGGACAGCCCTGGAGGATTCACGGTGTCAGTTCCCTACAGCACTATATCACACATCAGCCGAGTCCACGCACGTCGTGTTGCGGCACTTCTGCGTGCTCGCGGGGCCCCTACACGATATTAGGCAGGTGTACCAGTTTCTTTGACACTTAAGTGTACTTCCTAATCTCCTCCCTCCCCCCTCTCTTTGTCCATTTCCTCCTCCTCCCCGTCACTCTCTGTCTCCTCTTCCCTATCTCTATATCCATCTCCTCCTTCCTCATCTCTATGTCCACATCCCCCCTCTTTCCATCACCTCTTCCACCTCTCACTGACCTTGAGCCCTGTTTATTGGTATTGCAAATTAAACCTTAATTGGGAAGTCAGTTCGCTGAAAATGAATGGGTAAATCGGTTGGGATCATTAATATTAAGAGTAGAGGAGAGACTTCTCCAGCTGCTGGATTGGTGACGATAGTAGCTTCAATGACAGTATTTCTCAAACTTTTAATCTGTGCATGGGTAGTGTTGCAAAGTTTCGGATGATGCAGAGTCCATAGCATTAGTCTAATCATAAGTCGATAAGCCAAAGAATCAACATTTCTCTTTCCTCTTAAAACAGACTACGACGAAGGAAACAAAACAGCAAACTGTTGTGTGTAAAATACTTGTTTAAAATTGTATATAAGCAGAAGGAGTACATGTGGAAGAAACAATGTCTAATGGTTTAAATATCATGATATTAAAGTTAAAACTGACTGCAAGAAAGAAAGAAACGAAACCGCACAGTATCACAGTACAGCATTTTCTTTCTTGTAGTCCGTTTTAACAGAAAAACTCTACATTGTTATACTCTATGTCCTTCCGAATGTTACCAGAATATCGGGTAACAATTTCAAGTAAAACGGTCAAGAACTTTTTGAGATTTTTGCTAACAAAGTTCATCGTTTCCCATTCATGTATTACGTATATACACTATGTGATCAAAAGTATCCGAACACCCTCAAAAACATACGTTTTTCATAGTAGGTGCATTGTGCTATCACCTACTGCCAGGTACTCCATATCAGCGACCTCAGTAGTCATTAGGCATCGTGAGAGAGCGGAATGGGGCGCTCTGCAGAACTCACGGAGTGCGTACGTGGTCAGGTGTTTGGGTGTCACTTGTGTCATACGTCTGTACGCGTAATTTTCACACTTTCTCTCTCTCTCTCTCTCTCTCTCTCTCTCTCTCTCTCTCCCTCTCCCTCTCCCTGTCTCTCTCTACACACAAAATACACGCACACACAATTATCCATAAAAAAATTAAAAATATAAAAAAACACTCTCCCAAAGAAGAATTACACAATTGCCTACAGCAAATACACACACACACACACACACACACACACACACACACACACACACACGGTAAATAAGTCTAATCTAAAAGCCGTAAATTTAACTAAATACCTAGGTATTACAATTACGAGCAATTTAAATTGGAAGGAACACATAGAAAATGTTGTGGGGAAGACTAACCAAAGACTGCGTTTTATTGGAAGGACACTTACAAAATGTAACAGACCTACATTACGCTTGTCCGTCCTCTTCTAGACTACTGCTGCGCGGTGTGGGGTCCTTACCAGATAAGATTGACGGAGTACATCGAAAAAGTTCAAAGAAGGGCAGCACGTTTTGTATTATCTCGAAATATGGGAGAGAGTGTCACCGAAATGATACAGGATTTGGGCTGGGCATCATTAAAAGAAAGGCGTTTTTCGTTACGATGGAATATTCCCACGAAATTCTAATCACCAACTTTCTCCTCCGAATGCGAAAATATTTTGTTGACACCGACCTACATAGGGAGGAATGATCACGACGATAAAATAAGGGAAATCAAGACGTACGGAGAGATATAGGTGTCCATTATTTAAGGTCGCTATACGAGATTGGAATAACAGAGAACTGTGAAAGTTGATCGATGAACCCTCTGCCAGGGACTTAAGTGTGATTTGCAGAGTATCCATGTAGATGTAGATGTAGAAATTATCCATAAAAAATTTAAAAATATAAAGAAACACCCTCAAGGAAGATTTACACAATTACATACGGGAAATACACACACACACACACACACACACACACACACACACACAACAAATGAAAAATATCAAACCACAACACAACACAAACAAAAGACAGATAAACACACAACAACAGTTGACAACACTACGCACCGAAAACACACATATGTTGATCACAAAATGGAAAGTGCAAGTACCTCTCGGAGTGGCCGAGCGGTTCTAGGGGCTACAGTCTGGAACCGCGCTACCACTACGGTCGCAGGTTCGAATGCTGCCTCTGGCATGGATGTGTGTGATGCCCTTAGTTAAGTTTAAGTAGTTCTAAGTTCTAGGGGACTGATGACCTCAAAAGTTAAGTCCTATAGTGCTCAGAGCCATTTGAACCATTTTGAAAGTGTAAGTGGTATATGCGATGTGACAAGTGTGGGCGAAAAAGAGCCAGAACTCGGTCAGCTGGAGTATGGAAACTAACGAATACGTCTCCAGCACCACACACGAGTTAACAGCGCTGGAAATCGTGACACCGAACGATAAACTCACATTACGAAACTTGTGCTAGAAAAGTTGATTCTAACCTAAAAAACAAAAGAAAAACACGACAAAATGTAATATGGCAACATATTGTATCTACGACATAATACGTTTATTGTATGTATGAACGAAACATGTATTACAGGCCCACTGGTGATGCTTCCCAAATAAAAGAACCAAAACTCGTATGTCAATAAACACACTGCCTTCAGTTAGTAGCATAGACGGTATATACCTCCACGAACAGTGTTACAGTTTACGTGATTTACGGACAACGCCTCTCCTCCCGAAAACCAGTTTAGGGTAGCAGCAGCTGCGCCACCTCTGCCGCCAGTGAGGGTAGAGACCCAGTGTGAACAGCAAGTGCGTGGCTGGCAGCGGGGGATGCAACGCAGCAGCAGAGAGAAGCTAGCAGCTCATTTTCCGTCCGCGCGCCCTGTCATTGTTTCCCGATATACGACCGCGGCCTGCGCTCCTACGGGCAGCCGCACTGGCGCCAGTAATTACCAGCCGAGGCGCGCCCATAAGCCAGCTGCCAGTCGCGACGGCTCAAGTTGACGGATGGGCCCCGCGCAAATATTTTCCTTCTCCCCGCAGCGCAGCGTGTGGCTCGGCGTAACCTGACGCTGATGGCGGCTGCCTTCTGCTGCTGCAGGGGCGACACCCCCACGGAAGAAAGCATCTCGTTGTCAGCGGGGAGAAATCTTCAGACGTGAAAATAGGTTCGGGCGTAAACCAAGGGAGCATATACAGGGTGAAAAGTATTTAAACCGACAAACTGAGGGAGGTTGAAGGGGACATCAAAACAAATATTTTTCCCTAATGTCATTTTTTCCTATGAGGAGTATTTAAACCGGTATAGGAAGATTTCTCTGGTGGCAAATTAATAAAACCAACAAACAATTTTCCATTTCTTTATGACGAAGAGACAACACATTAACACAACCTAATTTCAGTTACAGTAGATTTTCAAAAATGCCTGCATTGACACGTAAACGAAGGTTACACCGTCGGATCATGTCCGGTCTGACATGGGCAAAAAACCGAGGAGTATCCTGAATTGTTCCTGCTGCTGCTACTATTCGGGCAACCAGACCCTCTTCTGATGCAACAGGAGTTGCGTAAACAAGGTTGCGTGTCTCTCCCCATACAAAAAATGTGAGATGGCACGTATCTGGAGATCGAGCAGGCCATGGTACAGGACCACCTCTGCCAATCCATGTTTCTGGGAACGGTCGCTCCAGGAATCGACGCACACGACGTCTGAAATGTGCCGGCGCCCCGTCATGTTGGAACCACATGCGTTGTCTTGTAGGGAGCGGGAGGTCTTCCAGCAATTCTGGCAATGCTCTGCAGAGAAAATTGTAGTAGTGTCAACCATTTAATGGCCTAGGTAGCAGATACGGCCCAATTCAACAGTCCCCAACAACACCGACCCACACATTAACGAAGAACCGCACTTGATGAGCGCTAGTAACTGTGGGATGTGGGTTATCCTCCCTCCAGGCATGAGAACTGTGCATGTTGAAGACTCCATCAAAGCTGAACATTGCTTCATCGGTAAACAACACAGAGGATGGAAATGTATGATGCATTTCACACTGTTCCAGGTACCACTGCGAAAACTGTGCTCTGGGTGGATAATCAACTGGTTCCAAGTTGTGGAACAACTGAAGAGTGTAATACGGCCTCCACCGGTTTAAATAATCTTCATAGGAAAAAATGACATCCAGGAAAACTTTGTTTTGATGTCCCCTGCAACCTCCCTGAGTTTGTCGGTTTAAATACTTTTCACCCTGTATATGTGGTATTCAAAACGTCATTGCCCGAAATGACAATTATTAGGACGAAGAGTGGAAACAGGGGACATTCTAAGTGCTAAATCTGATATTTGTTCGGAGAATGAAAAAAAACAACAATGCATCTCTGTTTATACGTAACTGATTCGTCTAAAAAATAATTGAGAAAATATTTTGACACCCAGAATTATGTTGCTCAGTGCAACATGGCAAAAAACAATGCGGCAAATTACAAAATAAATACTTCATTAAGAACGTTCTAAGTGCCATATGGTTAATCTGACTGGACCTAAGTGGCAATAAGAGATCTGTTCAAAATGGTTCAAGTGGCTCTAAGCACTATGGGACTTAACTGCTGAGGTCATTAGTCCTATAAACTTAGAACTACTTAAACCCAACTAACCTAAGGGCATGACACACATCCCACACATCCATGCCCAAGGAAGGATTCGAACCAGGGACCGTAGCAGTCGCGAGGTTCCAAACTGAAGCGCCTAGAACCGCTCGGCCATGGCGGTCGGCAAGAGATCTGTTATAAGTTGATTCTTGCAGAGAAGGAAATGGCAATCAGCCACTCGTAATTTAATTGTATTTTCTCCCACAAATAGCGTCATTGCCGGTTTCCAAAGATAGGTGTATCTTCGGGCAGCTGAGCATGTGTATATTAAGTTTTTGTTGTCTACAATACTTGTTACTGTTTTTTCCTACAGATAATGTAACCTAGAACAAATCTACACTTCCATGCAACCGAGAGAGGTGGCGCAGTGGTTAGCACACTGTACTCGTATTCGGGAGGACGACTGTTCAAACCCGCGTCCGGCCATCCTGATTTAGGTTTTCCGTGATTTCCCTAAACCTTTTCAGGCAACTGCCGGGATGATTCCTTTGAAAGGGCACGACCGTCTTCCTTCCCCATCCTTCCCCAATCCTATTGGACCGATGACCTCGCAGTTTGGTCCCCTCTCCCAAATCAACCGACAAACTTCGGTACTACTATATAAAGATAAGTCGTTGTTTAAGGTTGTTATAAAAATTTCGAAAAGTACTTGGATGATTTAATTCGTATTTTTACACGACACTCTAATGAACATTTGGGCACGCATATGTTACATATTTTTAGAATGTATGAAGGAGAAACGTTGTTGTAAAGAATCTCGAAAAATTCTTGACCGATATACTTCAAATTTTTGCACTATACTCTAACAAACATTCAGACGAGCAATTATTAAACAACAGTGTACAGATTTTCTGTTAAAACCGAATGTGAGAAACAAAATACTGTGCTCTGAAAGTGTGGGGTTCTGTGTTCTTTCTTGCAGTCAATTTCAACGAAGGAGGTAGGGCAATTAAACCATTAAACAAACTGTTTATCCCATACATATTTTTTTCTCATTATATACATATTTTTAAACAACAACTGTGTGCTGTTTTGTTACCTGCCTCCCAGTCGGTTTTCTCAGAAAACAGAAAAGTCGTATTAATGGCTTATCGGCTTATGATTAGAACATCACTACGGAACCTGAATTTGTAATAACAATAGACAAGACTCAAGGTCGGAGAGAGAGGGGGGAATATTGGAGGGATGGATTGGTGGAGGAAGAGAACATGGACATAGAGAGGAGGAAGAGGGAGATGAACGGAGAGGGGGAGGAGGAGGAAGAGGAGGAGGGGGAGGAGATGTAAAAAGAGAGGGAAAGGAGGAGACGGAAAGAGAGAAATGGGAGGAGGACATTAATACGTACATCCAATCCCCATATATATTTAGCAATTGCGAAACATTGTAGTATTCGATAGTATATCGCAACCGTAAACAGCCATCTGAAGATTAATCTATCGTTTGAAACCGGCAACAACGCTATTTCTGTAAAATAAATAGCGTTGTTAACAGTGCCTGGCCACTGTTTCCTTATTAGCAAGCATCAACTTTCATTTTCTGCACAAAACTGTTCAAAAATGTCAGTTTTGACAAAGTAGGAGGAAGAAAGTTTTAATTCCAAGTGCCACTACTACTGAGCCATTACGTTTAATTTTTGATAATGCAAGTGCGTAAGTCTAGGGACGTGTTTTGTGAAAAAGTGGCACTTGGAACGTCTTTCACTTCCATTCTTCAAATACATTTCATAAAGCAACCAGGTGTCAGAAACGAATATACAGTGAGTTCTGAGCATGCGTAACTACGCCCTTGGTGGAGGAGATAAAATGTAGCTTTGTAACGGTCCAGTTACATACATTGTTTTATTTCCGATTAAAATAAATATTTCAAAACGAAAGTAGAAGATAACGAATCTTAAACTGTTGCTGGGTAGTGTAAGAAAGTTGGTGACTTTCAGTCATTTGGTGAAAAGATTGCGTCGCAAAAAAAAGTCTATGTTTTAACGTTTGCCCCCCCCCCCAAAAAAAAAGTCATATGTCGTATAAGTGACACTCTCTCCCCTATTTTGCGATGATACGAAAGTAATGGCATGCGACAAAAAAGATCAAGTGAAAGTCCAAGTTCATTTAGGCAATGAAGTGCTTGAACAAGTTGATAAATTTACTAATCTGGGCAGTAATATTACCAGGGATGGAAGGAGCAAGGCAGAAGTGAGAAGTAGAATTGCTCAAGCAAAGGCTGCTTTTAACAAGGAGAAAAACATCTTAACATCTAAGAGCATCAACCTTGAAATCAGGAAAAGATTTTTGAAATCATATGTGTGGAGTGTGGCATGCTATGGGTGTGAAACATGGACTCTCGGGACAGAGAAAGACCAGAAGCTAAATTCTTTTGAAATGTGGTGCTACAGACGCATGCTCAAAATAAAATGTATCGACAAGGTCACAAACGAAGTGGTTCTGGAAAGAGCAGGTGAGAAGAAAAGCTTCTGGAGTTTCATTGTTAAAAGAAGAGTGCAATTTACAGGCCATCTATTAAGACATAAAGGATTCCTGAACACAATCATAGAGGGATATGTCGAGGGAAATAGACCAAGAGGAAGATAACGGCTCAGGTACATGGATCAAATCGTGAAAGATGTGGGATGTAACACCTATAAAGAAACGAAGAGAATAGCGGAAAGATGCACAAATGGAGACAAGCTGCCATTGTAGCAGTTGCAAACCAATCCTTGGATTGACCACTACAGAAGAAGAAGAACAAAACGACCTTTTGATTTAATTTCTCTGTATCAGCACACCGACAGCAATAAAACTTCATGAAGTGGTGCAAGTAGCGATAGTAGTACACTATCCCAGATACAAACTGGTGATTTCAATAGTTACTGAGATTTAAAAATAAACCACTTAAAACTTGAAATTTTGCATTTTTGCATAAATAACAGCTTTATGACTCACTGCAACGGCATCATATAGGAATCTTAGTAGAAATTGTAACGTCCCCTTAGAAAAATTAATGAATTACTGTGCTGATAAACCTCTTACATTATTTGATTTTCAAACAGCTGAGCAGAACTGAACGTACTCAGACATTTCGCTCTTTACCTATTCTGATCAACACTAAACTGACACACAATATTTTTGGCGCAACGCAATCTGACTTTCAACAATCCCTACAAAAGAATGGCCCTGACTAACATTAACCTATACGTTTCAAAAAACACTTACCTCACAAAAATCTTCGTTACTCAAGCTACTGCAATACAGCGAGCGCCACTACCGCCAGCTAAATAAATGATTCAAACTACTGAAGGTACTAACTACTGATAGGCATAGTTAGCAAATGAAAGATTTTGATAGAGAACAAACAATGTATTTACCTTAATAGTGTTCAAAAGTCATTATATATATATATATATATATATATATATATATATATATATATATATATCAGTTCATGATGTCCAGTCTTACAAATTTACTGTCTCTGTCCAGATCATCCGCTCTCAAAACTCCGCCATCTCACTCCCCACACCCACCACTGCTGGCGGCTCACCTCCAACTGCGCAACGCTACGCGCTGTTAACAGCCAACTGCCCAACACTACAATGGCGAATATTGCAACAATGCCGACCAGCCTCAGACTGCACACAGCACAGAGAGTGATTTTCATACAGAGCGCTATATGTCGTTACCAATATAAAAACCTAAACAGCCTATTTACAAAATATAGGTAAACACTATTTTGGGAAGTTCTCAAAGACGCACTTCAGCACCAAAAGTAAGGTTTACGCCATCACAAATACGAGTATTTTCTGAACATTCATTTTCATTTAATGTAGTTTTCTTTTAATAATATACAGTTTAGATGCTCTCAGAATATGCTGTGGAGTGAACAGAGAGTGTAAGGAAAGAATGAACCCTAGAACAGTAACTAATTAAGTATGTGGGGGTGCGTATCTAATGTTGTGCTAATATGTAGTGTATCGCGCGGTGCAAAAGTCATTACGTGGAAACAGCCGGTATTTATGTCGAGAAAGTAATGTCTTTACTTGAGTCCTTCAAATACGTTAAGATAGTGCTAGTTATGGTTTGTCTGGCATTTTTAGCGAACATATTGTGAGAGAATACGCAAATTACTTTAAGGCTTATGCTTAGACAGGTAAATCAAGTACGCAGCAAAGGAAGAAGATATGCCAGACTGTGATTCGTTGAAAGAATTATAACGGAAAGTAACGCATCCTCAGAGGCAGCTTACAAAACATGTTACGCTGAACTTGTATTGGTCGTCAGACTGGAACCTTTGCCAGGTAGGATGAACACAGGAGACAGGGGAAGGTTCAAATAGGAGCCGCGTGTTTTGTCACGGGTTCGTTCAGTCACCAAGAAACTATCTAGAAGTAGTTGAATCAACTCAATGGCAGACGCTACAGTAGAGGCGTTGGGCATCGCGGAGGCTTTATTGTTAAATTTGTGACAGCGAACTTTCTGGGAAGACTCTGGCAAAGTAGTGCTACGTCCCCTGCCATTCGCAAAATAACCAAGGCAATAATAGTGGGAAATTTTCAGCTTCTGCGGAAGTGCAACGCTCTCCAATAGAAGACGAAAGGCATCAAACAGTAGAAAAAATCCACACATCCCCTGCAACGCAAAGTAAGCCGGTCTGAGGGGCATTAGTGTAGTTGTAGACATAATCCAAAAGTTAAAGAAAAAAATAAAATCCAAAAATCGAAAACCATTGGCGGTAACTAGATGCAGTTTCCCTATGAAGACTCTGATTGTACGAGGGTTGTCCAGAAAGTAAGTTCCGATCGGTAGCGAAATGGAAACTACAGGGAAAATCAGGTATAGCTTTGCACAGATGTGTTGGGCAGTGTCTCCAGTATGCCAGTCGATTGTGTCGCGTAACTCTTTTCAGTATTGAGTGAAGAGTGAGAGCGTAAAGATGCGTTGGAAATAGTGTCTCCCGCCAAGTATGAGGGCCTGGTTAGAGCTTTCGCCTATGTCATGCAGCCCACATAACACAACTGTCGAGCAGTTCCTTCTTCATGCCAATTCTCGGCCGCACACTGCAGGGGCAATGAAGACGCTCCTGCAGCGTTTCCGATGAGAAGTGTTTGATCACCCACAATACAGTCCGTAATTCGCTCCACCTGAGTCTCATTTCTGCTCACAAGATCCGCTGGCTATGAAGACAAAAAATTTTCCACAGACAACGAGCTGCAGAGCAGTGCAGATAACTGGCCGAAAGCACAGGCGGCTGCTTTCTATGACGAGGATGTTGGAAAGTTGATACAACACAACGACAACACTCGAAGTTGGGGCGGCGACTATGTAGAGAAGCAGGTGGAAGGTTTACCTAACTGTTGCAAATAAAACGTTTCTGGTTTTCACTGTGGTTTTCATTTCGCGCCCCGATCGGAAATTATGAATTACTAGAATAATTATTTTATCCATTAGTAATCGGCGCTTTCGTTGAATCACTAAATTCCATAGAGCTCAGCACAGTTGATATGTGTATGAAATACATCATCTGTCACTGGGACATTTAACATCTAGTTCGGACTGTTCCCTTATTTGAAGCACTCAGAAAGTCTGTTTAAAGAGCGTTTGGCAAGATCAAAACAGGCGGGAGAAACTTGTCTGTCTTAGAAGCCTGTTCATCATGAATGCAGGTAAAACATTAGTACAGGTCTGAAGACTGCGCTAAAACTGTGGAAATTCCACGTCATTGCGTCACGGTGAGATCGTCAGTATGCAATGACAACATTAATTGTATACTAATCAATAATAAATTCCTAAATATATGTACGAGATATGATGACTGACAGTTACAAGTATTTGCGCAAATCGTTACGCCATATTACGCAGTTAAACAGTCTGAATGCTTACAATTTTATGTTCTCCATTACTGCAGAGTTTCGGGTGTGTAGACATTTTCAAGTGCATGAAATACGTACCAGGTGTAACGTGGTTAAAATATAAATCTAAAACTGCCATTGGGCATCGAGCCGAAAGAAAGAAATTTAAAACTTAATTAAAAATAATGTAGTATATGATGTTAAACAATAACGTCGCAAAACGTTACCACATTTCATTTCATTATCATTGTAACAACTAGTAATTTTGACTGTCATGGCGTACTTTGTCCTGACATAACGAAACGTATCGCAGTTTTCATTCTTTCGTTTTTCTTTCCTCCGGCCTGTTTTGTAGCGTGAGCTACGAATGACCATTCAACAATATTACAAGCCTCTAAAATTATTATTTTTTCTTTGATGTATAACTGCTTGAGCACTGACTTTCGAAAGATGCTTTGTTAGAATTAGACGCTAAGATCGTGCCCTATGAACTATGTGATGAAGCAACGCAGGCGAGAATTTAATAACTGGCAGCACAGGTCAGCTGCGGAACCAGAGAAAATTAATCTTGCAAGCGGGATTCTCGATTTTACGCAGAGCAACGATACGTTGAAGGAATTTTTATGAAGGCTTATTGTTGGTTGGTACTCGAACAAAAATGGACTTTTAGAAATAGAATTATATTGTAGAAAAGATTGAAAACATTATATGGAAGCAGAAAGATAAATGAGAATGCGTGAGAATGCGACGAAAAATGTGAATGACGTGTCCTAGGTTTACTTTGTTGAGCCACATCCGAAAAAATTAAAAATCTGTGTTTCTAGGTGTTAATACAAGTGAACTGAATTTTTCTTACTTTTTTTTTTTACTACGCCTGAAAACTATGAAAAAAATTTTCGTACCAATGCACTTTTTTCCGATGAATCATCCTAAATGCAGTCAAAGAACAGTCCCACGAAATACGACGTTTCCTTGACGTAATACACGTGGGCTGTGAATAAATTATCGTCGCACTGCAGCCTCGTGATCGAAGATTTGGAGAAAATTCTATTGATCCACAATTTCATACGTCGAGTGAACGAATAGTGGAAGTGTTCATTTGGTGTTTCCATCTGAGTGCCAGCATCCAGATATGAGAGAAACTAGAGAAGAGTGTCACCAAGTTATTTTAGCACTGTTTTCCCTAGCTGTTATGGGCTAGAGCTGTTACACATTTATCAGGACTTCGGAAGAGACGTGATAACTGTCAGTTCCTTCTATTCTAAGAGGAATGTCGATATGAACCCCGTAAGAACTCTGCTCGCAGAACAGAGAAACACTAATCCTACTTTCCTTTCCTGCCATTCATTCATGCACTTCCCCACTTCCGCAGGAGAGCAAAGATTACTTTCATATTGGTTGTACGACACGTCGAGCTATGTTGCCATTCATGTGTATCATTGACCATATGGTCACGAGGTGTAGTTGTACTTCGTCCAATATGCTGTTATAGCTGCAAGTGGTGTGTTATGTCACACTTGTTGAGGACACACTTGGTGTCGTGTTTCGTTTCAAGTTCGGTATTGCGTGACGTTACCCCTTATTGTTCACCTACTAGTTTTTAATTCTGGTTGCATCTCACTGCATACGAGGATAACCAATGCGTTTTAGAAATGTATGACCAGAGTAAGCTTGGACTGTAATCGAAATGTGTTAACATGTTGTACTATGAAGGTCTTCTTTTTAATTTTATTTATTTTCTAATTTTTATTTTAAACAACCAGTAGTTAGACAAGGCTGCAACCAGTCTCCACTGTTGTTCATATTATTTATGGATCACATGTTGAAAACAGTAGACTGGCTGGGTGAGATTAAGATATGTGAACACAAAATAAGCAGTCTTGCATATGCGGATGACTTAGTTGTGATGGCAGATTCGATTGAAAGTTTGCAAAGTAATATTTCAGAGCTAGATCAGAAATGTAAGGACTATGGTATGAAGATTAGCATCTCCAAAACGAAAGTAATGTCAGTGGGAAAGAAATATAAACGGATTGAGTGCCAAATAGGAGGAACAAAGTTAGAACAGGTGGACGGTTTCAAGTACTTAGGATGCATATTCTCACAGGATGGCAACATAGTGAAAGAACTGGAAGCGAGGTGTAGCAAAGCTAATGCAGTGAGCGCTCAGCTACGATCTACTCTCTTCTGCAAGAAGGAAATCAGTAACAAGACTAAGTTATCTGTTTACCGTTCAATCTTTCGACCAACTTTGTTGTATGGGTGGATTCAGGTTACCTTATCAATAAGGTTGAGGCTACGGATATGAAAGTAGCTAGGATGATTGCAGGTACTAGTAGATGGGAACAATGGCAGGAGGGTGTCCACAATGAGGAAATCAAAGAAATACTGGGAATGAACTCTATAGAGGTAGCAGTCAGGGCGAACAGGCTTAGATGGTGGGGTCATGTTACACGCATGGGAGAAGCAAGGTTACCCAAGAGATTCATGGGTTCAGCAGTAGAGTGTAGGAGGAGTCGGGGCAGACCAAGGAGAAGGTATCTGGATTCGGTTAAGAATGATTTTGAAGTAATAGGTTTAACATCAGAAGAGGCACCAATGTTAGCACTGAATGGGGATCGTGGAGGAATTTTATAAGGGGGCTATCCTCCAGACTGAACGCTGAAAGGCATAATGAGTCTTAAATGATGATGATGATGATGATGATGGACCAGTAGTTGGTTAATATTTGTATTTTGACCGTGTTGCAGCTGGTACGTATCTGAGAGACTTGAAAATGGCTATACAGCTCTAACTGTATAATAGGGGAAAATTCAAAATGAAAGGATATTTTAATTCAACTAATGACAGCTAGTGAGGCAGGATGTTGTAAGCTAGAAACTTTGTTTTGGTTGTGGACCCCATTGTACCCAATTAAAAGTTGTCAGAAGTTCGCACGTTACATTAACCAATGTGTACGAGGTGGCTCTTTTCCTTGTTTACAAATAATTATATTAACCACGGTGAATACATTACAGACCTCCAATATATCGTATCTATATGCAGCTAGCCGATCTGCTCATAGGCACAAGTTAACTTATACGTTTTGGGTGGTTATGTAAACTGAGAACGAGTCTGAGAATACCAGAGCTGGGCACCTTGAGGGATTGTGCCGCTTCTACAGGTTACTGGCAGTTGTCCTTCTTGACTGAAGTTAGCTTTCTCACATAAATATTAGCTTTTACTCATTGTGAGGTAACATCTCCGATTTGTTGCGTATTGCGATCTCTGGGGTGGTTATACTGTGAAGTTCGTTTCCAGTTTGAAGCATTGAAAATTAATTTCCTGAGAAACAACTCAGCTGAAATTTATTTACTCCAACTGTATGTAGAGTGAACGAGGAGTGAAAATGTCGATTATCTGAATGGAGTATCAATTTTTGTCAGGTACGGGTTCAATAAGGAATTTCAAGGCGTCGTCTTTTGGTACTGACCATTCGAATCTTGTAAAATTGTTATCAATAGTGAAGATAAATGATTACAAAGATACCACCATTCAATCAACCAACTGACGGCAATTGACGACATTGGCGTTAACAATTTTGTCAAGTTGAGTTATTTTTTAACGTATGTGTGACACAGAGTGAATTATTATACCAACATTATAACCACCAACAGTTGCCTTTTTGCAAGCTGTACTAAGTATATATGACAGTCTACAATGGTTCAGAATGTTTTCAGATATGTTTGTTATGGGTTTCAAATGACAGACTGATGGTCTCCTATAGCTCGTAAGAGAGTAATTTGATATTGAAGAGTTAGACGTTTGGACGTGTAATGTCTCCTGGATCGAGACAGATCGATTTTGACATTAAAAATAAATCAGTCCTTTACTCGTTACGTTCTGGCGATTGACGTCATATGTTGGGCATCAAAAATTGCGAAATAAATTACGGGATGTAACAACCACCAGATAAAATACGAACACAGCGCACCCTACTTTGCAGAATAAATCCCAGAGGCTGTGGACAAGCCTGTTATCCCGCTTTACTCTTTCTTCAATGGGTACTTGTTCACTAGAGTATGCAGAAGTTCTGAGAAGCTCGGAAAGTAAAGAGAGTACAATCGACGCGTTGAGAGAGGCACGTGAGTCGTGCTTAGATAGCTCAACCGGAAATAGAATGCGTCCAAAACTAGGTCTTTGTGTACACACAGAATGTAAATTTTCGAAACTGTAACCCGCCTCGTAGCAGAGGTAACTAAAAAGAGGCCTCTGCGATTGCGCTCGACTCGGATGTAGCCCATTCTAGTTCTGCTGGTGTAAGAAATTTTCACGACTAGTACCGGGTGGTAATATGCATCTCGTAGACGTCTCCAATGCTCGTATTGAACTAATTGTGCAAGCGGTGGTTAATAATAACGTCAACATTATGCTTTTCTCAATTACTTGAGCTTTTCTGCCCACGTCCGGCTCTTAATCCATTACATATGGTAACATTTCTAAACGGTAGTGGAAACATTTTTGAACGTATTTCTTGCATTCACAGCGCTAGATGTGCATCTGGTGGCCGAAATTTGAGCTAATCTTTTTTTTTTTTTCAGTGTAATCAGTTTCGCATTAATACATTAGCATATCTACCAACTTTCGCTACCACACAGTAATTACATTGCACACTGGAACTCTGTGAGTGGCTGCACTTTAATTATAACCACATGCTACTTCGCCAGCAAGGAAAGGAAAAGAGGCAGCGCGAAATTCCTAATTGTGAGACAGTACGCCAGTGACGTCAATTACATTCCACATATCTCCGAGGTGTCTCTCATGCAGAGCGAGAATGTGGCTCTGTCGATGACGGTCCGTCAGTCGATAAACACTTTAAGCCCGTTTGCCCTCTTGATGCTATTCGAGAGGAGTAGAATATCTGTCGGCACCAGACTCGATCATCTCCCTTCTCTCTTCATCATAAAACTCAAACATTACACTGCGCTACCCATACACACTCATTAGTCACTTAAACGCAACACATATACATGATATTATGAATAAAGAGTGAAGCAGCCAGTGAAAATTTGTACCAAGGCTGGGAATCGAACCCGGGTCTCCTGCTTATAGGCAGGTGTGTCAGCCACTAAGCCACGTTGGCACAGCAGTTCACACAACTGCACAGATTACCCTGGCATGCTTCCCTCTTCGATCTAGATTCTCCCTACCCCCTCCAGCCTACTTTAAATGCCCCTTACACACAAAGAATTTACATACATTTGGAACACAACTCCCACACATGGCGAACAAAAGGACCGTTGTGTGTGCGGAAACAAAACTATTTGAGTATAGGCAGCTGAACCTGTCTCTATGGTTTACAGCCAACAATTCCATACGACTCACGCTTCCCTTTGTTTTATAAATCTGTCGTATTCGACAACAGTGATCTGAGTATAAAATCCAGGCTGTCCATACAGCCCCAGAAGAAACAGCACATCGGTGTTATAGGTGTGGAATGGACAAGAAAGGAAAACCAATGCAGACCACTCTGTACGTCATGCAAGCAACATGCGCTGGTGCATCATCGTAAATCTGTGTGTCACTAGCGACCTAACTATGATGAATGAATTTTTATAAATGTACCCACTCAGTCCATGGGAACATGCGAAAACTCAAGATAGAGAGTGACCTTTCTTTGCCATGGCACTAGCAGGGGAAGGATGATGGGCCTGTTGCCCTGGCAGCCTTTGTGTATTTCATAGCGGGCTCAGTGGACCTGGGGCCTTCCTGGAGGGATTGTAACGAAGAATAATTCCCGACCCCATCTGGGATTGAACCTGGGAGTTCAAGAGCATGACCCTAGGGTACAATGGTCACATTATTCACGCAGGGTGTAACGGGTATATTAGTCTTTTTTTCTTTCTTTAGCTGTGTAGTCGACATGTTACATCAGTATTTAAGTCGTTTGCAGATTAATGATCATAGCCAATGGAAGTTTTATGTTTTGTGGGTCGGTTAATATCTCAAAGAACATGTGGGAAGAGCAAGCCACTAATGCTTATTTTCTCCTGAGTAGCATTTCAGATGTTGAATGTGGACATGTGGGAGCAAAACGTTTGGTATATACTGACAGCCATAGTGAACTTAGTGGTGCAGTATGACCACGCAGAATATATTAGGTCAATAAAGTTTGTGAAGAGTTTGTGGGAAGACTGTTCAGCTTAAAGAAAAAACAACCAATACACTGATGTGTGTACACATTAAGGTACCACATAAAATTATCTGCACTTTTACCCGTTACATCCTGTACATACAGGATGTTAGGGATATAGGAACAGATGGTGTGGTAATTGGAATCTTAATATGTCTCCATTTCAGTGTCGTAGTTGTTTTTTCTTTGTCGCTCAGCAATCTTCCCCCGAACATCTCACGTGATTTACTACCTGAAGTTTTCTGTAGGAAGTAGGCTCTGAGCACTATGGGACTTAACAGCTGTGGTCATCAGTCCCCTAGAACTTAGAACTACTTAAACCTAACTAACCTAACGACATCACACACATCCATGCCCGAGGCAGGATTCGAACCTGCGACCGTAGCAGTCGCGCGGTTCCGGACTGCGCGCCTAGAACCGCGAGACTACCGCGGCCGGCAAGTTTTCTGTATGGTCGTAGCTGCACTGCAAAGTGGACTACACTGAGAACAGTATACACTATTTATTTTATTTCCCTACATCCGTACAACAATACCTGACCTGCTACCCAGGACAAAATGAACATTAATGGCTTACTTGTTCCATGTGTACTTGGAGGTACTAACCAACCCAAAAACATTCTACAGTACTCGTAATAGCTATAATTATTTGTCTGGAAATGAAGTAAATATAGATTTAATGTTGTTCAGTACACTGTCCTCATTCATCAACACGAATGTCTGCACTTAACCCGTAACACTATTTATGAGATTTCAAACTCTTTGCACCAACTGTCTAGGGGTTTTATGTTAACGTCACTTTTGCTAGAGACAGAATGTTCGGCCACGCTTCCTGACGACTATAAACGTCTCTTTATTTAATTTTCCGGCCTTGGGATGAAAAGATTTCAGCACATCGGTAGAGTCTACTAACCAAGTATGACGTATCTGCATACTGTCTGCCACAGTTAACTGTTGGAGTGGTTTTCAACAAGAAAGCCTTGATAATGAGTGTCTCTAAGCAGATAAAGACATTTTGGAAGCGAATCAGGAAGTTTAATTCTACGCTGCCTACCCCGGTTCACACAGAATAGACGACCTCATTATAGGCAACACACCTTGCATATGGATGTCACAGAGTGCCTGTACCCTCCCACCTCTCGGGGGGCATAACCAACATTAAAAGAATATTGCGTTACTGGGAAACTCGATTGTTGTTGTGTATAATCAGTACGCAGACGCTTTTTGTCTTTAATTCGTGAGTTTATGCTGCGACGAGTTTTATCAAAATGCCAGCGGATGACCACTACGTTTTTTCTGTGTCATTAGCCTTCTGATTGGTTTGATGCGCCCTGCCACAACTTTCTCTCAACTCACACTAGCACTCAACGTCCACTATCAGTTGTTGAATGTATTCCAATCTGCGTCTTCCCATGCGGGTTTTGCCCTCCCTGGCTTCCCCTAGTGCCACGTTTTAACTCATGCCCTGTCATCCTGTCGCTTCTTGTAGTCAGTGTTTTCCCATACTCGTTTCGTCATCGATTCTTAAGTGCAGTGATCACTATGGCATAGACGCATTCTTCCACTCTGCCGGAAGATATCCTGTACGAGGTCTGACCACAAGAAACGAGACTAATGGTAGAAAACTGTGTACTTACCAAACACGTAAAGTCCACATAAGTCTGTATTCGTTTCTTACGCTGCTTAAATCATTTCCACACGTCGTTTTCGGCTAGGCTGCGGAAGAGTCCCACCGTTTCTGCCTTCAGGCGGGTAGTAAGAACACGCCTGTAGAATTAATTTCCATAACCGCAGTAAAGGTTTTGACATAATGGCTAAATCTTTCAAAGCGTCTTCGGTCACTGCCGCCGAACTGATTGGTTTTAATGATACTTAACATGATGGGACACAGTTAAACGCTGAAAATAGTTGTTTCGCCAGAAGTAATTTCTAAGAAATCTTGTTTCATTTTTTAGAGATCTCGTATTTTACAATCGATTCAAGATTTTTTATAGAAACTGTAGTTAAGTCGTAGACTTCTTTGATTATTTAGATTAATATTTTTATCTACAGAGACACCGGAATCGAAATAATAAATTATTATCTTTCTAACGTAAATTATTTAACATAAATTTAAATTTTTAGTTTTTAATGTGATTCAGAAGCACTTTAAATTTATATTACGGCAATATAACGCTGATTATTGTTTACAGTAAATCTTTTCGTGGCTAATTTGAAGGCAAAAGGAGAAATGCGATCTCCGTATGTCCGTTACTGCTGATCTGTCGCTGAGGCTGTTCTCTCGACAAAAATCACGCCACACATTTTAACTAAATTTTACTTGTTGAATCGGAAAAGGTAATACGCCTTTTATTGCTATGTAATCGTCACCTCAATGCACACTGATAAGTGAAAGACAAATATGGAGTCCCTACCAAGAACTACATGAACCAGTATCGCCGAGATAAACTTTTAGTTACAATGCCTAGGTGCAAACTCTCTTCCAGGTTCTGTCTTTATTCATGTAAAAGATATAGTCTCGTAATACCACACGAATCTTTTTGAAACACCCTGTATCCGGAATGTCTGTGTCCATTAGTATCACTCCCAGCATAATGTGTAAGTAGGCTGTTTATGTTTTCTTATTGGCAACGTTACGTAGCGCTCTGTATGAAAATCACTGGCTGTGCTGTGCGCAGTCTGTGGCTAGTTTGCATTGTTGTCTGCCATTGTAGTGTTGGGCAGCTGGATGATAACAGCGCGTAGCGTTGCGCAGTTGGAGGTGAGCCGCCAGCAGTGGTGGATGTGGGGAGAGAAATGGCAGAGTTTTGAAATTTGTAAGACTGGATGTCATGAACTGCTATATATATTATGACTTTTGAACACTAGTAAGGTAAATACATTGTTTGTTCTCTATCAAAATCTTTCATTTGGTAACTATGCCTATCAGTAGTTAGTGCCTTCAGTAGTTTGAATCTTTTATTTAGCTGGCAATAGTGGCGCTCGCTGTATTGCAGTAGTTCGAATAACGAAGATTTTTGTGAGGTAAGTGATTTGTGAAACGTATAGGTTAATTTAATCAGGGCCATTCTCTTGTAGGGATTATTGAAAGTCAGATTGCGTTGCGCTAAAAAAATTATTGTGTGTCAGTTTAAGCACAGTCATGTATAATTTTTCTAAGGGGACGTTTCAAATGTAGTGGCATTTCCGCATCTCGTATATTACCATGCGGCTCAATCAAACGGTCGCAGCACAGTCATCTGGTCACCTGGTAACCGGTCCTAGCTGCACGGTGCTTATATATAACGGCTTCCAGGGGCAACAAATTATAATTTTCGGTATTTCGTACAATTATTGACCTAATTTAATGATTTAAAATGCTATCATAGTCTTGTCGCTTAGAAGTTTTGTCTTGATGTTAAAGACTTAACACAATAAGACGGAATTATGAACTGAGTGTATTTCCAGAGGTGGCTTAACTCACGACACGGAAATTACCCTGACTAAATTCATCCAGAGTCTGAGAATGAGAGCACTTTGCTGCTTCCAACCAACTTTACACATTATTTCAATCATTTCCGCAACTTTTTCTTGCTGGCACCTTCCCCCCTCACCTCCACGAAATGATGAGAGGGAGAAGGTATATCGTTTATTACATATTTGCTGTTCATGCAGTAAAATTTCAGCACCGGGCGTGACGAGTCAGGTTATTAGACTTTTACTCTATTTCTACCTTTTTTTCAGGCAGTATACACATAAACCACTGAATGTACGTGTAAAATTATATCATTGTATGATTAATACGTGGGCTATCATTTTTTCAAGGTCCGATCGGTCGCGAAATGAAAGCAACAGTGAAAATTCGATGAAACTTTGCGTAGATGTGTTGTGCAGTGTCTCTAATATGCCCATCGATCACGTCACGTCGCGCTTTTATTTATAAGAGCGCAGTGAGTA
Source organism: Schistocerca piceifrons (assembly GCF_021461385.2). Classification (NCBI taxonomy): domain Eukaryota; kingdom Metazoa; phylum Arthropoda; class Insecta; order Orthoptera; family Acrididae; genus Schistocerca; species Schistocerca piceifrons. The sequence goes on from NC_060144.1 coordinate 502,703,894, forward strand.
CGAAAAAAATGCCTGGAGCGATAGAGTCTCTCGCCAGCTGTGACGTGCGTGCTATGATTTGATGTCTTCAAGGTGAACGATTCCTCCTGATTTCATGTAGTCCACATAACTTAACTCACGCGCGTGGTAACAGTGGTGCAGGAACGTTGAAGCATGACGTACAGACTCTCTTGACGCAGTCAGGAGAGGAAGTGAGTGCCAACCGATGACGTTTTCCAGTGAGTGGATCAGACGATTCCAGAAAATCGTCTATGAAGGACAATACAGAACAAGCGAAGAGGAACGTTGGCATCTGGCACTGACCTTCTTAATGACGGTGGTCCCCACACACTGCAGTAGCTACAAAGACCTTCATGCAGTGTTTCCAATGGGAAGTGTTTCATCACCCACCATACAGACCGGACGGACTTTGTTCCTTCTGATTTTCACCTCTTTGCTCCATATATCGACAGGAGAATCTGGCTGTTCCGAATCGTTTTAGGTGCTGCCTTTAGCAGATCATCGAAATTAATTATAGCTTATATAAAAATTGAAATTAGGTCTGCATCTACATCTACATCCATACTCCGCAAGCCACCTGACGGTGTGTGGCGGAGGGTACCTTGAGTACCTCTATCGTCGCTTTATGAACCGATAAAGTTCAAATTGCGTATGGAACAGACTTTCGCGACGCACTTTACATGACTGCGCTACACAATAAAATGTTGCGAACCACTCGTTTGCAGAACCTAATGCGTTGTGCTTAGCGGTGATCGCTGAAAACCTAATCCTGCGACATTTCGCGAAGGAGCATATTGGCATATCTGAATGTGTTAAACATGAAGGAATGCACGTATGCTTTACAGAAATGGGATGATAGACAAAACCTGCTATCTAGGTACACTGGCTAAACATGAAATTAGGAAAAGGAACGTAAGGCAGAATCTTAAGAACAGCAGTAAATGAATTACATTAGCACTGTCCTTCATTCAAACACATTCTGATTGTGCAGATGTTTTGCTTAGCGGCCTAAACTGTTTAGTAGGAGAATATATTAAGGAACGATTTATAGGCGACATCTGAAACAGTGCAAAGTAAATCACCTCTGTCGTCAATATATTGCAATATGTAATATATATATTTCGCAATATGTAAATAAAACTGTAAGCCAATATCAATGCGTGAAACGTGATAAAATAAAGTAGAATTTTGACTAATGTATTTCAATTTTGTGTCTAAGGTATTACAAGGGCTATTCAGAAAGTAAAGAATGATGGGTTGCGAAGTGGAAACCACAGCGAAAAATCGGATGAAGCTTTGCGCAGATGTGTTGGGTAGTGTGTCTAGTATGCCCGCAGACTGTGTCACGTCGCTCTTCTTGGTTTTGAGTGCACAGTGAGGGCGTAAAGATGCCTAGGACAATAGTGTCTCCTGCCAAGTGTCTGGATAGAAATTCCGCCTGATCTCATACAACCTCACGTTACGTACCTGTCACGCATTTCCTTCTTCATGGCAATTCTCGGCCGCCCACTGCTGGAGCAATGAGTACGCAAAAGCAGCATTTCGATGGGACATGTTTGATCACACACCCTACAGCCCGGAGTTGGCTCTCTTTGATTTTCATCTCTACTTAAATGAACCAATGGGTATGAACAGGGCATTCTGACACAGCCAACAAGCTGCAGTTCAGCGCAGAAAAGGGTCGGAAAGCACAGGAGGTTGTTTTCTATGACGGGGGTATTGGAAAGTTGGCACAACGCTGCTACGGATGTCTAAGTCGGAGCGTCGACTATGTACAGAAGCAGCTGGAAGATGTAGCTAACAGTTATAAATAAAACAATTCTGGTTTTCACTGTGGTTTCCATTTCACGACCGATCGTTCCTTACTTTCCGATTAGCCATCGCATTTCCAGTAATGCTTGTAATGTATTGGGTGGGGGGTGGGGAGTCCACGCCAACCGAAAATTTTGAGGTGGTCGGCGAACCTTCTTCGGATAGCAAAACTGGTGAAGCACTGCCTGCACGTATTCAAGTTCGAGTCTCGGTCGGGCTCAACGGTATCAACTTGTAACATATAATCAATAATGATGCACAAAAAGCAGTAGATAGCACTCTCACTTTTATGTCAGTCCATGAAACTATTTAATAGTGTGATCTAAGTCTGATGCCGAAATTTAAATATCTTCAACATTTCGCGGCCCTGTCAGCAACTGTATAAATATTAATTTTAATTTTAGTAATCAACAGCTTCAGTTACACCGTTTATCTAGAATTTACCTAGGTTTCAGTCGGGTTAACCCAACCTTCTTCAGAATAACAGTAACTACCGTTTGTCCATAGTGGACATCGTCAAGCTAAAACTACAAATCCATAAATTATCGCCAGGCTGTAAAAACTTATCTGAAACCGCCTCGTCCCCATGTCGTCAGTACAGCACTCGTGGCTGCGGCATCGCGGTCGCGAAGTGGGGCCGAGGCAGTTTCAGATAAGTTTTTACAGTCTGACGATAATTTGTGGATTTGTAGTTTTATCTTGACGATGTCCACTATGGACAAACGATAGTTACTGTTGTTCTGAAGAAGGTTGGGTTATCCCGACTGAAACCTAGGTAAATTCTAGGTAAACGGTACAACAGAGGTTGTTGATTATTAAAATTAAAATTGATGTCGAAATATTGTAATGTTTTAAAGTACACTGTGAGATACCTGGAATCGCGATTTCAACACGTCCGCCAGTGAAAGCCTGCAATCTCACTGACCAGTACTGCGAACCGACAAAATTGGGCTGGTAATCAGTCTACAGCGAGCAAAGGCTTTTTGTTAATGCAGATGCAGAAGATCGCCAGAGCGTCAGAAAATACGTCACACGGCGGCATAGAATGTGACGGCAACAGCGCGCCCGGATGTAAGCACCGGTCTGTCAGCGTTAACCGTACGGGAGCGGACGCCGGCGCCTCCGCGCCGCACGTGGCGGCGAGGCGTACCTCTGTTCACGGCCGAGATCCTACCTGCGCACTCGGCGGCGCTCCGCGGGCGACTGGCCGTATCGCGTCGCTGCCGCCTCCACTACCCCCTCCCCACTCAACCCGGTCTCCCCACCACCTCGGTGACAGCCAACCCCCACCACCACTACCACCCAGCGCCGCTACATATCGCCCGACTGAGGCGTCTCGGCCGAGCTGCGGGCCCGCCGCACGATAGGCCGCTCCGTCGCCTGACGCAGCCACTGGTCGCCAGGTAGCGGCGCGTGCTGGCTGCCATATCCAGCCTGCGTGTTATCTCTCTCTATCTCTGCCGCAAGCTGCGGGTATCGCCATTGTTGAGCACGGATGGCATGCCTATCTTCTGCGACCGAGTGTCATCCCCCTATGGGCTGACCGCACTGCCTTGACACAAAAGCTGCCAAGGGCGATAATGTACTAATCGTTTGAGGAGAGAATTAATTTCAGTATCCCACGCCCCTTGAGAGAAGGTCGACCGAACAATATACAGGGTGGTCCACTGATAGTGGCCGGGCCAAATATCTCAAGAAATAAGCGTCAAACGAAAAAACTACAAAGAACGAAACTTGTCTAGTTTGAAGGGGGAAACCAGATGGCGCTATGGTTGGCCCACTAGATGGCGCTGCCATTGTTCAAACGTATATCAACTGCGTCTTTTTAAATAGGAACCCCCACTTTTTATCACATATTCCTGTAGTACATGAAGAAATATGAATGTTTTAGTTGGACCACTGTTTTCGCTTTGTGATAGATGGCGCTGCAAGAAGGTGCTTAAAACATCAATGTAGCCCTGTTCTGTGATTGTGCCACGCAAAACAACACTGGGTTTAAGTCCCCTCCAAGAAAAACACGACCACACCATAACACCACTGCCTCCGAATTTTACTTTTGGCACGACACACACAGGCACATGATGTTCACCGGGCATTCGCCATACCCACATCCTGACATCGGATCGTCACGTTCTGTACCGTGATTCGTCACTCCACACAACGTTTTTCCACTGTTCAATCGTCCAATGTTTATGCTCCTTACACCTAGCAAGCCGTTGTTTGGCATTTACCGGAGTTGGTTGGTTGGTTGGTTGTTTCGGGGAAGGAGACCAGACAGCGAGGTCATCGGTCTCATCGGATTAGGGAAGGAAGGGGAAGGAAGTCGGCCGTGCCCTTTGAAAGGAACCATCCCGGCATTTGCCTGGAGCGATTTAGGGAAATCACGGAAAACCTAAATCAGGATGGCCGGACGCGGGATTGAACCGTCGTCCTCTCGAATGCGTTTACCGGAGTGATATGTGGCTTATGAGCAGACGCTCGACCATGAAATCCAAGTTTTCTCACCTCCTGCATAACTGTCATAGTAGTTGCAGCGGGTCCTGATGCAGTTCGGAATTCCTGTGTAATGGTGCGGATAGATGTCTGCCTATTACACATTACGACCCTCTTCAACTATCAGCGGTCTCTGTCAGTCAAAAGACGAGGTTGACCTGTACACATTTGTGCCCCTTCACGTTTCCACTTCACTATCACATCGGAAACAGTGGACCCAAGGATGTTTATGAGTGTGCAAATTTCGCGTACAAAAGTATGCCTCAAGTGACACCCAATCACGTTACCACGTTGGAAGTCCGTGAGTTCTGCGGAGCGACCCATTCTGCTCTCTCACGATGTCAAATGACTAATGAGGTCGCTGATATGGAATACCTGGCACTAGATGACAGGACAATGCACTTAATATGAAACACTTATGTTTTGGGGATATCCGGATACTTTTGATCACGTAGTGTATGAGAGAGAGAGAGAGAGAGAGAGAGAGAGAGAGAGAGAGAGAGAGAGAGAGAGAGAGAGACAAACTGAGACAAAAAGAGAGAGAGAAACAGAGGGCGAGAGAGAAATGTATGATGAGGAGACGAAAATTTAATTGTGATGGGGTACTGTAATTCAATAGTAGGAAAAGGAAGAGAAGGAGAAATAGTAGGTGAATATGGTTTGGGGAAAGGAATGAATAGGCTGGTAGAATCTTGATCAGAGTGTAATTTAATCATTGCTAACATTTGGTTTAAGAATCATGAGAGAGGGCTGTGTATTGAAAGGGTACAGTACCGCCCGACATTGAAAATAGGTACAAAATACTTCATTATTTTTGTCAGAACAACACATTTTTTTGTAAAATAACTCAATTTCAATTAATACAGCGAAGCCAGATACCAGTGTGGGAAAGAATGACAATTTATTTATTTAATTGATCACATGTGCACTCCCACAAAGTAAATCCCTACAAACAGTTTGGTGAGATCTGTGAAATGAATGAATGTATGGTCGTCTGCTAACTGCAGATAGTGAATGTGAATATATGATCATCTTTGAGTCGATCCTTTGGCCACCTTTGGTGGGACCAAAGAGATGAAATTTACCTGAGCTTTGAGCGCCTGAAATGTGGCTGACCAATATGGTAGCAAGGTGCTCCCCCACTTCAGCAGAGGTGCAAGAGGACCTCAAGAACGGCCATGTTTCAGCACTCTGCCGCGGGATCTTGTGCTGTTAAGACCTGTTTTAGTTGTGCTCCGTAAAGACAAAAGAGTGGAGACATGGTATGCATGTGGAATATTTAGGAGTAGTTTGAAATGATAATTTCTGTATTTCAGGAACTTTTGTGGGGAGAATTAAATGTCAGGCAGGTAATATTAATGGGATTGTAGTAATCTTCGGAAGTGACCAACGGTCACAATGAAACCACATGTAGCAATAAGTTGAAATACTTCCGTGTGCTTAAGTTAAGCTGAATTACTAGCGTGTGTACAATAAGTTTAAATATTTAAGAAATAGCGTGTGTACCATAAGTTGAAATATCTAAGAAATGGCGTGTGCAGGACTTGAAATTAGAGACGAGTACTTCCACGTGGTGAGTACTGTGTGAGTCTCAATCTGTGTATGAGACAACGGATAAAGAGAAGTACTCGTCCATGGTATCAGTTGAGGACTCGCGTGTGTGATGAATATGTTCTTAATATTACTTTGCGTGATATGATTCCGTGTGACGCTAGATTCAAACTCTGAGAGAGAAGCAAGGTGAGTCGGCCGTCTATCCAGCAACGCCACTTGGCTTGCAATGCACAGGAAGACGTGCATATATCTCCAGAGTTCATAGTAGGAAAGTAGAACTACAAAGTGGGGTAGTGTCGTGTGAAACTGGGATAAATACTAATTGAAGTGGGAAAGCTGAAAGTGATAGTGTTGTGACTATTTAGTGTATTGTATTCCATGTTGTAGTGTGATGTATGTCAAGTAATTCGGGTATGTGTGGTTTGCATGGGAGAGTAGCAAGGTAGTTTCAAAAGATTAGTGGGTTATGCTTGTTCCTTCTGTACCGCTCGAACTGGAGGAAAGTTTCGTGATGATGATTGTGAGAGTCGAAGTGTGAGATACAATAAAAGATCCACCATCCTATCCAGAAAGTGCACTGTAGCGTTAAATAATTACGAGACCATAATATAGAGATTCACCAATGTAAAGCCATGCCCACTGGGCGGAATTTCTCATGTGTTATTGTTGTAGGTTATAGAATTTGTGTGTTTAGGTTATAGAATTTATCGGAATAAATAAGATAGTGAAAAGAAAAAGATTGGTGGACTTTTCCTTCGAATTGTATGTTGTCATGATGTCCCGAATTTATAACATGTGCGCCATTCATATTCAGTGCGGTGGCCACGTGTTGATAAAAGCCGTTAAATAAAAGACAAAAAGAAAATGTGGTATTGCCAGTGCGTAGTGAACAGTCAGAGTTCTGTAAATTACTGATAGTCAGAAGCGTGTTTCCGTTGCGTATTATTCATTGTTGTTGTTGTGGTCTTCAGTCCTGAGACTGGTTTGATGCAGCTCTCCATGCTACTCTATCCTGTGCAAGCTTTTTCATCTCCCAGTACCTACTGCAACATACATCCTTCTGAATCTGCTTAGTGTATTCATCTCTTGGTCTCCCTCTACGATTTTTACCCTCCACGCTGCCCTCCAATACTAAATTGGTGATCCCTTGATGCCTCAGAACATGTCCTATCAACCGATCCCTTCTTCTGGTCAAGTTGTGCCACAAACTTCTCTTCTCCCCAATCCTATTCAATACTTCCTCATTAGTTATGTGATCTACCCATCTAATCTTCAGCATTCTTCTGTAGCACCACATTTCGAAAGCTTCTATTCTCTTCTTGTCCAAACTATTTATCGTCCATGTTTCACTTCCATACATGGCTACACTCCATACGAATACTTTCAGAAATGACTTCCTGACACTTAAATCTATACTGGATGTTAACAAATTTCTCTTCTTCAGAAACGCTTTCCTTGCCATTGCCAGCCTACATTTTATATCCTCTCTACTTCGACCATCATCAGTTATTTTGCTCCCCAAATAGCAAAACTCCTTTACTACTTTAAGTGCCTCATTTCCTAATCTAATTCCCTCAGCATCACCCGACTTAATTAGACTACATTCCATTATCCTTGTTTTGCTTTTGTTGATGTTCATCTTATATCCTCCTTTCAGGACACTGTCCATTCCATTCAACTGCTCTTCCAAGTCCTTTGCTGTCTCTGACAGAATTACAATGTCATCGGCGAACCTCAAAGTTTTTATTTCTTCTCCATGAATTTTAATACCTACTCCGAATTTTTCTTTTGTTTCCTTTACTGCTTGCTCAATATACAGATTGAACAACATCGGGGAGAGGCTACAACCCTGTCTTACTCCCTTCCCAACCACTGCTTCCCTTTCATGTCCCTCGACTCTTATAACTGCCATCTGGTTTCTGTACAAATTGTAAATAGCCTTTCGCTCCCTGTATTTTACCCCTGCCACCTTTAGAATTTGAAAGAGAGTATTCCAGTCAACATCGTCAAAAGCTTTCTCTAAGTCTACAAATGCTAGAAACGTAGGTTTGCCTTTCCTTAATCTTTCTTCTAAGATAAGTCGTAAGGTCAGTATTGCCTCACGTGTTCCAGTGTTTGTACGGAATCCAAACTGATCTTCCCCGAGGTTGGCTTCTACTAGTTTTTCCATTCGTCTGTAAAGAATTCGTGTTAGTATTTTGCAGCTGTGACTTATTAAGCTGATAGTTCGGTAATTTTCACATCTGTCAACACCTGCTTTCTTTGGGATTGGAATTATTATATTCTTCTTGAAGTCTGAGGGTATTTCGCCTGTTTCATACATCTTGCTCACCAGATGGTAGAGTTTTGTCAGGACTGGCTCTCCCACGGCCGTCAGTAGTTCCAATGGAATATTGTCTACTGCGGGGGCCTTGTTTCGACTCAGGTCTTTCAGTGCTCTGTCAAACTCTTCACGCAGTATCATATCTCCCATTTCATCTTCATCTACATCCTCTTCCATTTCCATAATATTGTCCTCAAGTACATCGCCCTTGTATAGACCCTCTATATACTCCTTCCACCTTTCTGCTTTCCCTTCTTTGCTTAGAACTGGGTTTCCATCTGAGGCCTTGATATTCATACAAGTCGTTCTCTTATCTCCAAAGCTCTCTTTAATTTTCCTGTAGGAGGTATCTATCTTACCCCTAGTGAGATAGGCCTCTACATCCTTACATTTGTCCTCTAGCCATCCCTGCTTAGCCATTTTGCACTTCCTGTCGATCTCATTTTTGAGACGTTTGTATTCCTTTTTGCCTGTTTCACTTACTGCATTTTTATATTTTCTCCTTTCATCAATTAAATTCAATATTTCTTCTCTTACCCAAGGATTTCTACTAGCCCTCGTCTTCTTACCTACTTGATCCTCTGCTGCCTTCACTACTTCATCCGTCAAAGCTACCCATTCTTCTTCTACTGTATTTATTTCCCCCATTCCTGTCAATTGCTCCCTTATGCTCTCCCTGAATCTCTGTACAACCTCTGGTTCTTTTAGTTTATCCAGGTCCCATCTCCTTAAATTCCCACCTTTTTGCAGTTTCTTCAGTTTTAATCTACAGGTCATAACCAATAGATTGTGGTCAGAGTCCACATCTGCCCCTGGAAATGAATTACAATTTAAAACCTGGTTCCTAAATCTCTGTCTTACCATTATATAATCTATCTGATACCTTTTAGTATCGCCAGGGTTCTTCCATGTATACAACCTTCTTTCATGATTCTTAAACCAAGTGTTAGTTATGATTATGTTGTGCTCTGTGCAAAATTCGACCAGGCGGCTTCCTCTTTCATTTCTGTCCCCCAATCCATATTCACCTACTATGTTTCCTTCTCTCCCTTTTCCTACACTCGAATTCCAGTCACCCATGACTATTAAATTTTCGTCTCCCTTCACAATCTGAATAATTTCTTTTATTTCATCATACATTTCTTCAATTTCTTCGTCATCTGCAGAGCTAGTTGGCATATAAACTTGTACTACTGTAGTAGGCGTGGGCTTCGTATCTATCTTGGCCACAATATTGCGTTCACTATGCTGTTTGTAGTAGCTTACCCGCATTCCTATTTTCCTATTCATTATTAAACCTACTCCTGCATTACCCCTATTTGATTTTGTGTTTATAACCCTGTAGTCACCTGACCAGAAGTCTTGTTCCTCCTGCCACCGAACTTCACTAATTCCCACTATATCTAACTTCAACCTATCCATTTCCCTTTTTAAATTTTCTAACCTACCTGCCCGATTAAGGGATCTGACATTCCACGCTCCGATCCGTAGAACGCCAGTTTTCTTTCTCCTGATAACGACATCCTCTTGAGTAGTCCCCGCCCGGAGATCCGAATGGGGGACTATTTTACCTCCGGAATATTTTACCCAAGAGGACGCCATCATCATGTAATCATACAGTAAAGCTGCATGCCCTTGGGAAAAATTACGGCTGTAGTTTCCCCTTGCTTTCAGCCGTTCGCAGTACCAGCACAGCAAGGCCGTTTTGGTTATTGTTACAAGGCCAGATCAGTCAATCATCCAGACTGTTGCCCTTGCAACTACTGAAAAGGCTGCTGCCCCTCTTCAGGAACCACACGTTTGTCTGGCCTCTCAACAGATACCCCTCCGTTGTGGTTGCACCTACGGTACGGCTATCTGTATCGCTGAGGCACGCAAGCCTCCCCACCAACGGCAAGGTCCATGGTTCATGGGGGGGTATTATTCATACAGGAGGATAATTTGTAACTTAGTTGTGAGTACGAGAGTTCATGTTACTCGATAAATAAGAATGAATCCACTCGCTTGGCAGACCACTCATCTTGCAGGCCTGACTGCTTGATGCCACAGTATGAGCAAGGCACGTGGGTGCCTCTCAATATGTGGAAGAGACCTGGAGACACTGGAAGGTTTGAGATTGGTTATATAACTGTAACACAGTGATTTCGAAACCACATTTCGAAACTGCTAGACATTTGCAGGGGCAGATGTGGACTCTGGCCATAATCTATTGGTCATGAACTGTATGAATTGCAGAAAGATTGAAATTAAGGAGATGGGCTTTGGACAGGTTGAAGGAACCAAAGCTAGTTGAGAGTATCAGTGTGAGCATTAGGCAACTATTGACTAGAATAGGGGAAAGTAACACAGTCGAGGACGAATGGGTAGCTTTAAGAGAGAAAACAGTGAAGACAACAGAGGATCTAGTAGCTAAAACGATAAGGCCTATTAGCAATCCTTGGATAATAGCGGAGATACGACTTTAATAAACGAGAGAAACTGCAGGAAATGAGGCAGGCGAAAAGAATTAAATTAACAAAAAATGTGAAATGGCTAAGCAGGGATGCTAGAGGACACATTTGAGAATGCAGAATGTTTCACTAGGGGAAAGATAGATAACGCATAATTAACGAAGCTTTGGAGAAGATAGAAAGAGATGTATGTATATCAAGAGCTCAGATGGAAAACCAGTCCTCAGCAAAAAGGGAAAGGTGAAAAATGGAAGCAGTGATTAGAGGATGTATACAATGGAGGTAAAATTGAAGGCAGTATTATAGAAATAGAAGAGGACGTAGTTGAAGATCAAATGGGAAATATGATACAGCGAGAAGATTATGACAGACTTAAGTCGAAACGAGGCTCCAGGCATATAGATATTCCGTCAGAACTATTGACAGCCTAGGGAGAGCTGGCCATGACAAAATTCTCCCACCTGGTGAGTCAACAAAAATACAATAATACAATAATTTCAATTACAGAGAAAGCAAGTACTGATAGGTGCGAATATCACCGAACTATCAGTGTAATGAAACATGGCTGCACAATACCAGCACGCAATCTTTATAGAAAATAGAGAAACTTGTAGAAGTCGACCTCGAGGAAGATCGGTTTGGATTTCCAAGAAATTTTGGAACATTTGACGCAATACTGACCGTACAAATGATCTTAGAAGATAAGTTAAGAAAAGACAAACCTACGTTTGTAGGATTTGTAGACATAGAGAAAGCTTTTGACAATGTTGACTGGAATACTCTCTTTCAAATTCTGAAGGTGGCAGGGGTAAAATACAGGGAGCGAAAGGCTATTTACAATTTGTACAGAAACCAGATGGCAGTCATAAGAGTCGAGGGGCGTGAAAGAGAAGCAATGGTTGGGAAGGGAGTGAGACAGGGTTGTAGCCTATCCCAGATGTTATTCAACCTATATATTGAGCGAACAGCAAAGGAAACGAAAGAAAAATTTGGAGGAGGAATTGAAGTTCAGCGAGAAGAAATAAAATCTTTGAGATTTTCCGATGAAACTGTGATTCTGTCAGAGACAGCAAAGGACTTGGAAGATTAGTTACGAAAGGAGTATATAAAATGAGCATAAACAGAATCAAATCAGTGATAATGGATTCTAGTCTAATTAAATCAGGTGATGTTGAGGCAATTAGATTAGGCAATGAGACGTTTAAAGTAACAGATGAGTTCTGTTATTTGGACAGGAGAATAACTGATGATGGCCCGAAGTGGAGAGAACATAAAATGTAAACTGGTAATATCAACAAAAGCGTTTCTGAAGGAAAGAAATTTGTTCACATTGAAATTAGATTTAAGTGTTAGGAAGTCTTTTCAGAACGTATTAGTATGGAGTGTAGCCGTGTATGCGAATGAAACATGGATTATAAACGGGTCAGCCAAGAGGAGAATAGAAGCTTTTGAAAAGTGGTGTTACAGATGTTATGTGGGTAGATCACGTAACTAATGAGGAGGTACTGAACACAACTGGGGAGAAAAGAAATTTGTGGCACAATCTGACTAGAAGAAGGGATCGGTTGATAGGACAGATTCTGATGCATCAAGGGATCACCAATTTAGTACTGGAGGGAAGCGTGGGGTTAAAAATTATAGAAGAAAACCAAGAGATGAATATAGTAAGCAGATTCAGAATGATGTAAGTTGCTGTAGTTATACGGAGATGAAGAGGCTTCCACAGGACAGAGTAGCATGAAGAGCTGCACCAAACAAGTCTTCGGAATGAAGACCACAACAACAAGACATAAATACAGGGTCTCCAACTCAAATCTGCCACCTCATATGTTTCCGAAAGGAAAAAAAAAATTGAAAAATGTAATCGGCCAGGGATGCACCTATCTCAGGGGACACACAATGGACAGAAATGAACAATCCATAAAAGTAAACAAACATCGCTTTCACCATGAAGCTACATTTTTAATGGCAAATGTATGTTTTTTTTCTACTTAAATGAAAAGTAGAAATACAGTTAGCAACGGAAGACTGGTTTTCACTGTTCTGAACGTCATACCTACTGAAATACGTAAACTCTAAAGGATGACAATAGCGTCACAGTTTCTCCCGTAATGTGCGGAACAAGGGTTGCCTACAAGCATGCTTCAGATCAATGCAGGCAACCCACATTACGGCTTTACACTACAATAGCAGGAACTGTGGCACCGTTAACATTACTTATAAGTTTTCCGGTTGGTATAAGGTTTAGAGTAGTGAAACTAGTGTGCCATCACTAACTGTACCCTTAGTTTTCATTTCGGTAAAAAAAAAAAAAAAACATACATGTGCTATTTTAGAAACGTGACTTTGTGTTGAAAATGATGTTTGCTTGCGTGTAGGGATTGTGGACTCTTGTTCACTGTGTGAGCCCTTGACATAGGTGCATTCGTGACCAATTGCGTTTTTCACGTATTGTTTCATTTCGGAAAAATATGAGGTGATGAAGTTATAGGGTCATCAGGCGCACTTTCCATTTCTCTGGTGTTTCGGCAGATATTTGGAGTTTCGTTTTTGCAATGTGTAGCTGGAGTCAGTCGAAACGAATACCACTCTTCACGTATTTCATGCAACGCCCAGTTCCGACATAAAGCCTCTCTTTGTTTCCCATTAGAAACAAAATCAGTTTTAAAGAGTGATTTTACGTGCTCATACCATAGAGCGCTTCCAAAGTCGTCTATTGCGATACTCGTTTTATCGATATGTATTGGCAGGGACATTAAAACACGAAGAATAATGACTACTCCAAGAGCGACAAAGCAGCGCTGCTGTTATGGCGGTTAGCAGTCAGCGCGGGCCAGGGCGATGTTGTCGCTGGTGGGGTACTGGCTGTTCTTCGTGTTTTACTGTTCCTGTTAACACACGTCGGAGAAAACGAATATTTCCCTACACTAAGAAGGGATCGTTTTGTTGAATGAGCACGTAACATTCCGCTTTAAAAACCACATTGTGTGTAATGAGTAACTAACCGACGCTTTCCGTCGACACTGGGTGTTGCATGAAACACTGACTCTAGCTACACATTGCAAAAACGAAATTGCAAGTGTCCACAAAAACACGAGAGGAAATGCAGCTGCCGACGTTTACGGGAGACAACCTGTATATATATGGCGGTCAGAAACACCCTGAAAAGCTTGTAAGGGTATTACCGGGCAAGTTGTGGCGAAAAATTATTGTTAAGAAAAAAAATCGATTCGTTACGCTGTTTCCGATTTAATTAGCACTGAAACTGGCCAATCAGACCACTTCCGCGCACTTGTTCAGGCGGTCCGCCCGAGACGGTGCCGCCACACGTATTCTTCTTTTGGTTTGTTAAAACCGAGCAAGAAAGCGATACAAATAGTGGACATGGGACGATAGTACGGATTGAACCAAAGCCAAAGGCTGTGCAGTCTCATGCGCTATCATTTAGCTGTGAAAACAACTGACAGTAGTTGTATCTGACAGGCTGCTTGAATAAGCGCGCGCGGCCACATGATTGGCTAACTTTAGCGCTAAATAATCTGAAACGGCACAACGCATCGAACTAATTTCTTCAAAATTATTCTCAGCACAAACTATCCTGTGACACCGTTACAAGATCTTCAGTCTGTTTCTGACTAGCCATTAATTACTGTACAAAATTTCGGATGTTCTTCAGAGACATTTCCTGAGTGTTTTGGTACAAAAGGGCCCATAGTCTCCGGTAGCTCGTTACAGGGTGGTTGCCTTTCGTTCGAGTTCTTGCTCTCATTCATTTTTGCACTGAAAATATCTGCATAACACTGCAATGGCGACGGTACTCACTGCGTGTCGTGTTGAGAAACACTCGTTCCATTCACTCTTGGTCCTTATTGTTCGCAACAGTAACTCAATACTGCACTCAATACTGAACGGTCCTATTAACAGACTTCTTTCTTTGTTTTGGAGGTTATTTCCCGTAAATAAAGGTAACTGTGGTGATAAACTGAATAAGTCAAAATTACAAAATTACTCCGTAACGATCCAGCTAAGACCTCGGTTTTCTTATACCAAAGCGCTGAGATAATGCCCGTGTAAAATCTCCAAAATTTTGTCAGTGAGTTTCTCTATATCTACAGCATACTACGCAAGCCACCTAATGGTGTGTGGCGGAGGGTACTTTTTGAACCACTAACTGAGCCCTCCCACGAAGTTCCACTCACGAATAGCGCGTGGGAAGAATGATTGTCGGTAAGCCTTTGCATTGGCTCTAATTTCTCGAATTCTCTCCTCGTTATCATTACGCGAGACGTATGTGGGTGGAAGTAATTCGTTGTCCGACTCTTCCTGGAAACTGTTCTCTCGAATTTCAATAGTAAATCTCTCGGTGATGCACAGTTCCTGTCTTGTAATATCTGTATATGGAGTTTGTTGAGCACCTTCGTAACGCTTTCGTGCAGAGTAAACGACCCCGTGACGAAACGTGCCACTCTTGTTTGGATTTTCTCTATCTCTTTTATCGATCCTATGTGGTACGCATCCCAGAAAGATGAACAATACACAAGAATGGGTCGAACAAAACCCCTGTAAGCCGCTTCCTTCGTGGATGAGTTACATTTCCTTAAAATTCTTCCTTTGAGAGTGGCATCTGCTTTTCCCACTGTTTGTTTTATGTGGTCATTCCACTTCAGGCCGCTCTGGATAGTTATTCCTAGATATTTTACGCAGATATTGTTTCCAGCGGTTCAGTTTGTATACATACATGAGTTAGTAATCCTACCCACCACCTTTCACACATTATAAAAATAGAAATTATTCTACAGAATAGAAGGAATCGTCATGGTGAAACTTCGTCTGTTTTCGAATTTAATTTGGCTGTTTTTCAGACATTCTGTATCATTGGGTAAGTGATCAAAAATTTTTGTGATAGAATTGGGCTACAGGGCGCGGTAATAAAGATACTGTGAAGCAGTAGTCAAAATGCCTAACTCTTCAAACACATTTGTACAAGATGATCGTGGGTGAGCACAACACATTATTGTTACCAGACGTTTTTGAGCAATGAAGAATTTCTTTCTTAAAGAGATGTAACCCCAGAACATTATTCCATATGACATCACTGAATTAAATTTCGTAAAGTATGTCACATTTTGATTTGTCTCTCCCCAGGATTTTCAATAGTTCAAAGTGCTAATGTCGCCAAACAAAGTTGTTTTAGGAGTTCCAAAATCTATTTCTTCGAGCGTTATCACAATGTGTATTCGTCATGAAATTTGCAAAACAGATGTGATTAGAATGAAGAGCGATTTAGTACTCAATATGAAAAAGAGGTTTAATGAAGTGTAAACATCAAAACACCTCTAGAATGAGTTCTGCATTCTACAATGCAACGTGCGCTGTTCTGAAACTTCCTGGCAGCTTAAAACTATCTGCAGGACTGGTATTCGAATCCAGAACTTTCTCTTTCTAGGGAACTGCCGTTACTGACTAAGCTATCCAAGCACGAAGTACGGCTCGCTCTCACAGCATTATTACCGCCATACCTCACTTCGAGCTTCTAGATTTCGCAGAACATCTGCTGCCTACCTAGTGGGGCTAGAGCTTCTGGAAGAAAGAATGACGTGGAGAAATAGCTTGCCCACTGCCTAGGAGATTGCAGTAAAGAGTGACCAACGCTTAAGTCGTGCGAAGAAAGACCAATCTGCAGAGCACTTTTCCGTAACGGCAAGGGCTCAGTATTGGGACTCCAGGTCTTCAGACAGGAAGTTTCAACTCACTACACAGTCCAAGGTTCATTTCGGAAACAGTATCCTAGACTGTGACTAAGCCATTTACTCGTGATAGGAGCGAAAGGCTATTTACAATTTGTACAGAAATAAGATGGCAGTTATAAGAGTCGAGGGGCATGAAAGGGAAGCAGTGGTTGGGAAAGGAGTGAGACAGGGTTGTAGCCTCTCCCCGATGTTATTCAATCTGTATATTGAGCAAGCAGTAAAGGAAACAAAAGAAAAATTCGGAGTAGGTATTAAAATTCATGGAGAAGAAGTAAAAACTTTGAGGTTCGCTGATGACATTGTAATTCTGTCAGAGACAGCAAAGGACTTGGAAGAGCAGTTGAACGGAATGGACAGTGTCTTGAAAGGAGGATATAAGATGAACATCAACAAAAGCAAAACGAGGATAATGGAATGTAGTCAAATTAAATCGGGTGATGCAGCGGGAATTAGATTAGGAAATGAGACCCTTAAAGTAGTAAAGGAGTTTTGCTATTTAGGGAGTAAAATAACTGATGATGGTCGAAGTAGAGAGGATATAAAATGTAGACTGGCAATGGCAAGGAAATCGTTTTTTGAAGAAGAGAAATTTGTTAACATCAAGTATAGATTTAAGTGTCAGGAAGTCGTTTCTGAAAGTATTTGTATGGAGTGCAGCCATGTATGGAAGTGAAACATGGACGATAACTATTTGGACAGGAAGAGAATAGAAGCTTTCGAAATGTGGAGCTAGAGAAGAATGCTGAAGATAAGGTGGGTAGATCACGTAACTAATGAGAAGGTATTGAATAGGATTGGGGAGAAGAGAAATTTGTGGCACAACTTGACTAGAAGAAGGGATCGGTTGGTAGGACATGTTTTGAGGCATCAAGGGATCACAAATTTAGCATTGGAGGGCAGCATGGAGCGTAAAAATCGTAGAGGGAGACCAAGAGATGAATACACTAAGCAGATTCAGAAGGATGTAGGTTGCAGTAGGTACTGGGAGATGAAGAAGCTTGCACAGGATAGAGTAGCATGGAGAGCTGCATCAAACCAGTCTCAGGACTGAAGACCACAACAACAACAATCTATATTCAAGCAGTACTACACTGCCTGCAAAGAAAAGTATCCAAAAGACATCGTCGGGGGTCAACGTAACTTCGAACACATATATACGATTGGCGGGTATGCATGTGATTTAGATTTGTAATTCTTTGTGGCAGGTAGAATGGCTACCAGAGTTCCAAGCCTGATGAGGTATACAGGGGATATGAATAGCAACAGATGTTGAGCGATCTCTGAGAAGGGCACGAAAGTCGCTTACTTGTGTGTGAGAGAGAGTTATCAGCATCTCAACAACCAAAGGGACCTCATTGTGGGTCTGCAGTGGTCAGATGGTCGAATCGCGCAGAACCCAGACATGTGGGCAGTTGGATGTCACCAGGGTCGACCGTAAGTGACTACAATATGGGAGAATCGTCATATCGTCCACCAAGCACATCGTGATCTCTTCACATCAGCGCCTGCCATCAGAAACAAGTAACAGACTGCTTGCAACATTTTGTGTCATCCCGCCGCACTGGTAGAAGACTAACAACATCTGGACTAGGGAACTGCAGACTCATGCGTAGGCTGCCGTTAGTATCACAACAGAAATGACTTCATTAGGAATGGTGTCGAGGTCGGCAAGCATGGACAGCTGATGAAAGCACTGCGTTGTGTCCAACGATGAATCGCTGTCCTGCACTACCCCGAATGACCATCGTCGGCAAGTATGGTGGTGACCCAGGGTCAGTTTCCTTTCATCCAATGTTTTGGAGAGGCAAGGCCGCGTTATTCTTGGCCTCATAGTGTTGGGACCCAGCTTGTATGGCTTCAGATCATGGTTAGCGATCGAGGAAACCCTGATGGAACAATGGTATGGCACGGACATTGCCTCCCATCCGAGAACAGGACAATGGTCGTCCACGCATGGCACGTGTCTCTATGAACCGTCGGCCTGGTGTTGAAGTACTCATGTGGCCAGCAAAATTCCCAGATCTGTCAGCGATAGGACACATGTGGGATTAACCCAGATGTCAACTTCATCTCGAAACTAGTATCCAGGATATGAAGGACCAGTTACAACATTTATGGGCCATCTTGCTTCAGAAGAGGATACAACGGTTTTGTGGGACCTTTTCCAGGGCCAGAGGGGGTTCGACGTAATTCCAATAAGGAGGCTCGTACTGACAATGAATCTTCGCAGACGTTGCAAGTGTATGCAAACGATTAAAGTTGCAGTTCTCTGTGACAGCTGATATGGCCACCAGAGTGCATTATTGTTGTTCACAATTAATGTTATTACAAACCCTGATGGCGTATATAAGGAGAGTGAGCATTGTCAGATGTTGAGTGATAGCTCTGAAGGACACGAAATGCCGTGTACTCGTGCAAGATAGCGATAGCAGCACCTGACTGAGTTTGAAAGAAGCCTCGTTGTGGCTTTCCTCTTGTCCACCTGGTCGAATCACGAAATATCCAAATTTGTGGCCCGATGTCGCACTGCATAGGAACGTGAGAGAAGGGTAGCCATACTCATAGTCAAGATTCTGCTGACCACGCCTGACCACCACAATGGTGGAAAGCACATCGTAGCCCTTAACATCTGCATCGGCCATCAGAGAACACGTAGCAGGCTAACTGCAACATTCTGCGTCATCGCGCTCAATTGGTCAGTGAGTAACAGCTGCTCGGCTAAGGAATTACCATCTCACGCTTACTTTACCATTGATACCACAACAGAATCACCTGGGTGCACTGCCCTAGACGACGACAGGATTGGTGCGACCTGGGGAAAGGTATCATTCTTCAAGTGTTTTGGAGAGGCAAAGAGGTTGTTACTATCGACGGCATGGTGTGAAACGTCATAAGTAGGCCCATATTGCCAATTTCTGTGTAAATTTGACCCGATTTCGTGACACAGAAATAACATCACATACCCATTCAACCCGAAAACTTTCATCTCGTTACCTCCTCTCCTAATGGATGCTTCATTTTTTTCTGCCAGGTGCTGTAGCTTCTTCTCTGATGAATTGCCTGATTTACATCTCAATGAAGAGACCAAGAGTATTAATCCATCATACTAGTGTTCCAGTAACAATGCTACTGTCTTTCCATCACTTGAACATAACCATGAAAGATCTCACTTTGTTCCTAACTGAAATCACGCAAGTTTTCGTGGAAGAAAAATCAAAGGTAACCGCAAAAACAGAAGATTGGAACGTTTCAAACTCGCTAACTTTTCCAAGCATGTTGGCTTCAAAAGTTATGTAAAGGTGGTACTTTTTCTTGTCCAAGAACTCAACAGTGCCTTGAACAATACCCAAGCCTTCCTCTCAGTCACAATCATTTTTGTCCAAAACTGAAATCGAACATTTTCTGGATGTAGAGTGCAATTCTGTCAATTTCTCTTCTGATAAGTAAGGAAAGTTCTCGCAGAAATACTAGAAGCGCTCATCATCTTTAGGTAAACCTTTCACAAACTGATTCATTACGGCCAACTACAAGTTGAAATGCATCTAATGTTGGCTCTTTCAGTTTCTCGCCACATATTTTATCTTTCTTCAAGATCTATAACATTTGTTTTACAATTATTCTTGAGATATTGAGACAGCCAGAATCATTGCATATTGAATGTAATACGTTAATAAACTATTTTCATAACCACTGCATTTCAAAACTTGTTGAGCAACTGATCCTCAACCAATCACGTGCATCGGCTGTCGAGCTCGCAAGTAGCCTCCATGTTCCAAGTGTTGCAGCCACATGTAGTAAGCGTTGCTTCAAAACAGAGGCACGCCGGCGACTGAGGCATTGCGAAGTGGGCAGGCACAGATAGCCTTGCTGACAGCAGCAGTCTACTAGCAGGCTGACGCAAGGACGCACACAGACTGAGCGCAGAGCGAAGCCTGGAGAGTGCTGAGTAAGGGGAAGTGAGGCCAGCATGCTAAGCTACGCTGCAATATACTGCAGGAGTAAAAACAAAAAGCTACCATCGAGGGTAAAAAAGTCCTCTTGCCGGATATAAATAGTGGAGAGCAGGCAGCAACAGAGAGAAGCCATTAGGAAGCAGTTCGGATCTGAGGACGGACGTGGTCCATGTCTGAATGTTCAGTCTACGTAGGTGACGATTCCAGAAGTCTGTTCCAGCTCGCAGGAGTCATCCGTTCGCCGCCAGACGTCAACTTCAGCTCTGGAGGTCGGCCCGAGTTCGGTCGGCACCATGGCTGACTAACTACAGCGAGAACTTCCAGCGGGACCGGCCGTAGCGCGGTCTTGGTCACAGGCGCCGCTGGGGACTGACGCCCGGACTTCACGGCAACCCGGCCCCACAGCGCGTGGTCCGTCCATGACGGGACCTCGCAGACATCGCGACTGACGGCTTGCCAGCCGCCGGCAGCTGACCTCACGGCGACGCGGCTCCGTGGGCGTGCCCGTACTGGGGCGCCGAGCGGCGACGAGTTCATCTCAACCACAGGGCATCCTGGCTTCAGCGGAGCACTGGTGGCCTGAGGCTCCCGAGTGCGATCAGCGGCGCGCGTTGCGCGCTTTGTCGGAGAATCTACACAGCAGCAGCAAGGCGGAAGGATCCGCATGGCAGGGTAGCAATGACAAGGGAGAAATTGTAAAGAAAGTTCAATAAGCAATTGTAAAACTCCACGCCGTCTCAGTCTTTGGCGCATCGACTGTGTCTGCTGCTAACAAATGGTGCAGAAGTGTAACAACTGGTGTCAGGCGCACCCACGCCACGACTTTGACTAGCACCATGCGGAGCAGCCGAGAAACACCGAATAGGGTGAGTCCAGCAACTGCCTTCTCTCTATGTTTTCTGTGTAGCTAGACATGTCGAGGGCAACGCTAAGGGATGTGAGAGTGTCATTTGAAAGGTCTAGCAGCCCTGTAGGCTTATCGCAGTTTCGTGGGAATGATAGTCACGTTAACTTTGTACCATCTAAATGTGTAGTGTGTGGATTAACAGGTCACGTCGCTCCTTGCGATAAATTTTTACCAAGCACTTGTAATGTGTGTGGCTTCTATGGTCGTGTAACGGGGCAATGTGGTAAGTCTAGATGGCTTGCCATTAGACGTGCTAGGAATTAACTTGCTTCTGGGTAATACAATTTTATTTTTGTGGGGTGAGGTATAATACACGGAATACGTCAGAGACATGTGCAACCGGGACAAGTGACCCCATAGTCGCATTGACAGAGCAAGTTAAGAAACTGATTGAAGAAAATAAGTTGCAAAAGCAGCACATGCAGAGGATCAGGCTTGGGAAGCGATAGTGTAGAATGCAAGGGTACTGTCTTTTCCGGTGTGGCAGACTGTTCAGTGGCTAATTTGATACCTTCGTCTCGGGTAAAACATCAGAGGAAGTGAATGTTTTCATCGGTGACGTACGTAGTATGGCTAAACTGTGTGGCTGGTCGGATGAAATGTGTTTGCAAATGGCGAGGTTACAGTTAGTAGGTGACGCAAAGACTTATGTAGCATATCACAAAGGGTTAAAGGATGCTACTACGTTCGCGGGGTTGGCTGAGGGATTATTGCAAAGGTTAAGGAAACAAAACAGTGCCAGAATTTTTAGAGAAAAGTTGGGGAGGATGATGCAAAAAACAGGTGGAAGGCTCGAAGAATTTTCAGACATAATTAGGAGTACGAATGCGCACACATATGAGTTAACGCAAGATGGGAGTGCAAATGAAGTTCTATTGAAAGAAGCAGATAATAGAGCTTTAGACGCATTTTTGTGAGGGGTCTCGCCGGATTTACGGATGGAAAATCCAAGTGACTTAGCAGTAGCATAGCGCGTAGCTACACATTTGCAGGAAGTGGATAGCGCCACTAGAAGTCGCAATGTCAAGAAAACTTTTTCGTTTTCCAAATGTGTTACCGTTGTGGGAAGCAAGGTCATTTTAAGGGACAATGTCGGGAACCGCAGTGTTTCAATTCTCAGAAAATAGGGCATAACGCATGGCAGTGTAAAGCCAAAAAACGGGTTAATGATACAGCAGGTAAAAAACTGTTAAACGGAAAAGGGAGTGTTCCTTCCGTCCGGAGGCATTCCCAGTAAAAAGAGGTACTCAGAGAGTGCACGAAGAGGCGGATGGTTTGGATAAAAGATAAGTGGCGAAGTGTTTTAGTGGATACTGGAGCGCATGCATCAGTTATCAGTGTGGACCTCGTGGGCAAGAGAGCATTGGAAGCTCCGAGATACAGATTGCGCGGAGTAGGTGATAAAAAATTAGATGCACTAGGGACAGCACAGCTCAAGTTTAAGATAAGGAACGTGTGGTTCCGGGAGCAAATGGAGGTGTTCTCAACTATGGGACAGGGATTTTCAGCGATACTTGGGTTGGACTTTCAGATTAAAAATCACGCCAAAATTGACCTTTCGCAACATACGCTGGAACTTGATGGGAACTTGTTCTCAATGGGTACAGCCGTTGAAAATGTTTCAGAGTAGCAAGGTGCACCGAAGGCTAAGGTGATACCAACTAAACTGTGTACAAGTGCATTAAAGGTGATTTCGTGTGACAAAGTACGAACAGGTACAGGGAAGTTGATCTGGGTACCGTTGGATGTCGATGTACCACAGCAGGGGTTATTCTTGGTAGAGCCACTATCGAAACTTGAGGGTTTAGACGAAAAGCATTGCTTCATTCTTAGGAGTGTATCACGAGTAACGGACATAAACGGGCAGTTTATGGTTCCGGTGCGTTTAGATGACTTCGGGCGGGTTGATGTCGATCTGCCGAAGGGATTAGTAATAGCCACAGTAGAGTTAATGGATGCAGAGGACATCGATAGTTCGAGGCTAGACTATGATGTAAATCAAACCGTCTGCACTTCGTGACAAGGTAAATCATTTGAGAGGAAATGATCGTTCGCGCATGGAAGCATTATTACTAAAGTATAAAGCATTGTTTGAAGCACAGGGTACGTTACCTGCTACACCGATAACACAGCATCATATTCCGACAGAGAATCACGCTCCGGTGTATCGTAAGCCATACAGACTACTACCGAAACAATTACAACCAGTAGTAGAGCAATTAATAGAGCAGCAACTGGAAGATGGGATAATGCAGCACAGTAATAGTCTTTGGTCTAGTAGCGTGATCCTAGTTCCAAAGAAGACATTGGACGGGTCGAAAAAATTTCGCTTTTGTTGCGATTACAGACATTTGAATGAACGGACAGTGGCGGACGTATATCCGATTCCTAATAACACAGAAACATTAGACAACGTAGGGCAATGTAAATTTTTCTCCACTATGGATTTGCGAAGTGGTTATCACCAGATTGAAGTACGTCCGGAGGACAGGCCAAAGACAGCACTTACGACACATTGTGTTCACTTCGAGTATAAAAGAATGTCGTTTGGACTAAAAAAACGCTCCAGCAACATTTCAGAGGTTGTTGGATGGAGTCCTTCGCGGGTTGAAACCGAAAAAATGCATGGTGTATCTGGATGACATTATACTTCTTTCGAGAGATATAGAGCAGCATGTGGAACGGTTAGAGGAGGTATTTATAAGATTAGAGGCAGCACGGTTAACATTAAGTTAGGACAAATGCCATTTTGCGCAAGCACAAGTAAATTATCTCGGGCATGTTATCAGTCAGGACGGGTACGGACAAATCCTCGTCTCACTTCTGCAGTACGAGATTTTCCGGTTCCGCAAACGGTTAAACAACTGCAATCGTATATTGGTCTTGCAAGCTATTATCGAAAATTCGTACAGGGGTTCGCAGAAATAGCGAGGCCGCTTACTAGATTGCTAAGAAAAGGTGTTACCTTCCAGTGGACGTCAGAGTGCGAGAAAGCATTTCAAGAGTTGAAACGGATACTGACATCAGATCCAGTTTTGAAGTTTCCAGACTTTCCGAAGGAGTTTATGCTGCAATATGACGCATCTAATCACGCTCTTTGGGTTGTATTTGGGCAAAAAAATTGATGGCAAAGAACATCCGACTGCGTTCGCGTCTCGTCCCCTTAGCAAGGCAGAACAAAATTACTCCACAACGGAGAAGGAATTGTTAGCGGTAATATACGGGATTTCATACTTTCGATGTTATTTGTACGGTAGAAGGTTTAAGGTTGTGACGGATCATTCAGCTCTGAAATGGTTATTAGATCTGAAAGACCAAGCGAGTAGGCTAGTGAGTTCGATTATGAGGTGATACACAAGCCAGGTGTGAAACATGCCAATGCGGACGCAGTGAGCAGGAAAGTGGCAGTATTACAAGTAACAGGGGTAACTGAAGATGAGTGGAAAGGGGCACAAGCCGTGGATAGTGATTGGCAATTGTTCTCAGAAAGCAACCGCAGTTCCTAATACAGGATGGGTTACTTTGCAGGTCGACGAAATACGGCCCGCGCGTCGTCGTACCAGCATCGTTAAGATCTGAAGTTTTGCAACAGGCGCATGACCATTTTCTTTTAGGACATGGCGGGAGAAGAGCTATGGATAGGCGGATAGCGGAGAAGTTTTGGTGGAGGACACAACGTCAAGACGTGGACGAGTACGTCACGAATTGTGTGCCATACGCACAGCGTGCGGACTTTGAGAGGTGGCATGAGCCCCCTCTCATATTTCTATCTTACGATTCTCCTCTCTAATTGCATGCGGTGAAAAGTTGCTATTCCTTCACACGTGGACTTCCCACGCAGCGTCTCTCGTCACCCGGGTGGTCCGGTGACAGGCGGGCTCTGCTAAGCCGACGGGTGTGAGGAAGTCGATTGAATGCTTTGCAGACGCCGACATTGTCAAAAGACACGCCCGGAGGGGTCTGAAGTAGCGGCTGGGCTAGAGGATCCGTTACTTCGCAGAATCTTAGCGAAAACACTTTCTGGCGGGCTACCAGCGAGGCGTGGGAATGACTTGTGTACCCAGGCAGTTGTGGCGGGAAAATTCCCGCGCTTTCTGCAAAATAGTAACTGTGATTGGCTGGCTCAGGGCATAGCTCCGTGACGTAGCAAAATCAGCGCAGAAATTGGCACCAAGAATCTCCATTGGTGGAATGGTAGTGCTCCAGCAATGGGGTGGAATTTTCCGCCGGCTTTCGAGTTGCTGATTGGAACGTTTAACCACGGCCACTGTGGTGGGGGCGGGAATGTTCGGGGTTCAGCATTGTACGGGTGCTCTGGGTAGTCGGCTCTCGCCTTTCGGTCGAGGACGTCGAAGCAACCAGCCATCGCCTGCGGTACTCCAGATCGTGTTCTTGCAGTTAAGAAGACAGTTTGGTAATGTATGTCCGCAGCACCGGCAGATAGGGATTTTCCTAGGTGATAATCAGAGCTCAGCAGAGCGCGCCTGTTCGTCTTTTTCTAACTTTGTTCTGTCTTGAGTAGCAGCAATTAGTGTTGGGTTGGCTGTGTGTTTTCTCTTAAGATTTGAGTTGCAAGGAATTGGCTCCACATACCACTTCGTCATAATCCTCACAATCTAGTTTAGGGACAACTTCACATTCACAGTGTTTGTTTGAGTATCCAATTTGAGTCAATTTGATGTATTGTAAAGGTTTCAAGTGTTTTTGTTTATTATTTTGTGTTTAGTCTTAATAAATCATATTGTTATTTTGGACAAAACTTTCATTCTGTTAATCGGTAGAGCAACCCTATCATTCCTCACTATGTTAATGAAACTTTCGTTTATTTAACTTATTTATCAAATTAAATTATTGCAGGTGCCAAACTCTCTTCTACTCCACTGGCAGGGTTGATTAGAGTCAGTTCGCGTATTTTTTTTATCCTTGTGCAACAGCAAAAGTCGGAGTTAGAATAGGGGGGGGGGGGGGCTTAGAGCATCATTTACATATGTGGATTCTAGAAGAATTTAGTGTTAAATATACTTCTAGCCCCGGCACCTCGCAACTTGAGCCATCAAAAGATTCAGCTTCAAAGATTACCAGAGGGAGACAGACCTTTACAACAAATCCCAATTGATGTATCAGGCCCATTTAATAGGAGTGCAGCAGGGAATAAGTATGTGTTAACAGTCATTGACCACTTTTCTAGGTATTTAGTCATGGTCGCATTACCAGATCAGAAAGCAAGTACAGTGGCACATGCTTTAGTTAATAATTGGTTACTCAGGTATGGGATACCTCAGTCCTTAATCTCGGATCAAGGTACTAATTTCACGTCTGGTCAGTTGAAGTAACTGTGTAAGTTACTGAAGGTAGAGGAACTATGGACTAGCCCATTCCATCCGCAAGCCAACGGTCGAACGGAGAGAGTGCATCGCACGATCGCTAAGATGTTGAGTCACTATGTAAATAGTCAACACACCGACTGGGATGTGTACTTGCAATTCGTAACCAGTGCATATAATAGTAAGGTACATACGTCGACAGGATTGTCGCCATACGAAGTGGTGTATGGGTGGAAGATGGCATCAGCTTTTGACATGCTTCGTCCAAGGCTGGGAGCAGAGGGTGAGCATTTAAGGCTATTTGCGAAAACTAATCCGTATGTTCCAAAAGGGAGAACCAAGAAGTTCACAAACAAGTTCCAGGTAGTGGAAATGGCATCACCTGTCAATGTAAAATTACTATTGCCTACCAAGACAACGGTGGTTCACGTTAGTAGAGTTAAGCCGTTCCAGGGGGTAGTAGATCCGTGTATATGTACTTCTCCTTCTGGCAGAAAGCGAAAAGAAGCGCCAGAAACAGACAGTAAACCGGGTATTAAGTATAAGTTGCGTTCGAGGGATGTGTAGTTAGCAGTAATTATCATGTGTGTATTATTTTTGTGCATAGTCTAGGGTTATTTTATTGGTATTACGGGGGAATTGATGGGAGTTTTTTCCTTCTCTCTCCATTCTGTAGGTGAAGCAGGATGGAATACAAGTGGATAGTATGGGGCGTAGTCCTCTGGCAACTGACACAAGCTGGCGAGGTACAGAATATGCCGTTGCGAAGTGGGATGTTGTTCGGTAAACAACCGGATGTGGTCCTCACGAGTCACGAGTGGATGCTTCGTCTGGCACTTAATACCCTGCAGGTAAGGAACGAGATGCGGCAGCTACAGGAGGTGGTATCGAGTGTGGAAACGGTTGCATCTAAGAACGGAATATTACGGGATGTGCAAGAAGAGTATGAGGCTTTGGATAGGTCTTGTAAGGAAATAAGGGAACAACTGTGCCAAGTCGTGAGCATGATTCCAGGGAGGAGAAAAAGAGTAAAGAAGGGTTGGTTGAATGCAGGTGGGAAGTTGCTGAAAACAATTTTTGGAACAGTGGATAGAAACGATATTGAGGGATTTAACAATTCTTTAACAGTTATTCGCGACAGGGAGGAAAGCATAGGGAAGTTAGTGGATATACACACAACAGAGATAATGGGATTAGGTACAGAGTTGTTGAATGTGAGAAGCGTGGTGCGTGGGATGGCTACAGGGTTACGAGCATATATAGAACAAACACATAAATTATTGAATACTCATCTGTAACAGGTACAAACGCGATCGGATATAGTGGAAAGGAGGCTGTAAATCGCTAAATTGCTGTGGAAACTGGTTAGCAGCATTGGTGATGCACGAGTGAGGATGGATGAATTGCAAGAGGCAGTACATCACGCAAGGAAATCTGCCATACTATTCCATTCTGGTTCTAGTTGCATTACGTTTCGTGTACAATACATGGAGTGTTAAGACGTGGTATGTTTTAGAGCTAAATTTCATGGAGCACACTATTCTGATACAATTACTTTTGCCTGATAGTGAGCAATGATGATGTATAATTTGTACGACGTGAAAGATTCCTGAGACGGCAATTCCAAGCTATTTTTTGCACTTAATTCTGTGGATCCGTTTGAGGTGAGTTACGCATTGACTTGGTATTCTGGCTTTTACTCACACATGTTCGTATGCAGTGATATAGGCTGAGAGAGTGTACGAATTTATCAATCATCGAGAAACTGATTAATGAGTCATTTTTAAGTTCAAATGAATCTATATGATACCAGAAACATTTTCAAATATCATTTTCAAATAACATTTTCAAATCTCAAAGTTTAAAATCACCATCAAATACCACAGCACAATTTCTACCATAATGTTTTAGCACATAGGCTATAGACTGATTGCAAAGTTCAGAAATATTGGTGTCCACATTCCTCTTCACACGGTGAAGAAGCAAGCCTCCATCTACTACATTGGCGCCGGTTTTTAGATCATGAGTTGCATAACTGCCTTCTGTAAAAGCATCACAGAGAGATTTCTTTCTTGTCCTCATTCCGCCTTCATTAAAGAGAGACAACATGAATGGAGATAAATTATATTCCATAAGCTTTGCAACACCCTCATCACCTCATCACTCTTTTTTGCAATGGCTGTTGTTTGGAAAATTGTCAAAGAGTCCACAGATACTGTTTCACCACGCACCTTTACAGTATGGTTCATACTAAACCAAGCGATGCAGGGTAGCCGCGCGGTCTGAGGTGCCTTGTCCGCGTGGCTGCCCCCTGTTGGAGGTGCGAGTCTTCCCTCGGGCATGGGTGTGTGTGTGTTGTCCTTAACGTAAGTTAGTTTAAGTTAGATTAAGTAGTGCGTAAGCTTAGGGACCGATGGCCTCAGCAGTGTGGTCCTGTAAAACCTTATCACAAATTTCCAAATTTTTACTAACCAAAGACATCTCCACTTTCTTATTAGACTGTTTTATGTCACCAAAATTACAACCAATAATAGCTCTGCATGATTCTGGTACCAATTTCTAGGGCTTGGTAACTACTTATTTATTTTTGAGCTTACAATTACTCGTCTCGAGAGAGACATTATTGAATTTATTTTAGGAAAATGAGGATGGTCGCTGAACCTCTCATAGATCTTTATACTGTCTTGTCCATCTCTAATTTGTCGTGACACCAGGCGATCAACATGCTGGTCCCGACTAGAAAAAAATCGCTCCAGTAAACTACTCTAATGATGAGCTGATGGCGGTCGCTCCAAGAGGTCCTCCAACCCACTTTTCTGGAATGGAGTCAGTTACAAATATATACTATCAAAAACAGTCTTGATCATAATTTATTTGTTCCGGGGACGAGTTTCGACCGCTACTGTCATCTTAGGACCAATGAGTAAGAACCTCCTTCGGGTGGTAAATCACTACTGATAGTAGTGATTTACTACTAGAAGGAGGTTCTTACTCATTGGTCTGAAGATGACCACAGTAGTGGTCGAAACCAGTCACCGGAATAAATAAATTGTGATCAAGACTGTTTTTGATGGCAAATATTTGCAACAACATTGATCACTGTTCACTCCCACAATGTATTCAAAAGTAAGGAGTCAGTTATGCCTCTTCGTTGTGCCAAACCACCTGAGCTTTTAATGGAGCGAGCAATTCACGTATTCCTTTTCCACCAACATTTCATTGGTGACTGACAACATCACACTCACAAATCAAACACTTCTCCGCCATTGTTTATAAGAACATATTTCATGTACAGACTCTCTTAATCACTGCAAATAACGAATAACTTAATAAAATTAATTCCAAATGTAAGACAGTCTCTGCTGCAATATTTAGCAATCACTAACGCGTTTCGTGCTCTTTGTGCACCATCATATAAACTGAAACAAGTGATGAAGTAATTATTACATGAAACTTTTGATTCGTGAACCTATCTAAACCATTAAATGTCAGAATAAACAAAAAGTGAGAGGTGTTAACGTGCCTTGTAAAGGTAGAGGGAACCAGTAAAATCACTCAACAGTAAAGTTGTTTTGTGTACTCACATAACAAAACTGGACAGAAAAATGCTGTGTGTAAATTGAAGAGCGAGCAGGTCTTTCCCAGAAATAAGCCGCAACAAACGTACAGCGTGCCTAGCAATCACTTTCCCGCATACCGGTGCAACGTGGTGTGCAGAGATGTATGTAGATTCTGTTGTAGTTCTGTTGATAACTAGTATCTAAATTCCATTTAGTGTTAATGCACTTGTGGAAAATAAACACCTCTCACACGTGTCCTCACACAACTCATTTTGCGACATGTCAAAAATCTCCCGGTGTGTCTGCGCACTGCGTCGCCAGTGATTTATGAGGTGCGCTGTGGAAGGGTCGGTGTAACATGGTGAAACACCCTGTAATTGTTTCTTGCGACGTAATAGGGTAGATGGAGTGAGAACTCACTAATTCGCTCTTCGTTTTGCAGGCACGCAACTAAGGGAAATGCTTGACATCGTTTCACGTCACGCATTACATTATCTTCTACGCTCCATCCCCCCCCCCCCCCCCCCCCCCCCAAACCAAGCACTCACCCGCTCAACCCGCTGCCACCAGTCACATACTCAGTACAAAATTTGTCGCTCAGTACTGGTCTCATGTAAGTAAATTAGCTATACCCATTTAATATTTGGTCTTAATCAACTTCATTTAACAATAAACATTAATTTTAACCATTAAAACATTATTTGAATAAATTTGCTATTTTTTCCACCCCTTGTAACGCGAAAACTATTGGTCCTAGAGAAAAACTGAATAGCACCTTTTTTGTAGGAAATTAAGCGTACTTAAATGTTGCACTGGGGGAACATTCTCGCTGAGGGAATTAGATTAGGAAATGAGACACTTAAAGTAGTAAAGGAGTTTTGCTATTTGGGGAGTAAAATAACTGATGATGGCCGAAATAAAGAGGGATACAAAATGTAGACTGCCAATGGAAAGAAAAGTGTTTCTGAAGAAGAGAAATTTGTTAACATCGAGTATAGATTTAAGTGTCAGCAAGTCGTTTCTGAAAGTTATATGTATGGAGTGTAGCCATGTATATAGTGAAACATGGACGATAAGTAGTTTGGACAATGAAGAGGAATAGAAGCTTTCGAAATGGTGTTTACAGAAGAATGCTGAAGATTAGATGGGTAGATCACATAGCTAATGAGTCAGTATTGAATAGGATTGGGGAGAAGAGAAATTTGTGGCACAACTTGACTAGAAGAAGGGGTCGGTTGGTAGGATATTTTCTGAGGCATCAAGGGATCACAAATTTAGTACTGGAGGGCAGAGTGAGGGTAAAAATCGTAGAGTGAGATCAAGAGATGAATACACTAAGCAGATTCAGAAGGACGTAGGTTGCAGTAGCTACTGAGAGATGAAGAAGCTTGAACAGGATAGAGTAGCATGGAGAGCTGCATCAAACCAGTCTCTGGACTGAATGACCACAAATAACAACAACACACCATTTACGCCAGAAGGTCACGGTTTTCGAGTTTCAAGAAAAACGTAAAAAAGTGACCTTTAAACGCCCCCACCCCCCACCCCAACGCTCACACCTTAGAGGTCAGGACCATATTGTTTAAGCTCGGCGTCGCTCTAGCGCTTATAGCAAACTTTTTCCTCGTGCTTTAGAAAACAGTGCACAAATCGAGACTCTATCAGAAAGCTACAAACGTTGACCTTTGGGAGACTCACCACAGCAAATAAACAACCGTTTTATAGCTAGAACCTTCGGTCAAAGGACTTACTACTGAAGGCTTTGTACCTTGCCCGGTGAGTTCCCAGAAGGCAAGTGGAAGGGGGACCGATTTGAGCAAATCGCTGTATGCCCGCGTCTCTCTCACAAAAAAAGTCGCACTATTCAGAGTCATTTCCTGTGTTTGTCAAATCTGGGGTAAGCACGTTGT
Organism: Schistocerca piceifrons; assembly: GCF_021461385.2. NCBI lineage: Eukaryota > Metazoa > Arthropoda > Insecta > Orthoptera > Acrididae > Schistocerca > Schistocerca piceifrons. The sequence goes on from NC_060144.1 coordinate 502,735,930, forward strand.
CACAAACAGATGGCAAGACCTATTGGGACGGGAGATTTCTTTTCCATGCACAAACGAGAAAGAAATTCGTTTGGTGTTCTAAAAGCAGCTAGAATTGGAGACCAGGAGCCATTTTCTGAATTTTTGTACATGAAAAAGCCGATGCGTTGGTGGAATAAAGAAGCGAGGCGATGAAGTGGGCTCGCGGATCAGAAATTCTCGAAACAGAGCAGGTGAAAGGCCGGCCGCTTGGAAAACGGTTTTTACACTTTTTTGTGGGAGAAAAACAGTAACGCAACAGCTATGCCATTCTTTAGATTTAAGTGAACTTTTCATTGGTAGGTGCTTTTTAGACCGCTGAGCAGAGCAGATACGGCAGACATGTTCTACCTTCACATAGCGGAAGCAGGACGAAGAAGACTTACTTTTGGGTGGAGATTCTGAGAAGATATTTACACGTGGGCTTCTTGCAGCTGGTGAGGCTGCCTGAACTGGCAGACGAGTTACACTGGCATCCATCTGCACAATTCGCAGTTCGCTCTTCAAAGCACAACCGTTATTGTGAGAATTCCTAGCGGCATTGGGTGGTTAGGATGGAAAAAGTTGTGAATTTTCAGTATTCCAGTAAATCCATGTAGGTCCATCCGTAACCAGGCTGACAGACAAAGCTGCATTTAATTTCATTTCTCCTTCCGGAACAATAGCACTATCTTTCTTATTCACGAGGAGGTTGTTCATGCTGAATGTAGAAAGTTTATTACCATCGACCCCATTTCCTTAACAACTAACTTTGTCTAACTTACCAGTACTACACTTCAATTAAAATTTCAATTAGATGTTCTTTGTAGTGTGCTCAACTAAAAATATGTATAATGTCCGGATTAATCTGTGCATACCGAACAATTTGTAACGAAAATCGGGTTCACTTTTGCCAGTTCTTTATTTCATAGTTAGCGAGTTTCTTTCATGCAGTTTATCAATACTGAATTATGGGAGTGTCAGTACCCAAGACTGAATACTAGAGCCAGTCATTTTTCTAAGAGCGTTAAATAAAATGTTTTGTAACATTTTAAGTGAATATCTGAGTTCTTTGTGGAGCGGCCTGCGCCTCAAGCAGCCCAACTAATGCAGGTCGTTATTCCACTTCAGTAGGTAGTTTCAACTCGACTGGTACGTCGGAGCTCGTTCATGGATACCCGCAGTAATGTTGTTGTTGTGGTCTTCCGTCCAGAGACTGCATTGATGCAGTTCTCCATGCTACTCTATCCTGTGCAAGTTTCACCATCTCCCCAGTACCTACTGCAACCTACATCCTCTTGAATCTGTTTAGTGTATTCATCTCTTGGTCTCCCTCTACGGTTTTTACCCTCCACGCTGCCCTACAATACTAAATTGGTGATCCCTTGATGCCACAGAATAAGCCCTACCAACAGATCCCTTCTTCTAGTAAAGTTGTACCATAAATTTCTTTTCTCTCCAATTCTATTCAATACCTCCTCATTACTTATGTTATCTACCCATCTACTCTTCAGCATTCTTCTGTATCACCACATTTCGAAAGCTTCTATTCTCTTCTTGTCTAAACTGTTTATCGTCCACGTTTCACTTCCATACATGGCTACACTCCATACAAATACTTTCAGAAACGAGTTCCTGACACTTAAATCTATACTCGATGTTAACAAATTTCTCTTCTTCAGAAACGCTTTCCTTGCCATTGCCAGTCTACATTTTATATCCTCTCTACTTCGACCATAATCAGTTATTTTGCTCCCCAAATAGCAAAACTAATTTACTATTTTAAGCGTCTCATTTCCTAATCTAATTCCCGCAGCATCACCGATTTAATTCGACTACATTCCATTATCCTAGTTTCCCTCAGTAATAAAAATTAGTATTACAGTTAAGTATGTTGCAAGGTGTGCTAAAGATATGAGATCCTTTTAATTCTGATTCTGATGACGGTTTCAAACAATTAGGCCAACGATTAACACATCTAGATACACACTATGCAGAAGTTAGCCCCTCAGAAATGATGGCAAATTTCTCTACTATAAGCAGACATGTCAAACAAGAAGCTGATGCAGTACGAAATAGTATAATGTCTTATGTTACTACTGAATTTATTACTGAATTTACAGCTAAATTCTCTGACATTCAGAAGACTGGAGTGAATATTATGAAAGAAACAGAGGATGGCTGATAGGAATATTTCGCAGCAAACGTTCCATAATTTGGTTTTGTCACCGACCAAAATACACTACTGGCCATTAAAATTGCTACACCAAGAAGAAATGCAGATGATGAACGGGTATTCATTGGACAAATATATTATTCTCGAACTGACACGTGATTAGATTTTCACGCAGTTTGGGTGCATAGATCATGAGAAATCAGTACCCAGAACAACCACCTTTGGCCGTAATAACGGCCTTGATACGCGTGGGCATTGAGTCAAACAGAGCTCGGATGGCTTGTACAGGTACAGCTTCCCATGTAGCTTCAACACGATACCACACTTCAAGAAGAATAGTGTCTGGCCACCATTGACCAGACGTTTACAATTGGTGAGAGATCTGGAGAATTTGCTGACCATAGCAGCAGTCGAACATCTCCTGTATCCAGAAAGGCCCGTACAGGACCTGAAACATGCAGTCGTGCATTATCCTGCTGAAATGTAGGGTTTCCCAGGGATCGAATGAAGGGTACTGCCAAGGGTCGTAACACATCTGAAATGCAACGTCCACTGTTCAAAGTGCCGTCAGTGCGAACAAGAGGTGACCGAGACGTGTAACCAATGGCACCCCATACCATCACGCCGGGTGATACGCCAGTATGGCGATGACGAATACACGCTTCCAATGTGCGTTCACCGCGATGTCGCCAAACACGGATGCGACCATCATGATGCTGTAAACAGAACCTGAATTCATCCGAAAATTTGACGTTTTGCCATTCGTGCACCCAGGTTCGTCGTTGAGTACACCATCGTAGGCCCTCCTGTCTGTGATGCACGTCAAGGGTAACCGCAGCCATTGTCTCCGAGCTGATAGCTCATGCTGCTGCAAACGTGGAACTGTTCGTGCAGATGGTTGTTGTCTTGCAAACGTCCCCGTCTGTTGACTCAGGGATCGAGACGTGGCTGCACGATTCGTTACAGCAATGCGGATAAGATGCCTGTCATCTCGACTGCTAGTGATACGAGGCCGTTGGAATCGAGCACGGCGTTTCGTATTATCCCCCTGAACCCACCGATTCCATATTCTGCTAACAGTCACTGGATATCGACCAACGCGAGTAGCAAAGTCGCGATACGATAAACCACAATCGCGATAGGCTACAATGCGACCTTTATCAAAGTCGGAAACGTGATGATACGCATCACGTATTACACGAGGCATCGCAACAACGTAGTAAGACCTGTCTTTTTTTGTTTTCAGGTCTCTATAAGTGGCAGAAGTGTCAATAATAGTTACATCGATCATGTGACAATATCCATTGTGAACAATGCTACCCAAATTTATAGTGTTTCATTAACTAAACATATTTGGACATTACCATTGGGTCTTTTTGTGTGACGATTTCCCCAAAGTGCCACAACTAATTTACATTACAGGCACATACCTTTAGCTGGCATTGGGAGAACCAAGACGACAAATCCTACAGGGAAACTAAGTAGGCAGGCTTTAGAAACGCGGTCGTACAATACCTAACCCTCGTTCCTGTGATCACCTAACTTTGTGCAGCAATGGGCTGTTTGATGAGACCAGTTATAATTAGTGCCCGTTTTAATCCCCAGATGTCTTATAGGGCTAACAAATGAACAGCACTTATTATCGACAGAAATAAATGTATTGCAATGCGTATAAATGACGAAAATATCCTGTATTGTACTCCCTAAAGGTCGGAGATCAAATTGGCATATATCTGAGGGCGTGTGCCCAGAGCGAGACATAGTGGGATGGCGATCTAAATTTAGTAGAGAGGAAGGAAAATGGCGGACAGAGATTTATCGGATGAATCCTATGGGAGGTTGCATCCCAACCCTCACATGATCAATTCCAGAGTACTTTTCGTAGTTCCACGACCATTAGAAACAAGAACTAAAGGATCAACGTCATAGATACCAGGATGAAGAGCTATTCAAATAAATACTTTTTATCTGTACTCTGTTTCGAACACGCCTTAGTATAACAACGAAGGTAGAGCTACGTGAAAAATATGTGACTAATTTTGCAATGAATAAGATCAAAATTTGCTGAAACTCGAATGAAAAAATTTCAAACAGTACAAACTTGATGTTTTGATGTCAGTATACCGATTTATACATTTAACTTTTTATTATACTTCCTCACAAAAGAGTGAAACACCTACGAGACACGATCGGACGTCATTGTAACCTCATACACGTATACACTATCGGCAGGTAGCGAATAATTCGAGTTGCAGTTCTTTGTGACAGACAGAACTGCCACCGGAATGTATTCGTATAGCTCGTATTTAGTGTTTTTACCAAGCCCGATTGGGTATAGACTGAGGTTAAAAAAGACATGGGATACCTCTCAATGTCCTGTCGGGCCTCCTTTTGTCCGGAGCAGTCCAGCAACTCAGCCTGGCATGGACTCGACAAATCGCTGGAAGTCCCCTGCAGAAATATTGAGCAATGCTGGCTCTATAGCTGCCCATAGTAGTGCACCTGTTGCCAGTGAAGGATCTTGTGCATGAACTGACCTCTCGATTACGTCCCATATTTATAAGAACGTAGGATTCCGCGGCCGGTGTCATAGTGATTAAAATTCTTCTGTGTATTATGCCGCGTCATTGCTAAGAACTAACAACAATTATAAAACAAACAGGCTCCTACGTGAAAGACTCTTCCCATTCATACAACTGATTAGGGAACAGCGAATAAAGCCATCAGACATTATGGTACCTATTGAGGAGACTATACGCATTTTACAGAATCTGATCCCACCAGATATCTGCGATCTGGTGCGCTTATGCCTGTCATCTACGTACTTCACCTGGCGGGGAAAATATTACGAACAGTTAGATGGAGTGCAATGGGTTCTCCGCTCGCCCCTGTAGCTGCGGACATCTTCATGGAAGCCTCTGAGCAAACGGCCCTAGCTTCTGCTCCGTTACGTCCCAGTTGTTGGCTGCGATATGTGGACGACACATTCGTTATCTGGCCTCACGGTGAAGCGGATTTGGGAAACTTCCTCCAGCACTTAAATAGCCTGCAAAATAATATAAAGTTCACACATGAGACTGAAAAGAATGGTATCTTGCTATTTCTGGATGTGGAAGTATACAGAGCTGCCGAAGGTAAACTGGGACAGAGCCACCACCACCCAGCTCAAAAGTATTCTGTTCTGCATACGTTAACTGCCCGAGCCTACCGGATAATCGATGAAAATAACATCAAAGAAGAATTAAAGGAGCTACAACACACGTCTCGTGCCAACGGCTATGATATCATAAAAAAGGTAGCTAAAACCAAAGGGAGTAGAACACGAGAAGAAGGCAAAGAAGAGAAGCTTCCACTGATACACTTACCATATGTAAAAGGCGTCAGTGAACGGCTAGGCAACGTCCTCCGCCGACGAGGTTTCAGACCGATTTTTCGAAGCAGTCACAGGATCCACGAAATGATAGGTTCCACCAAGGATGTAGTCAACAATCTTAACACTGCAGGTGCGGAGCTGCCTACATAGGAGAAACAGGGAGACCTGTCAGCTTACGAGTAGCAGAACACGAACGCTATGTACGATTACAACAACATAATAAATCGGCGATAGCCGAACACCACCGTGACTGTGGACAACCTATCAGGTTCCAGGAAGCCCGAGTACTGGCGAAAGAATCGTGGATGTGAGAACGCAAAATACGGGAGGCGAACGAAATTATTAAGCAGCCTGACAACATCAACAGAGAAGATGGCTACAAACTCCCGGCGTCCTGGCTGCCGGCCATCCCAGTCCAACGGGCCGCGAGCGGTCGCGGGGCAGAAGCTGCACGGGACACGGACATATCTGCACAAACAGCTGTAGAGCAACTGTCAGTCCACTTCCGCCCACACCAGGAGGAAAACTTGCTGACCAGAAACCGAACGCTGATTGGCGGACAGTTACCAATCGTTGACGACATGGACATCCACGAATAGCCTCTTTCCTTCCATCTTCCCTTACGTCACGACTATCCAATCATATTAGAGAGCCAATTAAAAGCTTTACAACAGTGACGTCAGACATCGATAGTCTGTAATAAATAGAAGCACCTATCCCCATGCAAAACCAGTCGTGCCCTGAGGAAGGCCGTTGCAATTCGGCCGAAACGCCGGTTTTAGTTTATTATTGTTGTTAGTTCTTAGCAATGACGCGACATAATACCCAGAAGAATTTTAATCACGTCCCATATATGTTCGGCGGGATTCATTTCGGGCGATATGGGTGCCTAAATCATTCCGTCAAATTGGCCAAAATATTCTTTAAACCAATCGCGAACAAATGTGGAATGGTGCCAAAGCGCATTGTCATCCATAAAAATTCCATCGCTGTTTAGGAACATGAAGTCAATGAATAGCTGTAAGTGATCTCAAAGTAGCCGAACGTAACCATTTCCAGTCAATGGTCGGTTCAGTAGCATGAGAGGAACTATTCTGTTCAATGTAAACACACCCCACCCCATTATGGAGTTACCACCGTCTTGCACAGTGCCTTGTTGACAACTTGTGTACATAGCTTCGTAGGGTTTGCGTCACACTCGAATCCTACCATCAGTTCTTTCCAACTGAAATCGGGGCTCATCTGATCAGACCACGATTTTTCAGTCGTCTAGAGTCGAACCAACATGGTCACGAGCCAAGGAGAGGCTCTGCAGGCGATGTCATGCTGTTAGCAAAGACACTCGCTTCGGTCGTCTGCTGCCATAGCACATTAACGCCATATTTCGCCACACTGTCCTAACGGATATGTTCATAGTAGGTCCCACATTGATTTCTGCGATTTTTTCGTGCAGTGTTGCTTGTCTGTTAGCAGTGACAAGTCTACGCAAACGCCGCTGCTCTCGGTCGTTAAGTGAAAGCCGTCGGTCACAGCGTTATCCGTGGTGAGAGGTAATGCATGAACTTTGGTATTCTCTGCACTTTTTGACACTGTGATCTCGGAATAGAATTCCCTAACGATTTACGATAAGGAATGTTCTACGAGTCTAGCTGCAACTACCACTCCCGCCGAAAGGCCACAATCACGTCGTAAACCTTTTAACATGAATCACCTGAGTGCAAACAACAGCTCGGCCAATGCACCGCCCTTTTAACCGTCATCTGTATACGTGCAGGTCGCAATCCCATGGCTTTCGTCATCTCAGTGTGTAAGGGACGAGAACAGCGACAGAAGTTGAGTCATCACTGTGAAGGACAGGGAGACGTCCGTCACTCGTGTGAAGCAGCGACGCCCGCTAAATCACGCAGGGCTAACAGGTAATTAGGATTGGGGAAAGGGCCAAGTAAGTTGAAGTCGGATTCATTTCACAATTGTAATTTATTATCAGTTAGTTCAAAAATACATTTTTGAAAGAATTAAATTTGCTTCTCGGCTGAAGGCCTCCAAACAGATGCCTTAGAATAAGTTCAATTTCGAAAAGACATGACACACAGTTAAATTTACGAATAAGATAAATCATGAGATCAGCATGCGGAGCGGTTGAAAGCCGCCGGATTAAATCTTCAAAATTCCAAATATACTAAGATGATTACCGAAGGCAGAAGGACACAATGTTTTAACATACTATTAGGGCTGATGGCCCACAACTAACCTTGCCAAATTAAAAACATAAAATACATTTAAATTACAACAACATTAACACTGCCAAAAGGATAATTAAGAGAACAGCACTCAGGAGTCTCCAGCGGATCGGTCTACCCTCGTTCACTTACGAGAGACAGGTGGTGAGTCCAACTACACCTAATTAGTGCGAACCCAACCAAGGGACAGTCACGGACCGACCGACCAACCGCTTGCTTGGCACGACGGAGTACACGAGAATTCAAGAACCCCCCCAAAAATTTACAAGTATCACTATCCCCAGACAAACGCGTACGTGAACTGAGGTGCCAAAACTACGCACCATGTTGGGCAGCAACAACAGGTGAGGAAAAGACACTGCCTAAAAACTACGTTAGCGGCCAGGGCAGGTAACCAGAACACCGACGGCCACAAGGCAGCAAATTCCGCTCGTGCGCTTGACTGTGGATAAAATACACTCCTGGAAATTGAAATAAGAACACCGTGAATTCATTGTCCCAGGAAGGGGAAACTTTATTGACACATTCCTGGGGTCAGATACATCACATGATCACACTGACAGAACCACAGGCACATAGACACAGGCAACAGAGCATGCACAATGTCGGCACTAGTACAGTGTATATCCACCTTTCGCAGCAATGCAGGCTGCTATTCTCCCATGGAGACGATCGTAGAGATGCTGGATGTAGTCCTGTGGAACGGCTTGCCATGCCATTTCCACCTGGCGCCTCAGTTGGACCAGCGTTCGTGCTGGACGTGCAGACCGCGTGAGACGACGTTTCATCCAGTCCCAAACATGCTCAATGGGGGACAGATCCGGAGATCTTGCTGGCCAGGGTAGTTGACTTACACCTTCTAGAGCGCGTTGGGTGGCACGGGATACATGCGGACGTGCATTGTCCTGTTGGAACAGCAAGTTCCCTTGCCGGTCTAGGAATGGTAGAACGATGGGTTCGATGACGGTTTGGATGTACCGTGCACTATTCAGTGTCCCCTCGACGATCACCAGTGGTGTACGGCCAGTGTAGGAGATCGCTCCCCACACCATGATGCCGGGTGTTGGCCCTGTGTGCCTCGGTCGTATGCAGTCCTGATTGTGGCGCTCACCTGCACGGCGCCAAACACGCATACGACCATTATTGGCACCAAGGCAGAAGCGACTCGCATCGCTGAAGACGACATGTCTCCATTCGTCCCTCCATTCACGCCTGTCGCGACACCACTGGAGGCGGGCTGCACGATGTTGGGGCGTGAGCGGAAGACGGCCTAACGGTGTGCGGGACCGTAGCCCAGCTTCATGGAGACGGTTGCGAATGGTCCTCGCCGATACTCCAGGAGCAACAGTGTCCCTAATTTGCTGGGAAGTGGCGGTGCGGTCCCCTACGGCACTGCGTAGGATCCTACGGTCTTGGCGTGCATCCGTGCGTCGCTGCGGTCCGGTCCCAGGTCGACGGGCACGTGCACCTTCCGCCAACCACTGGCGACAACATCGATGTACTGTGGAGACCTCACGCCCCACGTGTTGAGCAATTCGGTGGTACGTCCTCCCAGCCCCCCGCATGCCCACTATACGCCCTCGCTCAAAGTCCGTCAACTGCACATACGGTTCACGTCCACGCTGTCGCGGCATGCTACCAGTGTTAAAGACTGCGATGGAGCTCCGTATGCCACGGCAAACTGGCTTACACTGACGGCGGCGGTGCACTAGTGCTGCGCAGCTAGCGCCATTCGACGGCCAACACCGCGGTTCCTGGTGTGTCCGCTGTGCCGTGCGTGTGATCATTGCTTGTACAGCCCTCTCGTAGTGTCCGGAGCAAGTATGGTGGGTCTGACACACCGGTGTCAATGTGTTCTTTTTTCCAATTCCAGGAGTGTAATTTGATCAATTCCACCTGACGGCGGCTATCCCGAACACTTAACTGGTTGTTGCTCACAGGAAAACGTCCACAACAGCAACGCTTGAACCAAAAACGTAATGCTGAAAAACACTCAACCTTCACGTCCTGGGTAGGTGAGCGACGATGCTCGTACCGATCGGACAGCTCCAGACAGACTCTGACACTGCGCAGAGATCGCCAGCGACCCAGTCGACTACGCCGCACGGAGATGTCCTCGGACAAACCGACCAACAATCCACCAAAAGTCAGGCCCACCTTAAGCGATGCGTGGCGGCAACGGTCGGGCGGGCGATGTCCACGCAGGGCTCACTGCTGCTACAAGCCGGTAACTGGCTGCCCGGGCTGCGCTCCAGACACGTTCCAACCGAATGGCAGCCCGAACTCGTGACCCGAACTCCCTATCCGAACTGGCTTACGACAGACAACGACCTGGAAGTAATAGCAGTCGAGCAAAGATACTACGGGAAAGGATATCGATACGCGCTGCTAACGCCGCTCACGGTCAGGCAAGGCGGCAACTCAGTGGCAGTAGTAATTTACATTAATGTAGTGAGGTGGAAGTACGTTAAAAACAGGGTGTAGAATACATGATGGTGGGAACACGAGCCACACACGGCTCATCAGCATCTGAGAATTTGAAAGTGCATCACTGCAGGTCTCAACTCGGTCGGAAGGTCTTATCGTGGAAGATTCAGATTGATGGGGCATTCGAATGTGACAGTGGTCCCATGTTGGGCTGCATGGAAACGTGACAACAGTTGTAATCATCGTTAAGATTCCAGGTCTATCACTTCTGACCACCACAAGGGAGAATCGTCATATCGTGCATGGAGCACAATGTAACCACTTCACATCTGCACTTGCCATCCGGGATCAATTAATGGACTCCCCGCAGCATTCTGTGTCATCCCGTACAACTGGCAGGTGACTTACGACTACCGGACAAGGGAATTTGTCCCATGCGTGTGCTTCCGTTGACACAACAACTCAAACGGCTGCCTCTGCAGTGGTTCTGTGATCGCCAAGCATGAACTGCTGATGAATGGTGTCGCATTGTGTACAACGCATTGCGGCGGGTCTAAACCTTCCATTCAGTCCCTTTTTGACTTGTTTGGTCTGGCAGTTGAAGATACCAAAAGGAAAGCCGAAGTTTTAAATTTCAAGCTCAAGAAATCCTTCACACAGGAGAATCGTGCAAACATACCGTTATTTGACCATCGGCCAGACCCCCATACGGACGACACATTAATAAGTATACCTGTCGTAGAGAAACAACTGGAAGATTTGAAAGCAAATAAATCACCAGGTCCGGATGGAATCCCAGTTCTGTTTTATGAAGAGTAAAAAATGGTTCAAATAGCTCTGAGCACTATGGGACTTAACATCTGAGATCATCAGTCCCCTAGACTTAGAACTACTTAAACCTAACTAACCTAAGGACATCACACACATGCATGCCCGAGGCAGGATTCGAACCTGCGACCGTAGCAGCAGCGCGGTTCCGGACTGAAGCCCCTAGGACCGCTCGGCCTATGAAGAGTACTCTACGGCATTGGCCCCTTATTCAGCTTGCATTTATCGTGAATCTCTCACCCAACACAAATTCCCATGTGGCTATCACTGGAAAAAAGCGCAGGTGACTCCATTATATAACAATGGTAAAAGAACAGACCCGCAAAAGTACATACCAGTATCCTTAACTTCTATTTGCTTCAGTGTCCGTAAACATAATCCCATTTCGAATATATTTAGCTTTCTTCAGACTACGAAGCTTATTTCCACGAATCAGTATGATTTTAGAACGCATCTTTCGTATGAAACTAGCCTTGCTCTTTTCTCACATGATACATTGAGAACTATGGATGAAAGGAAACACACAGATTCCACATTTCTAGACTTCCGGAAAGCATTTTACCCGGTGCCCGGTTCAGGCTGTTAACGAAGGTACGAGCATATGGAATAAGTTCGCAGATATGTGAGTGGCTCGAAGACTTCTTGACTAATAGAACCCAGTATGTTGTCCTCGACGGCGAGTGTTCATCAGAGAGAATGGCATCGTCAAGAGTGCCGCAGGGAAGTGTGATAGGGCCGCTGTAGTTCTCTGTGTACACAAATGATTTGTAGGACAGGGTGGTAGAAATCTGCCGTTGTTTGGTGATGATGCCGTAGTATACGGTGAGATGTCGAAGTTTAGTGACTGTAGGAAGTTACAAGAAGACGTAGATAATATTCCTAGTTTGTGTGATGAACAGCAGCTAGCAATAAATGTGGAAAAATGTAAGTTGGTGCGGATGATTAAAAGAACAAACCTGTAACGTTCGGATACAGTATTACTACTGTCCAGTTTGACACAGTTATGTCTTAATACTATCTGGGCGTAACGTCGCAAAGCGATATGAAATCGAAAGAGCATGAAAAACTTCAGTAGGTAAGGTGAATGGTCGACTTCGGTTTACTGGGGGAATTTCGGGAAAAAGTTGTTTACCTGTAAAGGAGACCGCATATAGGTCGCTGGTGTAACTTATTTTTCTCTACTGCTCCAGTGTTTTGGAACCATACCAGATCGAATTGAACGAAAACATTGAAGCAATTGGAAGGTGGGCTGCTAGGTTCGTTACCGGTAGACTCGAACAACACGCAAGTGTTATGGAGATGCTTCGGGAACTCAGATGGGAACCCCTGGAGGGAAGGTGTCGGTCTTTTGAGAAACACTACTGAGAAAATTTAGAGAAGCGAAATTTGAAGCTGGCTGCCAAACGATTCTACTGCCGTCAGCATACATTGCGCGTGAGGACCACGAAGGTAACAAACGAGAAATTAGGGCTCGTACGGAGGCATATAGACAGTCGTCCCCCCCCGCCCCCCCCCCTCCCCCTTTTTGCAAGTGGAACAGGGGACGGAATGATTAGTGTCAAAAAAAATGGTTCAAATGGCTCTGAGCACTATGGGACTCAACTTCTGAGGTCATCAGTCCCCTAGAACTTAGAACTACGTAAACCTAATTAACCTAAGGACATCACATACATCCATGCCCGAGGCAGGATTCGAATCTGCGACCGTAGCGGTCTCGCGGTTCCAGACTGTAGCGCCTAGAACCGCACGGCCACATCGGCCGGCGATTAGTGTCTTGCTGAGTATCTATATAGATGTAGAGGTAGCTGCATATGTAGATGAAGAGGTATGAATGGACTCTTGCACTGAGCTGAATGAACATCGTTGGAGTGTATGGTGGCGACCTGGGGAGACGTTCAATTATTTCAGTGTCCTGTAAAGGTACAGCGGTGTTACTCTTGGTGTTTGGTGTGAGGTGACTTCACGTCACGACTGGTAGTAATTGAGAAAACTCTGACGAGACAACGGTGCGCTACGGACATCCCGCGTGTTCGTGTGTCATCTCTCATGCGAGAGTATTGTGGTGCCACTTTTCAAAACGACAATGCTCGCCCACACACGGCACGAGCCGCTATGAACCGTCTGTGTGATTTCGTGGCACTGCCGTGCTCAGCAGGATTCCCAGGTCTGTCCCCGACAGAACATATGAGGGACCACCTCGGAAGTCAAATTCATCTCACTGACAGTATGCAGGATGTGGAGGACCAGTTACATTTGTGGGCCATCTTGCCTCAGCAAAGATTACGACGACTCTATGAAACCTTTCCTAACCGAATCAGTGGATGCATCAAGGCCAGAGTACCTGATGACTCATACTGTCAATTTCTTTGTAAAATTGACTCGATCTTGTAGTCCCTGACTAGTATCACGTCCTTTCAAATCGTGAAGTTTCATTTCGTAGCCTCTCTCCCCTCTTGAAGTTTCACATTTGCCAAGCAGTGTGTATACATATTAACTTTCGAGATGAAATTTATGGAACGTTCTTCTGGTTTTCCCTTGTTATTCAGGAACTTGATTATGACACAGTAATCAATTAAACGTTTTTAATCGAGCAGTACCTAACAGCTAAGCCTGACGTTCTTCAAATATTTACAAGCTGCGGAGCACCACCCACGTCAAAGTACGGAAAGAGAAGAATAAAATTCAAAGCAGAGGTGTACGCTTCATTACAGATTTATTTTATTAGAAAGACATCGTCATATATATGCACAACAGCGTCCGTTGAGAAACACTAGTAAAAATATCTTAAGCATCACAGGGAACGTTACAATCAATGTTCGGAAATCCTACATTTCAGTACAACAAACACGTCTCTCGTAATGACCACGAAATCGAATTCAGAAAATTTCTGTTTTGTAAAGAGAGGTACCAACGATTTTTCTTCCCGCTTACCACCAGTGATTTTACTATGGACGGAGGAGGATGAATTTCTGCGTACAAAACCTACGTGCATATCCCTCAGTTTTCCGTAAAAATCTACATTTTTAACCAAATTGCAAGCACATTTAACTTCCAAATACTTGATTAAAATACGAAGCTTATTGTAAACTAACGGGCAACCTCGCGAAGAGAATCATGTTTGTGCAGTGTCATGGCTGTAGATGTGGCTATGAGGGGCGATTAATAAGAAATGCAACTCAGCTTTTTACTCGGCAAGTTTCGGTTGAAAAAACTACGGAATTGCGGGACATTGTAAGGGGGGGGGGGGGGGAGTTGGGTTGTTGGAGGGAAGAGACCAAACAGCGAGGTCATCGGTCCCATTGGATTAGGGAAGGATGGGAAAGGAAGTCGCCCGTGCCCTTTCAAAGGAACCATGCCAGCATTTGCCTGGAGCGATTTAGAGAAATCACGGAAAACCTAAATCAGGATGGCCGGACGCGGGATTGAACCGTCGTCCTCCCGAATGCGAGTCCAGCGTGCTACGGACATTGTGGAATATTCATTCGTCAGCCTCTATGAAGTTCCGACATGTAGCGACGCTATTGGTAGCCTTCAAAATGGCGTCTATAAAGGAGGAGCGTTCCAAACAGAGAGCTGTCATTTAGTATATTCTGGTGGAAAACCAGAGCATCACAGACATTCATAGGAGCTTGCACAGTGTCTCCGGAGACCTCACAGTGTACAAAAGTATGGTGATTGCTTGGAGGAGACGTCTGCCATCGGCGCAAGAAGATCACGGAAACCTGTCGGATCTCCCGCGTACCGACCGGTCGCGCATGGGTGTGACATCGGCAGTGTTGGAACGTGAAGACACTCTCATTCGAAGTGATCGATGGATCACAGTCAAACACCTCAATGCACAACTGGTCGTCTCTGTTGGGAGTGATGACACACTCGTCCACAAGCAGGGGTCCTCAAAGGTGTGTGCCCGATGGATTCCTCAGCGTCTAACAGGAGACCATAAAGAATAACGAAGGAGCATCCGTGTGGAAGTACTTGCGCGTTACGGGGCTGATTGTGACAATAATTCCTCGATCATCATCCCAGGCGATGAAGCATCGGTTTATCACTTCGAACGGGAAGCAAAACGTCAATGCTTCGAGCGGCGCCATATCACCTCTCCTCTGAATAAAATGTTCAATGCCGCCCCCTCAGCCGGTAAAGATATGGCGACAGTCTTCTGGGACTCTAAAGGGGTTATTCTGCTTGACGTCCTCTCTCATTGTCCAACGATCAACTCTGAAGTGCATTGCGATACCCTAAGGAGATTAAAGAAACGACTTCAGCGTGTTCGTTGCCACAAAAAAGCCAACGAACTTTTCCTTCACCATGACACTGCACTGCCTCACACAGGTCTGCGCATCCGAGAACAGCTCACAAAACTTCATTGGACTGTTCTTCCTCATCCACCCTACAGCCCTGATACTTCACCTTCTGAGTTCCATCTACACTACTGGCCATTAAAATAGCTACACCACGAAGATGACGTGCTACAGACGCGAAATTTAACCGACAGGAAGAAGATGCAAACGATTAGCTTTTCAGAGCATTCACACAAGGTTGGAGCCGGTGGCAATACCTACAACGTGCTGACATGAGGAAAGTTTCCAACCGATTTCTCATACACAAACAGCAGTTGACCGGCGTTGCCTGGTGAAACGTTGTTCTGATGCCTCGTGTAAGGAGGAGAAATGCGTACCATCACGTTTCCAACTTTGATAAAGGTCGCATTGTAGCCTATCGCGATTGCGGTTTATCGTATCGCAACATTGCTGCTCGCGTTGGTCGAGATCCAATGATTGTTAGCAGAATATGGAATCGGTGGGTTCAGGAGGGTAATACGGAACGCCGTGCTGGATCCCAACGGCCTCGTATCACTAGTAGTCGAGATAACAGGCATCTTATTCGCAAGGCTGTAACGGATCGTGCAGCCACGTCTAGATCCTTGAGTCAACAGATGGGGACGTTTGCTAAGACAACAACCATCTGCACGAACAGTTGGACGACGTTTGCAGTAGCATGGAGTATCAGCTCGGAGACCATGGCTGCGGTTATCCTTGACGCTGCATCACAGACAGGAGCGCCTGCGATGGTGTACTCAACGACGAACCTGGGTGCACGAACGGCAAAACGTCATTTTTTCGGATGAACCCAGGTTCTGTTTATAGCATCATGACGGTCGCGTCCATGTTTGGTGTCATCGCGGCGAACGCACACTGGGAGCGTGTATTCGTCATCGTCATTCTGGCGTATCATCCGGCGTGATGGTATGGGGTGCCATTGGTTACACGTCTCGGTCACCTCTTGTTCGCATTGCCGGCACTTTGAACAGTGGGCGTTACACTTCAGATGTGTTAAGACCCGTGGCTCTACCCTCTATTCGATCCCTGCGAAACCCTACATTTCAGCAGGATAATGCACGACCACATGTTGCAGGTCCTGTACGGGCCTTTCTGGATACAGAAAATGTTCGACTGCTGCCCTGGCCAGCACATTCTCCAGATCTCTCACCAGTTGACAACGTTTGGTCAATGGTGGCCGAGCAACTGG
Organism: Schistocerca piceifrons; assembly: GCF_021461385.2. NCBI lineage: Eukaryota > Metazoa > Arthropoda > Insecta > Orthoptera > Acrididae > Schistocerca > Schistocerca piceifrons. The sequence continues at coordinate 502,752,500 of NC_060144.1, forward strand.
CTCGTCACAATACGACAGTCACTACTCTTGATGAACTGTGGTATCGTATTGAAGCTGCGGGTGCAGCTGTACACGCCATCCGAGCTCTGTTTGACTCAATGCCTAGGCGTATCAAGGCCGTTATTACGGCCAAAGGTGGTTGTTCTGGATACAGATTTTTCAGGATCTATGCACCCAAATTGCGTGAAAATGTAATCACATGTCAGTTCTAGTATAATATATTTGTCCAATGAATACCCGTTCATCATTTGCATTTTAATGGCCAGTAGTGTATGTGGCCCAGTGAAGGATGTACTCCGCGGGATTATGGGAAGGTTATTGGCGCAGTAAGTCTTTGGCTTTGACGTGGACCATTGGAGTGGTACCATGCGGGCACACGGACACTCCCCTTAAGATGGCGTAAGACCATCGCATTGAACAGAGATACTGAAAAACACGACTTTGTCGCGAAAAGAGTGGGCAATAATATGGTATATTGGAAATCTGAATAAAACCAACCCAGTTTCAGAAAGAAATGTGTTGCATTATTTATTGAACGCCCCCCTAGTAGTAAATAACGAACTTGCATTGGCCAACAGTGAGGCCAAGATGGCGCTTTGAAGGAACGTTAAGTGACATGGACCCTCTTCTGGAGCTCCCAGGTGAAGGAACAAGATAAAAATAAAACACTAACACCCATTTCATATTATCGCCACATGATCGTCTTGGGAAACGAAATATTTCCTGTATTGCAAAGATAGTCTGCACTAGAGCTGATGCTCCATATTTTGTTGGAAAAAACGGCACAGAAATAAATGTAGGGCCCAAGGTTTCTTTATACGCCCACACTCACGCATGAGTCGAACCTTACATTTGGCAGATATTGGCACCCGTGTTACGCCTCCCTTCCAGGCCCCCAGCTGCAGATGGGTATGGAACAGAACGTAGCTGGGGTGTTCCAGCTGCTAACGGCTGACGAACATCTTCAGTCATCGTACTGCATGTTGTTGTCGTGGTCTTCAGTCCTGAGACTTGTTTGATGCAGCTCTCCATGCTACTCTATCCTGTGAAAGCTTCTTCATCTCCCAGTACCTACTACAACCTACATCCTTCCGAATCTGTTTAGTGTTTTCATCTTTTTGTCTACCTCTGCGATTTTTCCCCTCGCGCTGCCATCCAGTACTAAATTTGTGATCCCTTGATACCTCAGAATATGTCCTACCAACCGATCCCTTCTTCTAGTCAACCTGTGCCACAAATTTCTCTTCTCTCCAATTCTATTCAGTACCTCCTAATTAGTTATGTGATCTACCCATCTAATCTTCAGCATTCTTCTGTAGCACCACATTTCGAAAACTTCTATTCTCTTCTTGTCTAAACTAATTATCGTCCACGTTTCACTTCCATACATGGCTACACTCCATACAAATACTTTCATAAACGACTTCCTGACACTTAAATCTATACTCTATGTTAACAAATTTCTCTTCTTCAGAAACGCTTTCCTTGCCATTGCCAGTCTACATTCTATATCCTCTCTACTTCGACCATCATCAGTTATTTTGCTCCCCAAATAGCAAAACTCCTCCACTACTTTGTCTCGTTTCCTAATCTAATTCCCGCAGCATCACACGATTTAATTCGACTACATTCCATTATCCTCGTTTTGCTTTTGTTGATGTTCATCTTATATCCTCCTTTCAAGACACTGTCCATTCCGTTCAGCTGCTCTTCCAGGTCCTTTGCTGTCTCTGACAGAATTACAATGTCATCGGCGAACCTCAAAGTTTCAATTTCTTCTCTATGGATTTTAATTCCCACTCCAAATTTTTCCTTTGTTTCCTTTACTGCTTGCTCAATATACAGATTGAATGACATTGGGGAGAGGCTACAAGACTGTCTCACTCCCTTCCCAACCACTGCTTCTATTTCATGTCCTTCGACTCTTATAACTACCATCTGGTTTCTGTACAAATTGTAAATAGCCTTTCGCTCCCTGTATTTTACCTCTGCCGCCTTCAGAATTTGAAACAGAGTATTGCAGTCACCATTGTCAAAAGCTTCCTCTAAGTCTACAAATGCTGGAAAAGTAGGTTTGCCTTTCCTTAATCTTTCTTCTAAGATAAATCGTAGAGTGAGTATTGCCTCACGTGTTCCAACATTTCTACGGAATCCAAACTGATCTTTCCCGAGGTCGGCTTCTACCAGTTTTTCCATTCGTCTGTAAAGAATTCGTGTTAGTATTTTGCAGCCGTAGCTTATTAAACTGATAGTTTGGTAATTATCACATCTGTCATCCCCTGCTTTCTTCAGGATTTGAATTATTATATTCTTTTTGAAGATACTACTGCATAAGATCTTAATTTCCACAGTAGTTTGTAAATGAGTGGCTAATTGGTTTAGAACTGTGTACCAGTTGACGCAGTCTGGCCAGTCAACATTCCTTACCTTTTCCTATAAAACATTCGTACGATCTCTGTGGCTGCAATTCAGTTGAGATACAGCATAGACGCGCAGGCGCAGGATCTCTGTCTTTTAGAATCACAGTGCTTCGAGGACTCTAGTGAATGATCCTCTTACCAGTACTTGAAGCGCACTATACCGACTGTGACGTTCTCCGCAAGAGATGTTGTCACTGTTTCTGTTGACATTATTATCTTCTATATCTACATCTACATCTATACTCTGCAAGCCAGCTTCCGATGTATGGTGGAGGGTACTTTGTGCGTCAGTGTCAACTACCCCTTTTCCTACTTCAGTCACGCTCGATTTGCGGAAAACACGAGTGCTGGTAAGCCTCCATGTGAGCTGGAATCTCCCAAATTTTATATTCGTGGTCTTTTCGAGAGATGTACGTGGGCAAAAGTAATATATTGGTTGACTCTTCTGGGAACGTACGATCTCGGAACTTGACTACTAAACCACACTGTGATGCAAAAAACCTCTCTTGCGGCGTCTGCCACTGGATTTGCCTGAGCATCTCCGTGACGCCTACACGCTTTCTAAATGAACCTGGGTCGAACTGTGGGTCTGCCCTATTTCCTCTATCTGTCCTATCTGGTACGGATCCCAGACTAAAGCGCAATAATTTCCTGAGCATTCTTCTAATAAATCTCAGTCAGTCATCTGCCTTACCCGCGATTAATTTTATGTTGTCGTTCCAGTTCAGATCGCTCCGTACACATACTCCTAGACAGTTGATAAAATACATGCTCTCAGTGACTGTTCAGCAGTCGTGGTATCATATAGTGAAGGGTTTTTGTGTATACGTAATAGGTTATATTTTATATGTTGAGGGTCAATGGCCACTCCCTGCGACATGCGTTGCACTGCATTTCACTACAATTTACTCGCGTCGTGACTTCTCTATACACAACATCACCATCGGCGAAGTTCCTCAGGAGCCTACCGACGTTATCTACTAAGTCGTTTATATGTATTGTGAAAAGCAATGGTCCTAGAACCATCCCTTGCGCATTTTCGAAGTTACTTTTAGGGCTCCATTCAGAATGACATGCTATATTTCGTTTGCTAGAAATTCTTCTACTCATGGAGGTATGGTCCGTCTATTCAACTAAATAAAAGACAGCTTGTTTTCTGCCATAGCCCTGTAATACCTGTAATTACATATAATAAATATATTATGTAGTAGTTACAATATGTTACTGTGTTACATTTTGTCATGTTTTTCTCTTGATTTTCAGTTTAGAAACAACTTTTGTAGCACAAATATCGTGATTTTAAATTATCGTTTGGTGTTACTTGCGATTTACAGTGTTGTTAGTCCATATTAGTCCATTCGTGAGGTCCTGGAGATGTCTTCATTGGGTCTTCATGCTCCAGCTGGCCGATTTCCGACGTTTTTTCACCCACATTTATTATAACACATCATTTGCACTATCCATTTTGTGATCTATATGTGTTTGGCCGAACGGTTCTAGGCGCTTCAGTCTGGAACCGCTCGACAGCTACGGTCGCAGGTTCGAATCCTGCCTCGGGCATGGATGTGTGTGATGTTCTTAGGTTAGTTAGGTTTAAGTAGTTCTAAGTTCTAGGGGACTGATGACCTCAGATGTTAAGTCCCATAGTGCTCAGAGCCCATTTGATCTATATGTGTGTGCTTATAGAGCGTAATGTTGCCAACTGTCGCTGGGTGTTTATCTTCCGTCTTTTGTTTGTCTTGTGTGCGTATGGTTGGATGTTTTTCATTTGTTGTGTGTGTGTGTGTGTGTGTGTGTGTGTGTGTGTGTGTGTGTGTGCAGTTGGTCTGATATTTCGTAGGCTCGAATTTTGTTCTTTCACCAGCAATGCGTAACTGTATCCATCGCCTTGCAGAAGGAACATTGCATCAACCTGGGCACCTGTATCCTCTGCTTTCTGGGTCTTGTGGTCGAACAGAGGGATTGGAATTTCACAGGACCGTTGTCTTCGGAACCAAAAAATGGCTCTGAACACTATGGGACTTAACATCTATAGTCATCAGTCCCCTAGAACTTAGAACTACTTAAACCTAACTAACCTAAGGACATCAAACAGCACCCAATCATCACGAGGCAGAGAAAATCACTGACCCCGCCGGGAATCGAACCCGGGAACCCGGGCGTGGGAAGCGAGAACGCTACCGCACGACCACGAGCTGCGGACTCTTCGGAACCCAAGTTGATTCCAACAGAAAAGGTTTTCAGTTTCTAAAAGTCTTATAATAATGCGAGCAAAATTAATACCCCGAAATTCTATAACAGACCGACGTCCGGGGTATAGTCCTATAGTTTTGTGCGTCTATTCGGCGACCCTTCTTGGAAACGGGAACTACCTGTGCTTTTATCCAAGCATCAGGAACACCTCGCTCCTCAAGAGACCTACAGTACACTTCTGTTACAGCTGAGTCATATTCTTTCGCATCTTCTGTATAGAATTAAATTTTTATCTATCAGGTCCAGCGGCATTTCCTCTGTTGAGCTATTTCTGTTGAGTGCCTGCCCCTTCTCTTCCAACTTCATTCGAAGACTGGTTCGATGTATATATATCTATACCGATAAAACCTCTTCATTTCTAGAAACTGATCAACCTTACATACATTTGATTCGAATTTTACTGAAGCCTTGCTTCCCCCTATATAGTTTTAACCTACAACATTTCCTTCCATTACCAGATTAAAGATTCGTCGATGCCTCAGAATGTGTCCGATGAACCGATCCTTTCGTTTTGCTGAGTTGTTCCACAAATTTCTTTTCATTTGTCCGATGATCCGTCCACCCAGGCTGCAGCATTCTTCTGCAGCACCACATTTCAAAAGCTTCTTTTTTCTTCTTTTCCGAAAAGTTTATCGTCCAAGTTTAAGTTTCGCAAAAGGCTAAACGCCTGAAAAATGTTCTTCTCCTTGTATGCGGCAATAATCCTATCTAGGACGTGCTCTTCTGTACAAAAGTCTTGGAACATTTACGTTACTTAATTCTGCAGGGTTGAGTTGTTTGGGGTAAGAGGCCAAACAGCGAGGTCATCGGTCTCATCGGATTAGGGAAGGACGGGGAAGGAAGTCGGCCGTGCCCTTTCAAGGGAACTATCCCGGCATTTGGCTGGAGCGATTTATGGAAATCTCGGAAAACCTAAATCAGGATGGCCGGACGCGGGATTGAACCGTCGTCCTCCCGAATGCGAGTACAGTGCACTAACCACGATGCCACCTCGCTCTGTTAATTCTGCGACCGGATCCCTTTTGTGTCACATTCGTCGTCAGTTACCTAAGAGAGGGAAGTCGTGTATGTCACTTGTCTCTTAATTGTGTAAACTTCGTTCTGTATGGGATTGTATTTTTAACTGTTTGTTTACAAAATTGCTGTTCCTACCATTGGCAGTGTGCATTTTATATTCTCGCTTCTTCGGCCATCACCAGTTATTTTACTGCCCAGCTAAGATAATTCGTTAACTACTTTTAGTGTCTGATTTCCAAACCGACTTTCCTCAGCTTTCACTGTTGTTTTGGTTCCATCATTTTTGTTTTGTTGCTATTCACCTTATACACTCATTTTCGAGACCCTGTCTGTGCCGTTCAACTTCTCCAAAGCGACTTGCCGTCTCTGACAGAATTACAATTTCACCAGTAAATATAAAATTATTATTTCTATAACGTGAACTTTAATCTGGCTTCCAAATTTTCTTTGATTTTCCCTACCATTGCTCCAGTGCAGATTGAATCACATTGGCAACAAGCTTAGGGTGGTCAAATCAAAGAGGCCCTAGGTCTTATAAACAACACACACACACACACACACACACACACACACACAATTGTAAATATGGAAGACAGAGTAATAAATTATTATTATTAAAAAACAATGTACTGAACATTCAGTGAGTCACTAGTTCACAGGATGTGCTGAAAATGTTCACATCAATTTCGATTCACCATTCACCACGTCTCATCATATTTCCCGAAACTATGGTCAGTTCATCTGATGTGATTTCCGCAATCGCGTTGCAAGTGTTTGTTTGCAACTCGTCACAATATGCAGGTTGTTACTGCATCCTGAGCCTTTTGAATTACCCCTCCCCCCCCCCCCCCCGCCCTCCACCAAATAAAAATCGCAGTTAGACACACCGTGAGGAACCTATACGTTTTTATCCAAAAGCTTCGTAGGCGTATGAAACCGAGAACCGTGAAGTACGCATCGTAACGCCATCTTGCTGGAAAAATGAATATTCCCGTTCTTCCTCCGCTAGCTGCGCCATTAATAGTCGAAACAATTCCGTTATATACACTTGAGAATACACCGTGTTGTTAAATAAAATGGCGTCTACAATCCATTGGCCTGAAACTGCACCAAATGCCTACTTTCAAATCATGTAGAGCCACGTCGTAGCGTTGTATGGGGTTGTCTGTTGAACAGTAGCGTGTGTTTTATGCGTTAACGTCCCCGCTAAGGTGAAGCCATGCTTCGTCTGAATTGAAGCAAAGATTTGGATCGAGATAACCATGAGTGATATTGCTGAGGAACCATTCGGAACAGCGTTGTCGTTGTACGGAATCCGTAGGTTTTAATGCTTGCATCAATATTACTTTGTATGCACGCATATGTTACAGCTTAAACATGTACTGGCATGACGTTTGATTGACATTTAGTTGGGAGGATAGACGGCTAGTTGAATTCCGTGGACTTGTTACCGTAGTCTCGTGGAAACTTTCAATGCTTTCCGGCGAACAAACTGTATGTACACTACTGACCGTCAAAATTGCTACACCAAGAAGAAATGCAGATGATAAACGTGTATTCATTGTACAAATATATTATACTAGAACTGACATGTGATTATATTTTCACGCAATTTGGGTGCATAGATCCTGAGAAGTCAGTACCCAGAAAACACCCTCTGGCCGTAATAACGGCCTTGATACGCCTGGGCATTGAGTCAAACAGAGCTTGGATGGCGTGTACAGGTACAGCTGCCAATGTAGCTTCAACACGATACCACAGTTCATCAAGAGTAGTGACTGGCGTATTGTGACGAGCCAGTTGCTCGGCCACCATTGACCAGACGTTTTCAATTGGTGAGAGATCTGGAGAATGTGCTGGCCAGGGCAACAGTCGAACATTTTCTGTATCCAGAAAGGCCCGTACAGGACCTGCAACATGCGGTCGTGTATTATCCCACTGAAATGTAGGGTTTCGTAGGAATCGAATGAAGGGTAGAGCCACGGATCGTAACACATCTGAAATGTAACGTCCACTGTTCAAAGTGCCGTCAATGCGAACAAGAGGTGACCGAGACGTGTAACCAATGGCCACCATACCATCACGCTGGGTGATACGTCAGTATGGCGATGACGAATACACGCTTCCAATGTGTGTTCACCGCGATGTCGCCAAACACGGATGCGACCATCATGATGCTGTAAACAGAAGCTGGATTCATCCGAAAACTGTTCATGCAGATGGTTGTTGTCTTGCAAACGTCCCCATCTGTTGACTCAGGGATCGAGACGTGCCTGTCATCTCGACTGCTAGTGATACGAGGCCGCTGGGATCCAGCACGGTGTTCCGTATAACCCTCCTGAACCCACTGAATCCATATTCTGCTAACAGTTATTGGATCTCGACCAACGCGAGTAGCAGTGTCACGATACGATAAACTACAATCGCGATAGGCTACAATCCGACCTTTATCAAAGTCGGAAACGTGATAGTACACGAGGCATCACAACAACGTTTCACCAGGCAATGCCGGTCAACTGCTGTTTGTGTATGAGAAATCGGTTGGAGACTTTCCTCATGTCAGCATGTCGTAGGTGTCGCCATCGGCGCAAACCTTCTGTGAATGCTCTGAAAAGGTAATCATTTGCATATCACAGCATCTTCTTCCTTTCGGTTCTATAGCACGTCATCTTCGTTGTGCACAATTTTAATGGCCAGTAGTGTAACTTCGAATACGTACTAGTGACACTGAGGATAATTTCTAAAAGAGAAACCAAATACGAAACCTTAACCATAAAAAGAAAGCTGATAAAGTGACTAAAAGCAAAGAGATCGATATTAGAAGGGACGGACAATTTCAAGTAATTTCATGTAGTGGCCGAATTCGCCTCTTATGTTACATCAGAACGAAGTTTTATACGAACAATTTTAGATTATAATAATATACAAAGTAATTTTTATGTGAAGAAAATGATTTGGAATAGATCGATTGGAACAGACGGGCTGGTCGCAATCAACCTTGAATTAGTGAAAAGAGGGAAGAGTTCAGTAGAATTATATTATAACGCGCAATTGAATGAATAAGGACCTTTTTGTAAGTACTAAGGAAAAAAAAATCGTGTACTTGAGGCTGAAACAATGTGCACCATCAATGTGAACAGCACGAGGGCTGTGACTGTGAACAAGCTGTGAGGTGCGTTATGCAATTACGAATTAGAGAAACCAATGATATAATTTGCATTCCGCTTTTAAATAAATCCGAAGTCTACATGTGAAAACTTGTGCCAAACCAGGACTCGAGCCCGGATTTCCCCTTAAACACGAGCGGCCACCCTGACCACCTCAGCTATCACACTTCCCATCCGATGCAGTTCCTCATCCTGTCGGATGCAAGTAGAGTCCCTATCCGTTCTCCTACTGCAGGCAGCTCACCCTTATTCCCATAGGAGTTCGAACTTGGTGTGCATCCGTAATGAACTACTTGTAAGAGCCGTCGCCCTCATAGACATAAGATAGAAACACATATACAGGGTGAGTCACGTAAGACGTAACACCCACATTATTCCGGGGGTGATTGCACGTATCGGCATGCTGTTTTCGGCGAATCATAGCCGACTATGGGACACATACGTTGGTACATGCACAATATTCACAACGTTTATATTGACCGAGATAATGAGTCAAGTACATGTTTTTTAAATGGGACGTTATACTTTTTTACCATCATTCGAACGCTCTGTAAAAGGCGCGTATAGTGATGTAATGCATATTGCTATTGTGATTCAAACATCGCTTAAAAGACGCTGGGAGATATTGTATGATTGAAGGTCGAGGCGGTCGGAAGCGGCTGCAGACTGTAAACACGCCTCGCGCGACCCGCAGGTCGAGTTGCCGTGCTCTATGCAGCATGCACGGCCTACGCTACGTATGTACACTCCTGGAAATTGAAATAAGAACACCGTGAATTCATTGTCCCAGGAAGGGGAAACTTTATTGACACATTCCTGGGGTCAGATACATCACATGATCACACTGACAGAACCACAGGCACATAGACACAGGCAACAGAGCATGCACAATGTCGGCACTAGTACAGTGTATATCCACCTTTCGCAGCAATGCTGGCTGCTATTCTCCCATGGAGACGATCGTAGAGATGCTGGATGTAGTCCTGTGGAACGGCTCGCCATGCCATTTCCACCTGGCGCCTCAGTTGGACCAGCGTTCGTGCTGGACGTGCAGACCGCGTGAGACGACGCTTCATCCAGTCCCAAACATGCTCAATGGGGGACAGATCCGGAGATCTTGCTGGCCAGGGTAGTTGACTTACACCTTCTAGAGCACGTTGGGTGGCACGGGATACATGCGGACGTGCATTGTCCTGTTGGAACAGCAAGGTCCCTTGCCGGTCTAGGAATGGTAGAACGATGGGTTCGATGACGGTTTGGATGTACCGTGCACTATTCAGTGTCCCCTCGACGATCACCAGTGGTGTACGGCCAGTGTAGGAGATCGCTCCCCACACCATGATGCCGGGTGTTGGCCCTGTGCGCCTCGGTCGTATGCAGTCCTGATTGTGGCGCTCACCTGCACGGCGCCAAACACGCATACGACCATCATTGGCACCAAGGCAGAAGCGACTCTCATCGCTGAAGACGACACGTCTCCATTCGTCCCTCCATTCACGCCTGTCGCGACACCACTGGAGGCGGGCTGCACGATGTTGGGGCGTGAGCGGAAGACGGCCTAACGGTGTGCGGGACCGTAGCCCAGCTTCATGGAGACGGTTGCGAATGGTCCTCGCCGATACCCCAGGAGCAACAGTGTCCCTAATTTGCTGGGAAGTGGCGGTGCGTAGGATCCTACGGTCTTGGCGTGCATCCGTGCGTCGCTGCGGTCCGGTCCCAGGTCGACGGGCACGTGCACCCTCCGCCGACCACTGGCGACAACATCGATGTACTGTGGAGACCTCACGCCCCACGTGTTGAGCAATTCGGCGGTACGTCCACCCGACCTCCCGCATGCCCACTATACGCCCTCGCTCAAAGTCCGTCAACTGCACATACGGTTCACGTCCACGCTGTCGCGGCATGCTACCAGTGTTAAAGACTGCGATGGAGCTCCGTATGCCACGGCAAACTGGCTGACACTGACGGCGGCGGTGCACAAATGCTGCGCAGCTAGCGCCATTCGACGGCCAACACCGCGGTTCCTGGTGTGTCCGCTGTGCCGTGCGTGTGATCATTGCTTGTACAGCCCTCTCGCAGTGTCCGGAGCAAGTATGGTGGGTCTGACACACCGGTGTCAATGTGTTCTTTTTTCCATTTCCAGGAGTGTATATCCTCATCCGCCCTCTTTTAAGCAAAGTTTGAATGACACTAGCAACATGCGTTACATGACTATACGCGTCTTTTCCAGTGCGTTCGAATGATGGTAAAATAAGTATAGCGTCCCATTTAAAAAACATGTACTTGCCTCACTATCTCGGTCAACATAAAAGTTGTGACAATTGTGCATGTACGAAAGTATGTACCCCATTGTCCGCTATGATTCGCCATAACCGTATGCTGATACGTACAACCGCCCCCGGAATAAAGGGGGTGTTACGTCTTACGCGACTCACCCTGTATATGCGGACATGACCGACAGAGCAGCCACCACGCAAATGCAAGGATGTGCATCATCATGCAACTAAACTGACAAATACTGGTGCACGAGACCTGCGAGGGCGGTACAGTGTAAGCACTATTATGCTCCGTTAAGCCATCCTCACACGGGACGAGTCACCGAAGGCCGACGCGTCTATACGAGTATTGTGAAGTCACTTCCTGCCAATTCATGTTAAGAAGCCACGGCCTCGCGTGAAATACATAACAAGTTCTGTGTTATTTCGGCAACATGCTACGAAAGGATGAACTAATAAGAGGCAAGAATGACCTCTACGTCACAAGCGGAAGTTTCCAGGCGCCATGTTGTATTTGTAGATTTCAGCTGAATCTCATATTTGCTGATTTTTACGTTACAACGTACATTGTATGACTGTTTGTTATTACTAATCACCAGGCGCATTGAGGATCTCTCCAAAAGCTGCGTTATTGGTACTATTTGCTGTAATAAAATGATGGGAAACGTCATATTGGTGGTTAAAATGTTTTCGTATTCACTTTTTGTGTTATTAGAAGCGTTCTGTGAAAGGACACTATTTTAAGGCAACGACACAATGAATATCCATGAGAAATACGTCGTTATTTGTAGTATTTGTTATAATTAAACGTCACCTAACAACATGTCGGCGATTAAAGCCTTCAGGAGATCATATCATAAAATACACAAGCGGTTAGTAGAGAAGTGGTAGTTGGTAGTTGATAGAAGCGCCAAGTTACAAAACAATGTGCAGGGTGTTCATGTCTTCTGTATCCTATTCCCTTTTCATCTGTAATATTCCATGTTATGAAAATATAAGGGTTCTCTCTCTCTCTCTTTCTCTCTCTCTCTCTCTCTCTCTCTCTCTCTCTCTCTCTCTCTCTCTCTCCCGCCCTCCTCTCTATTTCTCTTTCAGTAGTGAGTTTGTTCGATTTTGGGAAGTTTTATAAGTTCATGTCCTTACTCACTGGACATCAGCTTATCCCTTTTTGCGTTACAAAAAGGTCATGTACATTGAAATTTTTATTTCTGTATATCACAGACAGAACAACATGACTAGGACACGAACAAGGTACGAAATGCGCGTTTTAATAGAGTTAACGCAAGAATTTCAGGCGCGTCCATTTTCGTAAACAAAGTGTGTGGTTTGTGGTGAGATGCAGCCGACAGCTGCCGTTGGATAGCGCTCCAGTTTCAAATCACGTTCACCAGCACGTCACACGTGACGCGGGCGCCGTGTCTCGCAATGTTGGATTGCCCCTCCACGTCCACGTCAACGTTCGCTGCCTCGTCCCGTGTGAGGACGGTCGAACAACCCGATGGCGCGTGCTCACGTTGTGCTTGTGTTAAAACCGAAAGAACAGCAGTATTAAAGTTTCGACTTGAAACCCAGGAGGATTACCTCAGTCACGAAATACAACTCAGCTAACGCAACCATTTTAGATTCTATGCGCAAAATGTGTATTAAATACACTTTGTTTAAAAAACAAGAAGTGTTTGAACATTGTTGATATCATAAGATGCAAATTCCTTTACTTTATTTTACTAATTAAGGATTACTGTATTATTACTGAGAGCTACATAAATTATCAAAAAAAAAAAAAAAAAAAAAAAAAAGATGGCTCTGAGCACTATGGGACTTAACATCTGTGGTCATCAGTCCTCTAGAACTTAGAACTACTTAAACCTAACTAACCTAAGGACATCACACACATCCATGCCCGAGGCAGGATTCGAACCTGCGACCGCAGCAATAGCGTGGTTCCGGACTGCGCGCCTAATTTATCAGTGTATCCTTGTAGGGGTAATAACTTACTGTACCATTGTGGGTAGATAACTTTAGAATAATGACAGTTTGCATCAGAACAATGTTTACAAATACTTTGATGTTCCCAGCTGGCGCCAAACAGCTACTGATAAAATTTAGAACTGCCCTTAATCGTCATTATTATTACGTACTACACCAAAAAGCCCACCACAACGTAAATAAATTCTCAAAATTGGTTTCTACAGATTTTCTGGAAATTTTACATTACAAATGTCCACTAAAAACCTTTCAGTGCAAATTATGAAATCCCCTACTTGCAGTTCTACGGTTAATAAAAATTTCTATGTTTGAAGTGATCAAATTTACCGTACGACACTATGCGGCGAGTGTATTAGCCTACTACAATCTGCGACTTGATCGTATTGGCTGGGAGCAGCTGCAGCGACTGCATTTGTCTGTTTCTTTGATTACTTGAATTTTCGCGAACTATTTATGCTTGAGAATTTAGTGTTTTAATGCAAGTCACGTAACTTGGGGATCCATGAAATCGTATTATCCTCCAGTATTTGTCCTGTATGTCGGATAGTAACTGAATATAATGTCATCGAATAAGAATTATGCAATTTGTTTCCCTTTTGTTTCCGTGGGTGATGAACTGTCTTGGTTGTTTTAAGAGGTATATACGGCAATTAGATGAATTAGGTTCCACAGATTTTTGAGTGACATGATTTTTTTCTGTTTGCAGGTGGTATTACATAGTTTTGACTAACATCTTCAGTTACCCCTATCTTCAACAAAACGAATTTAGACATCACTTGTATAGTAGTAGAAGTAGTAGTAGTAGTAGTAGTAGTAGCTTCATTCAGCCGTCGATATCTTTTTACAAGTTTAGACCAATTTAAAAATAAACTAATTCGTATACACATATATTTACAGACTTCTAGTTAGAGACAATCTTTAGATTTACTCCTGGTATACAATACTTTTTTTACAAATAACTTATTAAATAATTTAATGCCACACTGTTGACACATGTCTCACTATCAGTCACTGCACACACTATACACACATTGTCTTATTACACTTCATTCACTACGTACACAAACCGGCACACACACACGCACACACACACACACACACTGGTGATCTCTGGGCTATTTTCTGTACCGCAACTTCCCATTTGCTATCCTGAGAAACTGAGCCAGCATACCTCCATAATGAGCGAGATGTTGAGCTCAGAAAGAGGAAGAGCTGTTAGTATTGTGCTATGCATAGCTTGGGGGTAAGTATTTATAGTAATGAAAAAATAAGGGAAAAAACATAAAGTGAAGGTGTTATGTGGAATGTTGGATGTTTTAAAATCATCATATTATTATTATTATTATTATTATTTATTTGTATGACTTTTTTTTTCAAACCCGTAGTCTGTTTTATCTAAGTAATCCTTCAATGTATAAAATGTGTTGCATAACAGGTACTTTTTAGGTGCCTTTTTAAATAAGTGTAGGTCAAATCTATTGCTATCAAATTTGACAGCTGATGGGCTTATGTGTGTCCGCCCTCCGTTTACTTTTGACGCGTGTTGTTTATGTTTCAGAAGGTAGGGTTTTCTTATAAGTCACTGCCCTTGTGTATCGATGAAACTAGATCGTCCAACAGTACTTGTGCAACATGTCAGCTGGCAATAAAACTTTGTTTCCGAATTCAACACGCATAATTTTTCGATTCTGTATTTTCATAGGCGACGATGTGCTTCGGTCGTTGGAGAAGGAGTGTCGAAAAAAGCGAATGAATCGGATTGTAAGGACTTTTTAGTGAGAATTCTTTTTTCAGCCGAAAGAGTTCACAGGTAAACTGCCGGATGTCAGCGTCCAACGGCCACAATATTTCGGCCAACAACCACGTTGCTGTCATCAGATGCGCTTAAGAACTGCCTGACGGGGGTCTGCACCACGCTTTTATCTCATCCCCGCATTTTGGCGGTTGAGCAGGACCGTCTTCACCTGATATTTCCGGAGAATTAGTTCTGTCGTCCGACATAACGCACCAGAAGAACTTGGCGATGTTGAACACTGAACCTGAAATGGTTCAAACGGCTCTGAGCACTATGGGACTTAGCACCTTGAGGTCATCAGTCCCCTAGAACTTAGAACTACTTAAACCAAACTAACCTAAGGACATCACACACATCCGTGCCCGAGGCAGGATTCGAACCTGCGACCGTAGCGGTCGCGCGGTTCCAGACTGTAACGCCTAGAACCGCTCGGCTACTCTGGTCAGTGAGAACCTGAAGAATCAGTTTTTCTGTGTTACACGTGCGATTTTCTTGGTTTGGAGTAACATATTCATTTACAATTAACATTTAATACAATCGAATGAATATAAAGAATCTTTCCATTTTCATGGATAAAGAACTGTTTTGATTCTTTGAGTAGGAATGTAGGCCAAGCTGTAGAATCGGATTCTACAGCTTTTAAAAGGGATAATAAATTAATTTACACCTGAAATTACATTAGTTTTGCCTAACACAGCCAGTTACAGCTATTTCAAAGAAACGAGTTTAAATCAGTACTTGTGCACAAAGTGGACTATACTAATACAGTGATGTTGACCATCCCCATTTCGATAGAAGTTGATGCGCTGTAGACGTCAGAATCTCTTCTGGCTACCCCTCGATTCAGGGTCCATGTTAAGGATACTGAAGGACTACTAGATACCTGCAAACAGGCGTGTACACCGCTCCTGGAACAGCACGTACGTTGGCCGGAGTGGCCGAGCGGTTCTAGGTGCTACAGTCTGGAAACGCGCGACCTCTATGGTCGCAGGTTCGAATCCTGCCTCGGGCACGGATGTGTGTGATGTCCTTAGGTTATTTAGGTTTAACTAGCCTAAGTTCTAGGGGACTGATGACCTCAGATGTTAAGTCCCATAGTGCTCAGAACCATTTGAACAGCACGTACCCTCCACCATACGCCACAGAACACAGACGTTTGCGTTATTTTAAACGACCCCGGTGAGACCGTCGGGCACTGCAGTTCCGCCAGCGCCAGGGAAGAGGCAGTGATTGGCGAGATGTAGCTCGGGGCGGTGCGGCGCGGCGCGACCATCGATTGGCGATGAGGGCCCGTCTGGAGGGCTGAGCCGCTATTATGCCGTGACGCGGGCCGCCCTCCGGCGCCGTGTTGACACCGCATAAACACTTGGCTGCCACAGGCAGACTGACGGCTGCCACTCAGCGGCGACTTTGTGCTCCACCTCGCCCCGGCAGCATTAAGCCGCTCCCGCTAATAGCTCCCGGCACTGTTGCGCCTACCAGCACCTCGAGGAACTTGTGCGGCAGACTTCAGGAATGTATAAAGTTGCGGCTCCAGAGTTCTCGTCCCGTACGTTTATAAAGACGGGGTCAATCGTCATGTCTATTCTGTATTTATCAGTAGTTCGTCACTCATATTGTCATGGCATAGAATAGTAATGGGTCGAAAATTAGAAAATTTTATTAGAACACATTCACCTTGCTAGACGCGGAGGGCACTCACGCCAGAACCACAAAATAAAGGGCATGTCGCAAGTGAGTGAGACCTCACCACAACACTGGGCCGTGAGAGAGAAAAGACGCGCTTAGCAGAAAATACACTCATGTTCAGAAGAAACAGAACACCTTGAACGACTAGAGACAGGACGTTCATATTCACAGGACATTAGTATGTTCTACAGAAATGGTTAGCATTTGAGCCGGCCGTTGTGGCCGAGTGGTTCTAGGCGCTTCAGTCTGGAACCGCGCTGCTGCTACGGTCAAGAAAAACGGATGAACGAACAAACAGAACAGGTGCCATCGGACGCCGGCCGGAGCGGCCGTGCGGTTCTAGGCGCTACAGTCCGGAACCGCGTGACCGCTACGGTCGCAGGTTCGAATCCTGCCTAGGGCATGGATGTGTATGATGTCCTGAGGTTAGTTGGGTTTAAGTAGTTCTAAGTCTAGGAGACTGATGACCTCAGATGTCAAGACCCATAGTGCTTAAAGCCATTTGAACCATTTGTTAGCATTTTATACAGTCTGACCGCGGGTTCAAGGTCAATATCGATATCGCGGCCGAAAACCGCCTATCGGTAAAATATGCCTGCGGCTCTTACTGTCGCTATAAACCGAGGGTAATGGATCAGTCTTGAGCAGACGTGCAGGATCCCTCCCAGAAGTACGCTCGAACTGTACCGTAAAATGAATGAGTTTGAAATAGAGCGCATTGTTGGCATGAGAGAATGTGACAAATCCGTCCGGGATATTGCTGCTCTTGTGGTGCGAACTTTTTCGGCAGTTCAACGGTTGTGTGCAAAGTGGTTCACGGAATGATGTAGAATACGAGGAGAAGGGTCAGGTGGTACTACCCAGACCACTCCCCGAGAAGATTAACACCTCACCTGAATGGCATAGCAGCACAGATATACATTCTCCTCGGTTCTGGCGGAACAGTGTAACACAGCGTACACTATCAGGGGAGACGGCCCGTCGCCGTTTATTACGGCGTGGGTTCCGTGCGAGTCGTCCACCCCTCTTCGCCTACCTTTGACGAATGCGCAGAAACAAGCTGGACGGTACTGGTGTATCGAACGACGTCACTGGGGACACAAATGGCACCAAATAATGTTTTTGGACGAATCGACGTCCTGTTTGTTCGAAAATGTTGGCCGCATTTTGGCTCGCTTAACTTAGGTTAAGTTAGGTTTAAGTAGTTCTAAGACTGATGACCTCAGATCTTAAGTCCCATAGTGCTCAGAGCCATTTGAACCAACAAAAGCATGTAAGCGCAGGAGACAAGGACGGGAGATCGCCCAAGCGAAGATATGGGCGACAAATGTGGAAATTAATTCAGATAAGTGACTATGACGAAGGGCACATTATTATTGCGCAGAGTTTACGAACGAGTAAAATGGTTCAAATGGCTCTGAGCACTATGGGACTCAACTGCTGAGGTCATTAGTCCCCTAGAACTTAGAACTAGTTAAATCTAACTAACCTAAGGACATCACAAACATCCATGCCCGAAGCAGGATTCGAACCTGCGACCGTAGCGGTCTTGCGGTTCCAGACTGCAGCGCCTTTAACCGCACGGCCACTTCGGCCGGCTACGAACGAGTACCTCGAAAACGGCGAATCTGGTCGAATTTTCACGTGCCACTGTTGTGAGCATCTCTGGGTAGAGGTATAAGGACAGTGAAACTGCCACTAGGTGCTAATGGTTGGACGTCTACGGCTCTTCACAGAACATGGGGTTCGGAGGCTTGGCCGCCGTGTAAAGTTGGATAGATGTGATCTGTGGCATCTCTGTCGAAAGGAAAGAACACTGGTGCACCCCCAAGTGTTTCGGAGCACACCTTTCATCCTGCATTTTTGAACATGGAGTTCTGCAGCAGACTACCCCTATGTGTTCACATGTTGACCCAAAGAAATCGTCAACTACGATTGCAGTGGACACAGGACAATCGGGATGCGACCGTCGGTCGATGGAAAAGTGTCGGCTCTTCGGATGAATCACATTTTTGCTACATTAGGTCAGTGGTAGTCTCTACTAACGCCGACATTGAGGTGAACGCGACCGCTACGGTCGCAGGTTCGAATCCTGCCTCGGGCATGGATGCGTGTGATGTCCTTAGGTTAGCTAGGTTTCAGTAGTTCTAAGTTCTAGGTAACTGATGACCTCAGAAGTTAAGTCGCATAGTGCTCAGAGCCATTTGAACCATTTTTTTGAGGTGAACGGCGGCTCGAAACGTGTAGCGCGCCGTGGACGCAGGCTGGCAGAAGCAGTATTGTGCTGTGGGAGACATTCTCCTGTGCATTCACGGTAGTACTCGAAGACACGCTGACGGCTGCGAAGCACTTGCATCCTTTCATGCTTGATGTCTTCCTCGACGATGATATCATGTTTCAGCAGTATAATTGTCCGTGTCTCGGAGCCAGAGCGGTGCTACAGTGGCTTGAGGAGCATTATAGTGAACTGACGTTGATGTCTCGACGACCAGATTCGCCTGATGTAAATCCTGTGGAACGCATTTGAGCAGCTGTCGGGGTCTATCACCGCTTACGCAAATCAGGGGCCAGTTATTTACGCGAATTACATGCCCCGTGCGTGGACATCTAATGCCACATACCTCCACAGACCTACCAACAAAGTGTCGAATCCTTGATACGCAGAATCAGTGATGTATTTCGTTCCAAGGACGGACAAACAAATTATTAAGCAGGTAGTCGTAATGTTTTCGCACATCTGTGTACTTCCTTACATCATGTTCTCTCTGCTTTAAACACCGCTTGAATTAACATCCACTTTTATATTCATTACTATTGAACGTACTGCAGCTCTTCTAGCTTTCACCAGGACGTACTCCATTTGGTCAAAAGTATCCGGATACAACTTATACTGTGGAACTGACCACTCGATGTCACGAGAGACGTAGACGCCACTATAAAAGAAGGCGGGGTTTATTGTGCTGTCAGTAGGGAAGCAGTAACAGGAGAATGGATTTGGCAGGAGAGTTCAGTCACTTCCAATGTGGACTGGTCTTTAGATACCACTTGAGCAACAAATCCGTTAGGGATATTTCAGCCCTTCTAAGGCTGCACAAAACGACTGTTGGTGATGTGATTGCGAAGCACAAATTTGAAGAAACAACCACAGTTAATAAAGATCTTGCTGACCTCACGTGCCGACGGGCAGGGTCCGTCGAGTGTTGCGAACATTGGTTGTAAAAAATCGCATGAAATCAGTGGAAGCAATCGCGCTACAATCAGTCCAGCTAGCACAATGACTATGCTTAGGGAGTCAAAAATTATATGGCACAATTGTTGAGCAGACCTTCCCCAGTCACTCAGTGCTAAGTACATGTAGATAGCGACTCCACTAGACGGAAGATGAATGGAAACGAGACATTTGAGAGATGAATCACGCTATACCTGTGGCAATTCAATGGAAGTGGCAAAAGCCTGGAGAACATTACCTGCCATCATGTGAAGTGGCAACAGCGAAGTCCAGAGGAAATGGTGTTACGATATCCACATGTTATCCATAATTATGGTATGGTCCCATTATTGATCTTAACAAAACACAAAATATGGAAGGATATGAACACATTTTACAACATTGTGTACTGCATACAACAGATAAAGAATTTGGAGACGACTATTATTTGTATCATTATTATAGTGCACTCTGTCGTTGGGTGGGATCCATGAGACAATTGTTTGTGGACAATAAACTTACTGAAATGACTTCTGAAATTCTCCCGGCGTATTTCTTCTTCTAATAATTTCCGGGTATGCAGTCAGATCCCGTCTACGTTCTGCCACAATATTTCGGCCCAGAGACGTCAGGCCATCATCAGGTGAGTACACAACTACTGAATAGACCAAGCGCAGTCGCGGTATTAGTGAAATAAACTGAGGTGTCCAGATTCCCGAACTGAACAGCTTTCGGATGAGTTACAACGTCGACTTCGGTCGAGAGGCTACCATCGGCTTCTTCTTGTTTTAGTCCGTTTTAGCCTTTGAGGAAGAATGGACTTGTCATTTCTCCACAGTCATTCAATCATAAGGGCTAAGGGTGGTACGACGGTACGAAGGAAAACACAGATAGGGCAGAAGTGGACATAAACGAAAATGAGTGGAAAATGAAGGGTGTTTTTAAAAAATAGGGAATCCATTACATCGATATTTAAAATGACACCACAACCGCTGTTTCGATATATCGAGAGACGTTACGATATACCGACGGCAAAAATATCAACGTACCAGGCCCTAAAAATATCGGCTGCACATTGTAAGTATACTTCCGGTTTAAGTATTGGTTTATAATTACATATCGTGTACATCAACAAGCCAGTAGCTTGCGTATCCCCCTTAGAGCAAGAATTGAAAGGAAAACGATACCCGTTCACGCTTAGCGATAACCACTTGGTTAACAATGGTAACTGGATGTACTGCTACAGTAAGGTAATTTATGGGTGATACATTCTTCTATCTGAAGAAGAGAAATTTGTTATCATCGAGTATAGATTTAAGTGTCAGTAAGTCGTTTCTGAAAGTATTTGTATGGAGTGTACCCATGTATGGATGTGAAACATGGACGACACATAGTTTAGACAAGAAGAGAACGGAAGCTTTCGAAATGTGGTGCTACAGAAGAATGCTGAAGATTAGATGGGTAGATCACATAACTAATGAGGAGGTATTGAATAGGATTGAGGAGAAGAGAAATTTGTGGCACAACTTGACTAGAAGAAGGGATCGGTTGGTAGGATATGTTCTGAGGCATCAAGGGATCACCAATTTAGTATTGGAGGGCAGCGTGGAGGGTAAAAATCGTACAGGGAGACCAAGAGATGAATACACTAAGCAGATTCAGAAGGATGTAGGTTGCAGTAGGTACTGGGAGATGAAGGAGCTTGCACAGGATAGAGTAGCATGGAGAACTGCATCAAACCAGTCTCAGGACTGAAGACCACAACAACAACAACAACAACAACATTCTTCTATAAGGGCGTAAAGCAACAGCGCATGACCGAACGCCTTTTGATCTGATGAGCCACACTCCAATCTAAGGGCGTGTACCTGCCTTCTGTTGGATACGTAACGACGAATTCATGCTGAGTGGCGATTAATTTATCCATATTGTTGCCGAGTACAAGACAAATTGCAAGTAGTCATTCACGTTGTTGTAAGAGTAGTCTGGGTGATCCTGATTCTGGTTATTTTAACACAAATTAGGAAATGAAATTTCACGCTACGTTTGTTTGGATATTCCTATTTTTTCGTCCTTTCAAATTTCTACCAAGCAGTATCAAACGACACACGGTATAATTTGCAACTTCTCCCACCTGTACATTTCTTCTAATATAAGTTCCTATTCTAAGAATATTATGACTGAAAGTTGGCGTTTGTCAGAAATGGATTTCATAATTCACTAATGAGTGGAAATATACAGAAACATTAGTTCTCTGTTTTTAAATCATCTATAGCACTTGCTATATCTACTACAAATGTGTGAGGGATGGAACATTCATAGTGACAACTATTTATTTACAGCTCGTACAAAATAGATACGTGTTTCAAGGTTTTACTGACCTTCAAAGCAGTCACCAGCATAGTGTACAACCCGTTGCCAGTGATGTGGAAGTCGTAGGATACTCTTATCAGTGCCAGTTGTGTTGACAGTTCGAGTGGCGCGGTTTGTTGCTCGACGAATTTGTAGCAGTTCTGAAGCAAATGCAGTGATGTATTTCCTTCAGTTTAGAAATCTAGGTGAACTCACGAGGGCTTAAGTCAGGGGAGTGCAATAGGTAGTATAGCACTTAGCAGCCCCATCAGTCAAACAAATCAGTAACAACTTGCACTGTACGTGATTGAGCAATGTCCTGCATAATGATGCTCAGGTTCTGCAGAAAGTGTCATCACTTCGGTCTCTGTGCTGTTCATTTTTGGAACACAACCTACGACCAGCTTATACACAGAAGTGATGAAACTTTCTGCAGGACCTGAACATCATTTTGCTACAAACTCCTCGGGCAATAGACCGCCCCGCTCGAAAATGATTCAAATGGCCCTGAACACTATGGGGCTTAACATTTGAGGTCATCAGCCCCTACAACTTAGAACTACTTAAACCTAACTAACCTAAGGACATGATAAACATCCATGCCCGAGGCAGGATTCGAACCAGCGACCGTAGCAGCCGCGTGGTTCCAGACTGAAGCGTTTAGAACGGCTCCGCCACACCGGCCGGCGCACCGCCCGAACTGTCAACACAAGTGGCACTGCTAAGAGTATCCTGTTGAGAGGCCAGACAAACGTGTGGTTCCTGAAGATGGGTTGCAGCCTTTTCAGTAGTTGCAGGGGCAGCAGTCTGGATGATTGACTGATCTGGTCTTTTGACACTAACCAAAACAGCCTTGCTGTGCTGGTACTGCGAACGGCTGAAAGCAAGGGGAAACTACAGCCGTAATTTTTCCCGAGGGCATGCAGCTTTACTCTATGGTTAAATGATGATGGCGTCCTCTTGGGTAAAATATTCCGGAGGTAAAATAGTCCCCCATTCGGATCTCCGGGCGGGAACTACTGAGGAGGACGTTGTTATTAGGGGAAAGAAAACTGGCGTTCTAGGGATCGGAGCGTGGAATGTCAGGTCCCTTAATCGGGCAGGTAGGTTAGAAAATTTAGAAAGAGAAATGGATAGGTTAATGTTAGATATAGTGGGAATTAGTGAAGTTTGGTGGCAGGAGGAACAAGACTTTTTGTCAGGTGAATACAGTATTATACATACAAAGGGGGAATGCAGGAGTAGGTTTAATAATGAATAAAATATAGGAGTGTAGGTAAGCTACTACAAATAGCAGAGGAAGCTGCTTGGTAGAATTTTGCACAGAGTATAACTTAATCATAGCTAACACTTGGTCCAAGAATCATGAAAGAAGGTTGTATGCATGGAAGAAGCCTGGAGGTACTAGAAAGTATCAGATAGGTAATATAATGGTAAGACAGAGATCTAGGAACCAGGTTTTAAACTGTAAGACATTTCCAGGGGCGGATGTGGAATCTGAACACAGTCTATTGGTTATGAACTGCAGATTAAAACTGCAAAAACGTGGGAATTTAAGGAGATCGGACCTGGATAAACTGATTAAACCAGAGGTTGTACAGAGTTTCAGGGTGTGCATAAGGGAATAATTGACAGGAATGGGGGAAAGAAATACTGTAGAAGAAGAATGGGTTGCTTTGAGAGACGAAATAGTGAAGGTAGCAGAGGATCAAGTAGGTAAAATGACGAGGGCTAATAGAAATCCTTGGGTAACCGAAGAGATATTGAATGAAACTGATGAAAGGAGAAAATATAAAAATGCAGTTAATGAAGCAGGCAAAAAGGAATACAAACGTCTCAAAAATGAGATCGACAGAAAGTGCAAAATGGCTAAGCAGGAATGGCTAGAGGACAAATGTAAAGGTGTAGAGGCACATATCACTAGGGGTAATATAGATACTGCCTACAGGAAAATTAAAGAGATCTTTTGAGAAAAGAGAACCACTTGTATGAATATCAAGAGCTCAGATGGAAACCCAGTTGTAAGCAAAGAATGGAAGGCAGAAAAGTGGAAGGAGTATATAGAAGGTCTATACAAGGGCGATGTCCTCGAGGACAATATTATAGAAATGGAAGAGAATGTAGATGAAGATGAAATAGGAGATATGATACTGCATGGAGAGTTTGACAGAGCACTGAAAGACCTAAATCGAAAACAGGCACCAGGAGTTGACACCACTCCATTAGAACTACTGACGGCCTTGGGAGAGCCAGGCCTAACAAAACTCTACCATCTGGTGGGAAAGATGTGTGAGATAGGTGAAATATCCTCAGACTTCAAGAAGAATATAATTATTCCAAACCCACAGAAAGGAGGTGTTGACAGATGTGAAAATTACCGAACTATCGGTTTACTAAGCCACGGCTGCAAAATACTAACACAAATTCTTTACAGACAAATGGAAAAATTGATAGAATCCGACCTCGGGGAAGATCAGTTTGTATTCCATAGAAATGTTGGAACAAGTGAGGCAACACTGACACTACGACTTATCTTAGAAAATAGAATAAGGAAAGGGAAACCTACGTTTCTAAGATTTGTAGACTTAGAGAAAGCTTTTGACAATGTTGACTGGAATAATCTCTTTCAAATTCTGAAGGTGGCAGGGGTAAAATACAGGGAGCGAAAGGCTATTTACAATTTGTACAGAAACCAGATGGCAGTTATAAGAGTCGAGGGGCATGAAAGAGAAGCAGTGGTTGGGAAGGGAGTGAGACAAAGTTGTAGCCTATCCCCGATGTCATTCAATCTGTATATTGAGCAAGAAGTAAAGGGAACAAATGAAAAACTCGGAGTTGGAATTAAAATCCATGTAGAAGAAATAAAAACTTTGAGGTTCGCCGATGACACTATAATTCTGTCAGAGACAGCAAAGGACCTGGAAAAGTAGCTGAACGGAATGGACGGTGTATTGAAAGGAGGATATAAGATGAACATCAACTAAAGCAAAACGAGGATAATGGAATGTAGCAGAATTAAATCGGGTGATGTTGCGGGAATTAGATTAGGAAATGAGACACTTAAAGTAGTAAAGGAGTTTTGCTATTTGGGGATCAAAATAACTGATGATGGTCGAAGTAGAGAGGATATAAAATGAAGACTGGCAATGGCAAGGAAAGCGTTTCTGAAGAAGAGAAATTTGTTAACATCGAGTATAGATTTAAGTGTAATGAAGTCGTTTCTGGAAGTATTTGTGTGGAGTGTAGCCATGTATGGAAGTGAAACATGGACGATAAATAGTTTGGACAAGAAAAGAATAGAAGCTTTCGAAATGTGGTGCTACAGAAGAATGCTGAAGATTAGATGGGTAGATCACATAACTAATGAGGAGGTACTGAATAGAATCGTAGAGAAGAGAAATTTGTGGCACAACTTGCCTAGAAGAAGCGATCGGTTGGTAGGACATATTCTGAGGCATGAAGGGATCACCAATTTAGTATTTGACGGCAGCGTGGAGGGTAAAAATCGCAGAGGGAGACCAAGAGGTGAATACACTAAACAGATTCAGAAGGACGTAGGTTGCAGTAGGTACAGGGAGATGAAGAACCTTGCACAGGATAGAGTAGCATTGAGGGCTGCATCAAACCAGTCTCTGGAGTGAAGACTACAACAATAACAAGAATATCCTACGACTTCCACATCGCTGCCAACGGGTTATTCCCAATGCCTGTGAGTACTTTGAAGATCAGTAAAACTTTGAAACACGTATCTATTTTGTATGAGCTGTAAATAAATAGTTGCCACTATTAATGTTCCAACCCTCATATATTTTCCTAGTGTAATGTTTCTTAGATTTGTTAACACGGGTATGAATAGTTTGATTATTTGCGATTATGCTTTTAGTAGGGTTAGATAATACTTGCTGTATAAATCCCATTGTTTGTGAATCAATTCCTAAAAAGAATGTAATTTTTCTGAGTATTGTAATTTCAAATGTCAGATGTTTTGAAAAGCCAAACTTAGCTTCGAATACAATTACACTATTGAAAAAAATCTGTGTTAGTAAATCACCCCAATCAGCACCGCCTCCCTGTCCAGGTCATATGTTTTCCAAACACACTGAATGTTTCTTAATGTTTCATTTATCAGCCAAAAGAAATTAATGTACATTTTAAAGTAATACGGCCAGCATTGCACACCGCTGAGACTGTAGCTAGTATATTTTATTTTTCTTCATGGGAGGTCAGAAAATATCGCGATCCTCCGTTGCTGCTTTAAAGGTAAGGCAACTTTATTTATTTGTTATGTGCACAGGAACCAAAGTTAACAGTTTTGAATAGGGCCAGAGGATTCAGTGCCTAAGGGGCTGAATGTATTTTGCAATGACTGTATTTCTATATTGGTTTTGGGAGGTGCATTGCCCAATCAGTTCGTATAAAGTTTTTGCTAACACGCCATGTATCTTTTATACCAGCCTTGTGCTCTATTTTACTATTTACCTGTTGTGCTACATAGTGTCACTAGTTTATTTGCTTTCACCTATGTAGATTTAAGAAATTTATGCCCAGTTTTGTACTATATTTTACTATTTACCTGTTGTACTAGATAATGTCACTAGTTTACTTGCTTTCACCTATGTAGATTTAAGAAATCAATGTATTCTGTAACTCATGTCCATTGCATGTACTCATCCAATTCGTATATTTTGCAGAACAATGTACCGAAGTCTCATAGTGTCGAAACAAACCGTTATGCTCATAAATAGCAGCGCTTGAAAGTGTGCAATATGCCACCCGTAAAGGTGTGCAGGAAATGCATTACATAGAAAGCATGACATAAGCAACTTATATGGAATACTAAACACCATTGACACTTCTCACACTGTTTCCTGGTAGGACTTCATGAACATTTTCCTGTTATTGTACTGGGTAAATTAGGCAGATTGCCTATAAAGATATAAGATTTAGGATATTTTGTCTCAGGATTTTGTGTTAGGTATAACAGTATTGCTAGAATATTTAAGGGGCTCCGGAACGCCCTATACTTGCAATGTTAAAATAACGCTTATAAATTACATCTTTCCTCAAAAGTATTTGAGGTAGGAAGTTGAACTTTTTACAGATTATTTATTGGAATATGGGCTACAACGTAACACAGGGATTTTACAAAATTTTAGTTCAGTTATTAAAGATGATTTTTTTTCAATTGTAATGAAAATTCACAACATTTTTTTGCAATTTTTTATTTATATATTCAAAAATATACAGTTTCTTGGAAAAAGGCTGTGTTAAATTATGCAGATGGTACTGTGTAACATTTACTGAAAGTTTGAAACAAATATGTTTGGAAGATCCTTAGAAAACATGTAATTAGTATGAGAAAATAAAAGTTTTGGGAATCAAGCGACAAAGATTGGATTAACTTTTTAGTGCATTCCAGGTCCATAGGATGGATTATCTTCATCCTCTGCAAACTCCTCCTCCAGCTTCCTCTTGTTCCTCCTCCTGTTTACTCTTGCTTGTATTTCTAGACTCTTTACAGCCCTGTCTGCAGCCCGAAGGCGTTCCTTGTCTAAAGCAAGCATCGCTCGTTGTTGTGTTCGTAGATTTTGCTACCATTTTCTTCAGTTGCAGTTACTGCAACACTGTTCCAAAAGGTGGTCATGTATGAACACTTATCACATTTCAGTTGTATTTCACTAGCAAGTCCTACGTGCTTTATTATGGAGAGTTCCAGACCAACTTCACTACAATGAATACATCTTACACAGTTTGAAAAAATTCCTTTGAGAACCGACATATCAAATATTTCATTCACATCCGATTCGCCCATAAAACATTCATAGTTTTCACTCATTGAACCAAGCTTCTTCTGTGAAGTATTTTCTTTCCCACTTTGACTGCTATGGCCAGGTGTACTTGAGAGGTTAGGTTCACTCACTTGGTTGTCGTCTTTATTGTTTACAGTAATAACACATACCTTTGGCTTTCCAACATTTCTCCTTTTCTTAAAAGCCTTCAGAGGATTTCTAATAACTTTACTTTTACTCATTATTATACTTCAACAAAACAGAGACTCAAGAAACAGAATTAATTACGAATATTTTCGAGATAACGACAGAGTAAATAAACATGAAACAATCGACAATCACACCAGCGATATATATTGAACCATCACAGGTTAGCCACAACACATACTTTATCTCACATCACTAAAATGTACCCGATGAACACGGCCGTTAATAATAACACCATTTGACAGCAGTTTAACAGCGCCACAGTGGGTCACGCCCATGTAGAACACATTTCAAAAAAAAATTAAAAATGGTTGTAGTCTTCGGAATTGAATAAATTATATATCTATTAAAAGATAATACTCTGCAGATTCAGAAAACGCAAAAAAGTAAAAATTGAACTTTTCATGATTTTGAGCCTTTCCGGAGCCCCTTAATGAGTGTTCATGTCCTGAGTTGCGCTCCAGTAATGAGGAATATATTGATATACTGACGATTTTCTATAATGATATTGTACGATGTTAATATTTATTTGCGTATATTATGTCCTTTCTAGGAAAGTCTGTCTTACCTTGTACCACATGGTTGGAGGTGTTTGTGGTAGAATGTCACTGAAGCTTTGCATCTAAAAAACTTTTTTCACCATTCCTTGTGAGATTGTAAATGATACTGCCTTCTTATGTTAGCATGCATGACTGCCATTTTTCCCAATTGAAAATTATCAGCCAACTCATCTACACTAACGCGCTGGCGAAGCGAAAGTCATAAATGTTTAATATCTTTACCTTGCTTGCGAGAAAGTTTGTGCATCCACATTCATACCTCTAACAGTACATTTACTCATAATTCCTACATTACAATCTAACACTAGGTGGCTTCACGGAGCACACCACAAGAACTGCCAACTCAATCCTCTTTCGGTCACAGACGGCTATTCACTACTATGCGCCAATACCTCTCTTACTCCAACACTTCAGCGGTCGTCCACAGTCAGTGATCCGCTTTATAAAGCCTATCAGAAACACATATCGTTTATAATGTAATAGTTTCATTTTAGTTTACAATAATATTATTGTCATATTCGGGTGCCATATACAAGTGTACCTCAGTAGACTCCTCTCACAACCCTCCAGCGGGGTTTAACAAACTTGGCACATATTTGGAAGTACCTTGAACAACAAATGTGTGGTAAATTTATCTCATTAATGATAAGTAAAAATCTTTAGTATAGAACAATTACAGTGTAGTCCTAAGGGTCATTATAAAGTGAAATATCATGATTGTACAAAAAAACCAAGTTAAACTTGAAGGAATTGATCGTGCTAAGGTGCACTAGTATGAATCATAATATGGTTATATTATGAGTAAAATGTCTAGTAAACAAAATTGCTGACAAGTAAATCATATAAAGCAAAATCAGTACACAATCCTAATCGTCAAGATAATGGTGCAGGTCTTGGCAAGGGAAAGGAAGAGACATGGATGAAGCTTATGAGCACGTTGAAGTCACTGTATCATAAAGTCCATTTCTTTTTGTTTTTTGCAGGTTCTACAAATGAGTAGTGACCAGTGTGGATTGTATTCAGTGTACCAAGACAACTGAGCTCCGTATTATTTGCTTCAGTCATGTGCAGAGATACAATACGTACTCAGCAACAAATAACCAACAACTATAGTTAGAGACTGTCATAACATTAGTAACATGATGACGACCATCATCACTGCTCTTCATAGTAGAGATCCTTCTGAGATCCGAAAGACATATATAGTCACTTATGTTGAAGTATGAATACCAGTAATAAATTGCTCCAATAGAATGAACAGAGGTACGAGACCAGTTAATGGAAGATATGAAAAGGTAGCAAAGGTAAACTAGTGGAACATGACTATGTCTACCTATGTCAGAATCGAGTAATGTATCTGACCATAAAAAAAAAATCAGTATCCTAATGAAATAACAGACTGTATGACGCAGTAGTGCTTTACATCAGAATGGATGAGCTAAACTGAAAGTGAACTCTGAATCAGATAAAATCAGTAAGTGTGGCATCAGGATGCCAATTAAACACAGAATAACATAACATGACAGAGAATATAATACACTACTGGCCATTAAAATTGCTACACCAAGAAGAAATGCAGATGATAAACGGGTATTCGTTGGACAAATATATTATACTAGACTGACATGTGATTACATTTTCACGCAATTTGGGTGCATAGATCCTGAGAAATCAGTACCCAGAACAATCACCTCTGGCCCTAATAACGGCCTTCATACGCCTGGGCATTCAGTCAAATAGGGCTTAGATGGCGTGTACAGGTACAGCTACCTATGCAGCCTCAACACGACACCACAGTTCATCAAGAGTAGTGACTGGCGTATTGTGACGAGCCAGCTGCTCGGTCACCATTCACCAGACGTTATCAATTGGTAAGAAATCTGGAGAATGTGCTGGCCAAGGTAGCAGTCGAACATTTCCTGTATTCAGAAAGGCCCGTACAGGACCTCCAACATGCGGTCGTGCATTATCCTGCTGAAATGTAGGGTTTCGCAGGTATCGAATGAAGGGTAGAGCCACGGGTGGTAACACATCTGAAATGTAACGTCCACTGTTCAAAGTGCCGTTAATGCGAACAGGAGGTGACCCAGGCGTGAAACCAAAGGCACCCCATACGATCACGTCGGGTGATACGCCAGTATGGCGATGACGAATACACGCTTCCAATGTGCGTTCACCGCGATGTCGCCAAACACGGCTGCGACCATCATGATGCTGTAAACAGAACCTGGATTCATAAAAAAAATGACCTTTTGCCATTCGTGCACCCAGGTACGTCGTTGAGTGTACTATCGCAGGCTCTCCTGTATGTGATGCAGCGTCAAGGGTAACCGCAGCCATGGTCTCCGAGCTGATAGTCCATGCTGCTGCAAACGTCGTCCAACTGTTCGTGCAGATGGTTGTTGTCTTGTAAACGTCCCCATCTGTTGACTCAGGGATCGAGACGTGGCTGCACGATCCGTTACAGCCATGCGGATAAGATGCCTGTCATTTCGACTGCTAGTGAAACGAGGCCGTTGGGATCCAGCACGGCGTTCCGTATTACTCTCCTGAATCCACCGATTCCATGTTCTGCTAACAGTCACTGGATCTCGACCAACGCGAGCAGCAATGTCGCGATACGATAAACCGCAATCGCGATAGGCTACAATCCGACCTTTATCATAGTCGGAAAAGTGATGCTACACATTTCTCCTCCTTACACGAGGCATCAGAACAACGTTTCACCAGGCAACGCCGGTTAACTGCTGTTTGTGTATGAGAAAACCTTGTGTGAAAGCTCTGAAAAGCTAATCATTTGCATATCACAGCATCTTCTTCCTGTCGGTTAAATTTCGCGTCTGTAGCACGTCATCTTCGAGGTGTAGGAATTTTAATGGGCAGTAGTGTATTATACTGTGGCTCTCTGTATAGGCAATATTGTGACACAATTACTTAAGAAAATATAACAGTAAAGTCAAGAACTGAATGGTTCCGGATGGCCTTGTATATCAGTTGAAAATTATCATCCAACTCATCTACACTAACACGCTGTCAAAACGAAAGTCACAACTCTTTAACGTCCTTACCTTGCTTGCGAGAAGACTTCTGCTTCGACATTCATACCTTTAAGAATACTTGTAGTCACATGTCCTACATTATAATCTAACACTTGGTGGCTTCACAGAGCACACCACAAAAACTGCCTACTCCAGCCTCTTTCGCTCACACAACTGTGCGCCAAGAGCGCTCTTGCTCCAGCACTACGATCTCAGACCAGAAACAGTATCTTTAGCTCTGCGGTCGTGCAAAGCCAGCGATCCCCTTAATAAAGCCTACGAGAGACATACATAGTTTTCAGCATACTGGTTTCATTTTAGTTTACATTAGTGTTATCCTCATATTCGGGTGCCGCACACAAGTACAGAGTGATTCAAAAAGAATACCACAACTTTAAAAATGTGTATTTAATGAAAGAAACATAATATAACCTTCTGTTATACATCATTACAAAGAGTATTTAAAAAGGTTTTTTTTCACTCAAAAACAAGTTCAGAGATGTTCAATATGGCCCCCTCCAGACACTCGAGCAATATCAACCCGATACTCCAACTCGTTCCACACTCTCTGTAGCATATCAGGCGTAACAGTTTGGATAGCTGCTGTTATTTCTCGTTTCAAATCATCAATGGTGGCTGGGAGAGGTGGCCGAAACACCATATCCTTAACATACCCCCATAAGAAAAAATCGCAGGGGGTAAGATCAGGGCTTCTTGGAGGCCAGTGATGAAGTGGTCTGTCACGGGCTGCCTGGCGGCCGATCCATCGCCTCGGGTAGTTGACGTTCAGACGATAACCTTTTTCGTAGGACTCTCCATACAGTTGATTGTGGAATTTGCAGCTCTCTGCTAGCTCTGCGAGTCGATTTTCCTGGGCTGCGAACAAATGCTTGCTGGATGCGTGCTACATTTTCATCACTCGTTCTCGGCCGTCCAGAACTTTTCCCTTTGCACAAACACCCATTCTCTGTAAACTGTTTATACCAACGTTTAATACACGACCTATCAGGAGGTTTAACACCATACTTCGTTCGAAATGCACGCTGAACAACTGTCGTCGATTCACTTCTGCCGTACTCAATAACACAAAAAGCTTTCTGTTGAGCGGTCGCCATCTTAGCATCAACTGACGCTGACGCCTAGTCAACAGCGCCTCAAGCGAACAAATGTACAACTAAATGAAACTTTATAGCTCCCTTAATTCGCCGACAGATAGTGCTTAGCTCTGCCTTTTGTCGTTGCAGAGTTTTAAATTCCTAAAGTTGTGGTATTCTTTTTGAATCACCCTGTATATCCCAGTAGACTCCATTCACTGTTACCTAGGTTGTCACAGAACTTTGCCTCAGTAGATATGATACATGTTGGCATCAGTCTACCGGAAGAATGAAGAAGGAAATTCAACAGCGCCCGACAGTGAAGTTCACTGATTTATGTGGCATTACCAATGGATGCAGATATCGCTAATTGCATAAATCGAGTTTTCGGTGCCGCCAGCCTCTAATCCACGTAGACAGGTGCATCGGAACGTGCAGAGACATCACCGCTGGCACCGTATCCCCAGTTGATTCCAGCGTATTCACGCCGGCTGGGGGCGCCGTCCGGCCAGAGCGCGGTCGTTGCTATGGAAATGGATTCGAGTGCGCAGCGGCTGACGTGAACGTGCAATAACTGTCCCGCATAATTTAGTCTGCCAGCGCAACGATTTGAGCACCCGGAAACAATAAGCAACCACCGATGGTTTCAGACGTAATTAACTAGGTCAATGGTGGTGAAAAGAAGGAAGACCAGGTTTTAATGTCCTGTCGACGATGTTATCGTTAGACGCGGAACACAATCTCAGTTTTGGGTGGGTGGGGAAGGAAACTGGCCTCTCTTTCAATGGAACGAAACCGGTATTTCCCCCAAGCGAATTATGGAACTGACAGAAAAGCCAACCGATAGATGTGGGGCAGTGTAATACACTGGGCTTGTATTGAGTTCAAAGGCCGTCCAGCCACCCAGACTTAGGTTTATTGTGATTTCCCTGAGTCGCTTGATGCGGAAGCCAGGACGGTCTATGGACGATTTCCTTCCTGCACCTCAAATAATACCGTTGTCCATGGGACGCTAAACCCTTATCTTCGCCCATTTTTTTAAGGAAAGCCTGAATCTGAGCAAGTTTCGGCATTACATTGATGCGATCTTCAGGCCCCACTCGTCATAGTCGTAAAATCGCTATACACGGAAGGAGCCATATAACTGAATCCGTGAATCAAATCGTCCTGCAACAGCTCTTGGTGGCCAGCCGAAACTGATAGCACATAGAAGTTCATAAAGTAAAATAAATTTCTACAATATATACGGCTGTTGGTAAATTATTGCATCAAGACGTTCATGCCAGCCGTCGTCCGACGATCCATAATGGATCAACGAAGATTGAATCTGAGCAGTTCGACAGGGATCTCAACCACTGTTCTCCGAAATGTGACTCCAGTATCATATCACTGTTTAATTTTTCATTTACATTACGCAAAGCAATTGAAGAGTTACTGTTTGAAACCCCGCCATTTTCCCCCACTGCGAGGCAGAAGTGTTTAATTTGGCTCAAAGATCCCTATGAAGTCACCCAGGGGGTAGCGACACGTCCAAACGCTAAGTGTCGATACATGCGAGCAAAAGGACAGAGCTCAGAAGTTCACGTGAGCTGTACGGTGGGTTAAAGGCGTGACACTGGTATAATTGCACCACAATTCTGCCCCATGCTGCCGTGGGCGTGTCACGTGACGGGAAGGTTGTCACATCCGCCCTTAACCACATGTCCCCCATTCTTTATTTGCCTCTGGGACTGAGGTCAGAACCACGAATCCCAATGTTGAAGTCACACGGTTTCCTTATGGATGCCTGAAGAAAATAGTTCCGACACATCACCGCTCGGAATCGACGTGAAAAGGTCTCAGGAGGTAGCACAAAAGTGCGTCAATGAAATCATTCGTTACCTTGGGGCCCTCATTTACACACATTTCGCAGTGAAAAACGAGAGTTTACAGTGCAGTCGACAACAGAACGACGTTCTTGCCAACTTTTGACGCTGCTGACACTCTCTGGACGATTCAGCCCATCTCTAAGGACATCAAGGGACTGCAACACCCTTGAGCGTGATCTCATCCCTCTGGCTGTAGTGTGACCGTAATTTTCTTTTTCTTTACAGCGTGGAATAGCTAGGGACCGTTCAAAGCCATTCTACTAAATCTAATCGTTATCAGTTGTAGCAAAGGGAGTTTATACTTTTTCAGCACTCCTCTTCTGCGTCCTGCTGTGATGTGATCATGTGAGAGTGTGACATTGACAGGTGCAACGGGTCCCTGTAAGACCTGAGAGTTAGACAACACCCTTTGGGTAACACGCGTACCTTTGTTTAGCACTTTAAAAACATACCTGTAGCGAGAGAATCCTTGATCGATTCCTAGGCGCATGTGCCCAGGCAACCGTTCGACATCCTTCAGTTGAGTGTCACTACGCTACTGCTCTCGCACCTGTTTTCCGGCATGCAGAATCTCGGTGGCAGGCACCTAGCAGTAGGTCAATGGTTTTCTACTGTTTGTATATTTGCTGTTTTCTTTTCGTAAGTTGTGTGTAGTATAAAAGGACTACATGTTATGTATAAAGTTGTGTATATGATTATGGCACACATTTTATATTTACGTAAGCCTTAAAAGGAAAGTGTTTCTGAAGAAGAGAAATTTGTGAACATCGAGTATAAATGTAAGTGTCAGGAAGTCGTTTCTGAAAGTATTTGTATGGAGTGTAGCCATGTATGGAAGTGATACATGGACGACACATAGTTTAGACAAGAAGAGAACGGAAGCTTTCGAAATGTGGTGCTATAGAAGAATGCTGAAGATTAGATGAGTAGATCACATAACTAATTAGGAGGTATTGAATAGAATTGGAGAGAAGAGAAATTTGTGGCACAGGTTGACTAGAAGAAGGGATCGGTTGGTAGGACATATTCTGGGGTATCAAGGGATCACCAATTTAGTACTGGATGGCAGCGTGGAGGATAAAAATTGTCGAGGGAGACCAAGAGATGAATACACTAAACAGATTCAGAAGGATGTAGGTTGCAGTAGGTACTGGGAGATGAAGCTGCTTGCACAGGATAGAGTAGCATGGAGAGTTGCATCAAACCACTCTTTGGACTGAAGACCACAACGACAACAACAACAAGCCTTAAAAAGTATTTGACGAAGTAAGACAGGTAAGTGGGAAGATGAACTCGCTAAAACTTATACTCTTCCAGTCACGAAAATACGTTTTTGTTGTTATTGTCTCCATTCTGAAGACTGATTTGACGTAGTTCTCCATGCTAGTCTGTCATGTACTAGCTTCTTTCCTGATCCCAACTACTTTCAGCTCTTCTTCCAGGAGCAAGAGATGTCGATTGGCTGTGGTATCATCCTCTGTCTTGCGGCGTCATGTAGATGCTGATACCTTATGACTGTCCTGTCAACCCTTCCTATCATTTAAACAATTTCTACCATAAATTTCTTTTTTTCCCAGTTCGAGTTATTACTTACTCACTTCTTATTCGATCTGCTTATCTTTAGCATTCTACTAATTTTCAAGAATCGAAAGTAGCGTAAAAATTACCAAACCACCACGCGCTTCAATTTCCATCAATAAAATTTAGAAATGTTGGAATGGTCCAGCTGGATTGACGCCCAGAGGCTAAGTTCAAACCCTGCCGAATGCTCCTTAGACGCACCGCTAGCTGTCCACTGGACTCAACCACACGAAACAGATTCACCCTAAAAAAACTTACGCACTGCAAAGGGTAAGCCTCGCCACCTATTTCATAAGCCTGGAAATCATATGAGGCTAGTCGCATTCGTAACTTCCTGCAAAAGCACGTATCTGAAGATGAGTTGTTTTCCTTTAAACTAAACTTATTGAAATGAGCGCCCCCAGCGCTGATCACTTTCCGACCTTAAAAAAAAGCTAACTTTCATATTACCCTAAATCTTAATGGAAATATTTTTTGGTACCGACATTCAAAACTGTTAAAATAAGGAAATACAAGTAAATGCTTCTTTACACGTGACTATGTTATATCAAAACAAAGTGCAGTTTTCTGCTGATTTATGTTGTACTCGTAGTTTTCATATAGCACATACCAAATTTGAATTACAAGCGATTTAATTCATAACATATCACAATCAAATTGCACAATACTTAGCTTGGCACACGTATGTCTTAGATTTCTAAATACAAACAAATTAAAGAAAAGGGGAAAGGTGAAGGTTAACAAATGATGAAGTCATGATGTGTGTTCCTGCGGAGTACAGTAAGTTCTGGTCAATTTATCTGAGTGGTAATAACTGAATCACTGACAGGCTGGATCTGGTTACGTTCCTGACGAGCAGTGTCAGTTTGTGCTCACTGGATGATTCTGCTCCTGGTTTAGATATTGTTCACGATTAACGCAATTTTGGCTTACCACTGTTCTGATTTAAAATTCTTTTGTAATCATTCTTCATCAAAACTGAACTGAATTAAAAGCTATATTTTGCACGGTGTCATGAAATGCGGCACTGATCCCGTGACATCGAGACATACAGTTTAATATCCATGTGATTCAAAATTAGTGTTTTTCTATGTAATATTTGCGAATAATATTTCGTAGCTCGAAAGTGATACTTTGGCTGACGGTCTTGCATCCATAGCCGATTCATTCACCAGATCTCTTTCGGGTATATCGTCCCGTTATTTGCGATATACCATCATTTTACTCAGCTCTCTGCTGTGACCAAGAATACGAAAATGCACCTCGCCGCTTGACAGGAACCTGCCAAGCTTGTAAACACACAAGTTATTAATCTTTCCTGATTCCCAATCTTAGACAGGAAATTGAGCTTTGTTCTACTTATACCTTTCACTCATTTTTTTCAGTTTTTGACAAACGTAAATAGAAAAACATATCAACAATTACTATTGAGAAGAAATCGAAAATCAATCATTTGTTTTATTCATTTTGTTGGTAAGTTTTAATAAAATATCGATGTATTTTTATTGAGGAGAAGCCGCTACAATTCGTCGACACTTTTCCATGTTATTGGAGGACAATCGATATAGGCTACTTTCACCGTTTCATCTAAAGAAAACTACGAATTTTCTATACCATTTCAACACCAATTTCTTCTAAAAGAAAGTTTCCTTTAATCAACAATCACTGGAAATTTTTTACCTTTACTACAGAAAGTTTGATTAAATTGACTACTTAACTTGAGAAATGTCCCTCCTGTATGTCACTAAGTGGACTTCGCTGTGGCTCCTAGAATCAAACTGAATACATAAGAAACCTGAGACAATGAAGTAGCAACGCCCCCAGTTTCATGTGAAAAAAAGCCAAAAGACTAAACCAGCTTTCTTTGATGTGTAAGTCTTCCGTTCTACACCAATTCATCGCCCTCAGAACGATGTGTCATGGACGAAAGCATGGAACTGGTCAGAGACATACGTCATAAACTGCCCCTGTAATGTGTTCTGCAACTTCCTCTGTTATTTCAATACAGAATTATTAACACAGTTCCTTTTTATTTGGTAACTGATTTCAGTTATTAAGGTATTCTCAAACCAGTTTCTGTTAACAACAATAAAATGTGACACAAAAATATGTACGTATATAAATTTTGTAATGCAAGGAAAAATGAAAAAAGGCTCTGAGGCCGAGCGGTTCTAGGCGCTTGAGTCCATAACCGCGCTGCTGCTACGGCCGCAGGTTCGAATCCTGCATCGGGCATGGATATGTGTGATTTCCTTAGGTTAGTTAGGTTTATGTAGTTCTAAGTCTAGGGGAATGATGACGTCAGATGTTAAGTCCCATAGAGCTTAGATCCATTTGAACCACTAGGATAAGTCTTACTTTAGCAACGGTGAAGCACTATTGTCTTTTTAACAAATTTCAATGCATATAACTGCTTGATTATACATTGTGATTACATTTTAATTATGTATTGTAAAGTCTGGATGTGCTTTTTTCATTCTTCATTTTATTATAACCTGCTTAGACATAATGTTCGTATTATCTATTTCCCAATTTTTACGAAATCAGTTTGAACTTCGTTATATGATTGAAAATTGTTACAAAATACAAATAAATCACTATTGAGACAGCTCTAATACGTACTTCCATCATTTCACGAAGCCATTTACGTTCGTGGACGAGAGGTAAGAATTTTGCTCCCTCCAGAACGGCTCTTCTCCGACTCATTTAAGATTCAGGACCATAACAAATTTTACAACTGTTTGCTTCAAATACAGCAGCTCTCTACACGGTATCATTTAATCATAATAATAATAATAATAATTCCAGAATTAGAACGAATTTGAAAGAAACAGTTCATTTCTTCTTGAAATAATCGAATCTGTATAGTCTTCCTGTTGTTCTTCAGTGAGTACTTGATTTAATGAGCTACATAGATAAGCTCGATAACATTTCTTAATCATCAGAGAACACTTACTACATTAGAGATCTAATGTTGAGCCTTAATGTGGGAAAGAGTAAAACAGATAAAGAAAAGCTTACAAGGGAACCTCCCCATCGCACCCCCTCAGATTGAGTTGTAAATTGGCACAGTGGATAGGCCTTGAAGAACTGAACACAAATTAACCTAGAAAACAGGAAGAAATTGTGTGGAACTATGAAAAAAGAAGCAAAATATACAAACTGAGTAGTCCATGTGCAAGTTAGGCAACCCCAATGCTAGGGTGAACTTAGAAGCGGCGTGGTCTTGTGGTTAGCGTGAGCTGCTAGGAAAAGAAAAGTCCTTGGTTCAAGCCTTCCCTCGGGTGAAAATTTTAATTTTTTATTTTCAGTTTATGTGACAAACTCTTATGTTTCCATCACGTTTTTGGGAGTGATTATCACATCCACACGAAAACCTAAATCGAGCAAGGTAGAAGAATCTTTTTACCCGTTCGCCAAGTGTACAAGTTAGGTGGGACGACAACATATTCCTGTCATGTGACGCACATGCCGTCACCAGTGTCGTATAGAGTATATCAGACGAGTTTTCCTGTTGAGGAATCGGTTGACCTATGACCTTGCTATCCAATGTTTTCGATTCCCATTGGAGAGGCACGTCCTTTCGTCTACTAATCGCACGGGTTTGTGGTGCGGTCGCAAAACACAAACACTAAACTTATTAGAGTGAACAGAGACGTCAATGAAAGAACAGACAGATCATAACTTTGCGAAAATAAAGAAATTGAAATTTTCACTCGAGGGAAGACTTGAA
The DNA here is from genome assembly GCF_021461385.2 of Schistocerca piceifrons. Lineage (NCBI taxonomy): Eukaryota > Metazoa > Arthropoda > Insecta > Orthoptera > Acrididae > Schistocerca > Schistocerca piceifrons. Next base: position 502,792,533 of record NC_060144.1, read on the forward strand.
CCAATGACCTCTCAATCCGCAGCTGCTCCACGGGACCACGGCGCTCCTGAATTCAGATTATCCTTGATGTTGCTTATCCTGCGCATGCACTACTCAGTTTGTATATTTTGCTTATTTTTACATAGTTACACACAACTTCTTCCTGTTTTATCGATTGATATGTGTTCAGTTTTTCAAGGCCTATCCACTGTGCCAACTTATAACTAAATCTGGGGGTGGGGGGGGGGGGTGGGGGGGGTGCGATGGGGAGGTTCCCTTGTTAGCAGAGTCTGTAAATGACCGACAATCTGTCTCCACAAATCAGAATAGTGTTACCCTTGTAAGAAAGGAATGTTCCCTGTGTAGAAACACATGGGTCAACACTGACAGTCACTACATTTGCCCCATAACGATATAATCGCTTTGGCAGTTTCACTGTGAGCGAACTGTGTCTCACGCAACAGTTTACAGATTAAATGCGCGTTCACACTAACGAAGCGAGCGATTCAGGAGCCATTCGCGAGAACATTGCTCTGAAGTGTCTGCACTACTTGCGAGCGGCTCGCAATCGGTTCGGTGCCAGCCTCTTGCTGTCGATTTCTCCGACGAGCAAAATATTTGGAGATGGGGGTGTCGCTTGCTCGGAAGTTCCAAGGCGATAGTGAGCAATGTAGGTTCACGGAATGCTCCGCTCAGTATTCGCCAAAGTTTTCTTCCCAAGTAGCCCATAGGCCGCTCGCGAGCGTGATTCTGTGCTGCAAGGAGGCCTGTTTGACCATACTCTGAATGGTTGAGTTGGTAGAAGCCCTGAACCATATATAGAGTCCGCCAGAAAAATGTATACATTCTTTGTCTGGTTCTATCTCGACATCGACATTGTCGTTCGATTTGAGCTACGAGTGTGTTGTAGTATGGTCTCTGGCTCAACAGATGTTAGTAGTTTCACCTCGGTATTGTGAAAACAGATGGCTGGAGCACGTTTGACTTTCGAGCAACTTAAATGTATTGTGAAGTGGTTTTTCAGGTTTGATAACGCCGTTGAAGTGCAACGTCAATGGAGGCGGGAGTTTGGAACAGATCCTCCAAGTCACCTAGTAATAAAACGCATCATTGACAAGTTTGAATTGCATGGAACGATTTGTGATATTCACAAAGGAAGGTCAGGAAGACAGGGTACAGCTACAAGTCCTGCTTCGTCGGCTCTTGTGTTGGAAACGTTTGTTAATTCTCCACAGAAGTCTGCTACGCAATGTGCACGTGAAGTGGGGGTTATCAGTACAAGTGTACGAAGAATTCTGAAAGCTACTGTACAAAGTGGAAAGTTTACATTCCACGATTACAGCACGCGATTAATGATGACGATCCTGATCGCCTAATGCAATTTTGCGATTGGTATCACCAAGTGGTAACTGATGACGAACAATTTGTAACGAAGGTAGTGTGGAGCGTCGAGGCACAATTTAAACTTAATTGAACCGTGAATCGGCAAACATTGTGTACTGGGAACCGGAAAATCCGCATGTTTATGTGGATAAAGCGGTCAATCCACCAGGGGTTCATATGTGGTGTGGACTATCATTTGGGGGTTAATAGGACCCTTTTTCTTTGATGCTGCAGTCACTGGAGAAATATACCCGGAAAAGTTAGGCACATCAATTTTGCCACGTATACGTGCACTTTATGGAACTGATTAAGAGGTCTTCTACCAATAGGAGGAGGCACCACCACACTACCACCTAGCCATACGAGCTTTCCTGAGTGGCAATTTTCCGGGACAATGGATTGGACGAAGAGGGCCCATCGAGTTTCCTCCACAGTCGCCAGGTCTAACACCTATGCACTTTTACTTATGGGGAACTGTGAAAGATAACGTCTGTGGACGGAAGCCACGCACGCTGGAGGACCTTCGCCAGGATAATACAGCGACATGTGCAATGATCTCCACTGTAACATTGACTGACGTAGTTGCGGCGACCGCTTGTGGTTGTGTTATACGTTTAGCCGCCAACGGTGAACATTTTGAACATTTAAAGCAACCATGTGCTAAACTGAAGGCTCTACAACATGTGTGATCTATTATTAAATGTAAAACAAACACATAAGTAATACTTTTCGGCCGGCCGGTGTGGCCGAGCGGTTCTAGGCACTACAGTCTGGAACCGGGTGACTGCTACTGTCGCAGGTTCGAATCCTGCCTCGGGCATGGGTGTGTGTGATGTTCTTAGGTTAGTTAGGTTTAAGTAGTTCTAAGTTCTAGGGGATTGATCACCTTAGAAGTTGAGTCCCATAGTGCTCAGAGCCATTTGAACCAATACTTTTCGTTCCCTAAAGTGCATATACATTTTTCTGGCCTAACAAACTGCTCATAACAATATCTTTGTTGATGATCGTAAGAACTGGAGTTAAACCCAGAGTACAGACTCTGGACCCACTGAGTATTCTCTTAAATGCAGTTGGCCAAACTTCCTCTTCATGGGTCACAGTGGATGAAGTTCTCAGAAGTGAAGATATTCACTGATTAGCCAGCCTGGTTTCTGTTTCTTATGTTCAGAGTCTGGCGTACAAATCGTCATCTGGAACGAGACTGACTCGCAATAGGGCCCTTTAATCACTTTGGAGACAATGTTTCAAGTCGCTACCATTTTTGTGTGGAACCTAAAAGTGGGTGTATACCCTATTACCTTATTTGCCGGTGTGCACGATATTTTCCCATTTTTTTTACCTGTATATCTTTTGTACTTAATCTTTCCTAATTACATATTTTGGGTAGTGATGCATGACAAATACTTTTCCATACTGTTCTACATTGTTCTGTAACACTTCCGACGTCATTTCCATAAAATATACGTACGTTTTCCAATTATTATTGTCTTGTTAACTTCAGTGTAATTAATGTTTTTATAAATAAGATACACTTGCCTCGAATGTGTTGTTAATTAATCTTGCTGCAGTTTTTACACTTCTACGTCCGCACCCACATACACAGGGGTGGAGAAAAATATGGAAACACCGAAAACACGACACGTTACTGTGCCTAATACACAGTATGAAAATCTTTGGCATTCAAAACAACTTCCATTGGTCTCGGAATAGCTTGACACATGTCCTGTATGATTTTAAAGGGAGTTTGATATTATTCTTCCTGCAAAATAATGACTTTCAGGTAGCGGTGATGGATGTGGATAGCGATCACACACTCCTCTCTCCAGAGTAGACTACGAAGCCTCAATAACATCGTGATTCATCCAACCAAATGACGTCTTTCCATTCCTACATAGTCCAGGTTTTATGGCCTCAGTACCACGTTTTCGTTTTACGGGTGTTTGTATCATTGATGACTGGTTTTGGAATTTCATATAGCCCTGCAATTCCCTGCTTATGCAGCTCCATTCACGATGTTTTGCTGCCGACAGGATTCACAAATGTGACATTCAGTTCTGCGGTGACTTTTGCAGCTGTCGTCCTCACATTTTTCGTCACACTCCTCCTCAATGGCCATCCACCAAGATCACTCAATACAGACACTTTCCTGAACTTTACAACATAGCACATGATTTTCTTCATTTTCGTTGAATGCAGTAGAATAAGGAGCCCCTTGAAACACCAAACATTACGGCTATCTTGGTTACAGAAGCAGCGACCATACGCGCACCAACAGTTTAACCCCATTCAAAGTCATTGAGCTCAGACATTGATGAACTGGGAACGATACAGAAGACGTTCTGTTAGCATCTGTATTTATGTCCAACCATCCATTTCTTGCTGTGTTTCCTTGTTTTTGTCCTCCCTCACCTGAATATTCGATAAGCCAATATACTCCGGACTGCGGAGACTACTTCGACCAGTATCTGCGACTTTCTATCCTAATCCTTAACGTCCCGAGTGAGGGTGTAATAGCTGCCTGTTTGCCTTTTTTGGATCTTCTCATCAATGTTTAAATTTTATGTACGAAGTGCTGATGACAAGATGCGGGTTTGGACGTTAGATCGAGTAAATTAAGCAGTAACAAGACTTTTCATAGCAGTTTATCATGGTAGAATACGATTTTTGCAAAGATAAAACGTCCCTTCGCCTTCCTTACTACTGATTTTACGTGTTTGTACCATTTCGTATAGCTTTTAGTGTTACACTTGAACATTTATACTATGTGGTATACTTCAAACGATCACCACAAATCTTTTACAGGATTAATCGTAAGCTTCACCGACTTTTCAGAAGACGACTCTGGACGGATTAAAAAAAATTCCTCCCGAACAGGACATGAAGGCCCAACTGTACCGATCGACCGCCGTGTCATCCTCAGCCCACAGGCGTCATTGGATGCGGATATGGAGGGGCATGTGGTCAGCACACCGCTCTCCCGGCCGTATGTCAGTTTCCGAGACCAGAGCCGCTACTTCTCAATCAAGTAGCTCCTCAGTTTGCCTCACAAGGGTTGAGTGCACCCCGCTTGCCAGCAGCGCTCGGCAGATTGGATGGTCACCCACCCAAGTGCTAGCCCACCCCGACAGCGCTTAACTTCGGTGATCTGACGGGAACCGGTGTTACCACTGCGGCAAATATCAGTAGATAGAAAATCTCTCCAAATGCTTAAATCGCGTTACAGGTGCTTGAGGTGGCACCGTTTTTGGTGCAGCAAACATCGATATATGCTTGCATTTGATTGAAGGCTCCTGGAAAGATCCAACGGTCGTAGCCCGTTTTGGAACACTGTTCGTTGGGTTGCCTATCCATAGGTGCGAACTAATGTGATGCGATAAAAATCCAAGATCATTGCTTAACAAGAGTGGCTCATTATCGAAAGAGAGTACAAATTCCAGGTTTTCTGCAAACACAGTTTTGCTGCGGTACGGTTAACAGGTGCGTCGCATTATGAGACTGAAATGGCGCGGCAACTGGAAACGCACTGCGGAGATGAACTATGTGGGAAAGTGCAATTATTATGGGCAAAACTGCACAACAGATTCACCGTGAAGTTCTGACGGTATATGGACCAAATGAAATGTTCCATGCAGCCATAGTGAAATGGTGCCAGCAGTTTGACCGAAGCCATATAGACGTGAGTAATGCTGATCGGGAAGTGCAGTTCTTGCACAATACTCTTTTCATATTTTCGGCAAGTTGAAACAACGTCTATGAAAAAAACAGATTTTTCAACTATGAGAATGTTCACAAAGCGGGTCTGAAATAGCTTAATGACCAAAGGGCGGATATATATTGTCAAGCAATTGGTAGAATGTTCAGAGCATTGACTGCAGAGACTTGGTAGCTATTTTGAAAGATACTGTCAAGTATCTATGTCACTTTGGAGTGTAGTGCAACACTGAATAACAGATATTTCACCTGCCTTAGTAATGCGTAATTTGGTTTTCGAAGTCCTCTCACACATGTTCTGACGTACTTGCTTCCTACTCGCGCACTCTCCAACTATGCCACGGCGAGCGTAACGAATCGAAACTTGGACAGATGGTCTATCCACTGTCTTGCCTCTGTTTTCTTCAAGGCTTGCACTTTCCACGCAGTGATCTTCTGAAACCCTAGAGATACTTACGAATAATTCTGTACTTTTATACTACTGGACTCTTCTCTTTGTTTCTGGCAGATAAAAAAAATTAGGGAAAAATTTAAATAGTAGCATAGCGCCCGATGCTTCGCTCACGTAGACTGGACGGTCTGCACAGATTTATTTTCGTTTTTATTTAATGGAATTTTTATGTTGTTCATAAATTGCAACACCTTCTAAGCTCTGCCCGCTCACTAAGGCCATACAAGCATGGTCTCTTCCGAATGTGCTTCTGACCAAAAAGCGATTCTGGTAGCTGCTGTCCAAAGCTTTTCTTAATCATGTCTTTTGCATTCTTGTGGAGATACTTCCACAGCAACACTTCATCCTCTAACACATATTTCCTCATCTATAACGGAGAAGTGAAATCTAGTTTCCATAACTTTAACTTTAAAATCTTTTTTAATGTAACGAAATATTTTCTTAAACGTTTTCAACTCCTATTGCACTCCCTTAGCGGTTGAATTTCGAGGAACACTGAACCACTTTATTTTTAATTTTATTTCTAACCGAAAAGTCAAATTTCAATTGTCATAGATGTAGCCTTAAAAATCCTGCAGTAGTTTTCTTAATAATTATTTATTTTCATGAAAATTTTCACCAACTATTTTACCCTCTCAGTGGTTGAATTTCCAGAAATGCTTAAACACGTATTTTTTGTTTTCAAACTGAGGAACCAAATACCAGTTTTCTTCAAGCTTCAAAATTCCATTAATAGCGATATACTCTCAAAAAGTCTTTCATTCCCCGTTTCACCATATTAGAAGAGGAATTTTGCACAACGCCTTCTTAAACGATATCTACAGTATAAGATCCACGCCCTCTCTAAACTTGAAGTTTCTATCCTTAACAGTTTGAGCGATGACGAGTCACTGAATCAGTCTGACCCTATTTCACCCTCTTAGGGGTTGAATTTCGAAAATCAGTGAGAAATGTATTTTTTCCATCTCTAACCAAAAGCCAAACACCAGTTTTCAAAGACTTAGCTTTCGCAAAAAAATATTTTCATAAAATTTTTCACCCCCTGTTGCACCCCGTAAGGTGTTGAATTTCCAAAAACAGTGACAGGCGTACGTTTTATTTCTAACAGAGAAGACAAATACAAATTTTCATATATTTAGCTTCAAAAATACGTGCACAATGAAATATTTCCACAAAAATTATCATCCCCCGTTTTACCCACATAGGGGCTGCAGTTCGAAAAAACAATTAAATACGTGTTTTTTAAATTCTGAGAATACAAATTTAAATTTTCAAAGATTAACCTTTAAAAATGCTTTCGTAACAAAGTATTTTCATAAAAATCTCGTCGCCTATTTCACCTCCTTGGCGGTACAACTTACAAAAACAATGAAACACAACTTTTTAAAATCTGTAATCAAGAATTCAAGTACCAGTGTTCATAGATGCAGCTTTAATAATTTTTTAGTAGTTCTTTGATTATGATATGTTTTCAAAAAAAATTTCGCCCACTGTCTCACCCCCATAGGGTTAAAGTTCCAAAAACGCTGAAAGTATTTCTTTATTTCTGACTCAGAAACCAAGTACCAATTTTCGTAGGTCTAGCTTAAAATTGCCTTTATAGCGACAGTTTTTAATGTAATTCTTTATCCCCGTTTCATCCTCTTAGCGTTGGAACTTCGAAAAACCTCTTCTTAAACGACGCCTACAGTATAAGACCCACACCTCCAAATTTCAAGTTTCTATCGTTAGCGGTTTAGGCCGGACGATGATAGAAAAAGGTCAGTCAGTCGGTCAGGACATTGCCTTCATATATAGAGGTTGTTAAAATTACGCAGTCCGTGAATAAGGTTTGCGTCGGGAAACAAATGCTACACGTGTGTTGGCACGATGTAATTAGATATGTAATACATATTTGGCGAAAAGTATACGCCTTTAGTTCTTGTTATTCCTGATGTTTTCTTGCTCGCGATGTATAAGGCCGAGGTGTTTATGGCATTTCATCTTTGGATGAAGGCACATTGGCCGTAAAAATACTGTTATTGTTTCCACGTAAAAGTGGTAATAAATGTTTAATCGGAGTTCATGAAGAAACATCTGCTGGTTCGAGCTGTGATTAGTTAAATATTTAAATGACACGATGCAATGATAAGTCAGCCGTTCTGCTTCCAAACAATTTGAGAACAGTATCCTCATGGATACATCTAGAAAACAACGCTGATAAACACTATAAACTACATTTGAGGCATTTAAAATGAGTACTACAATAATTACTAGACACCACGTAATTAAATTGAAATCAATTTTTTTCACGGTCATGTATATAGCACGACGGCCAGCAGTTTACCCGCTCCTCTTACAACAGCCGGGACAGAAGTACATCGGATAAGAAGAAGTCGGCGGTTTCGTTCTTCAACAGTTTCTGTTATGGAAAAATTGGCCAAGTGCGAGTATGAGTCGCGCACTACGGGTTCTATACAATGAACTATATATAATTCATTCATCCTCGAAGTCGAGAATCTCAACGATTTTTTTTTCCTTCTGTCAACAATGACAATGGCAAGATATTGGTCCCGGTAATTCCAATATCGTAGCAAAATTTCTAAGTATCCTTCAGAATAGTCCTGACATACGAAAAAAAGCGAACAGGACTCCTTAGATTATATATGTAGCCAGAGAAGATTTAATAAAATATTTTTATTTATTTACTTAAACATGATCACAAATTATATTTTATGTGTACTCGTAGCAAACAGTGTGCTACTGTTATGCTTTTGACGGATGATGCCTGCAGTGTATGTTATAATGGCACAAAGATATTTCTTCTGTGATCTAATTACAACTGAACAACTTCGGGATTTTTTAAATCTGTACTGTGAAACCCTGCAACTTGCCGAATTTCATGATTGCAGGTCAACGGGAAGTATCCAATATATGTGACTCAAAAGGTCAAATCTTTTAATTACATTGACTTAGAATTTTAAAGTTTTTGCACTGCCAAGGGATAGCAGACATTAGTATGTAACATAAATTTTAGTTTGATACGTTTACCGCTTGCTAAGTGAAAATGTTCTTAACAGTAGACAGAGAGGCTGAGAGACAGATGGACAACGAAGCGATGATGTAACGGTTCCGTTTTCAAAAATTGCGGCACGGTACATTAAAAATTGAATGTATCGCTAGAGATATGTTAACATTGTACAAATACCACCACTGGGTTCTTTTTCACCACTTCCTAGGTAGACGTTAATTCTGCATATTTCACAGTATAATTTTTACAGAATGTGGTTTGTTGCGTTAAAAATGTGTTACATCATATTTCATATTTGAATACATCTCCCAGTCATTAGAAAAAATGGAAACTTAGTCTAAGTCTTTCTGTACTCATGTTCAGAAAAAAACGGAAAACCTTCAACGGCTAGAGATAAGACGTTCAAATTCACAGGTCATGTACATTAGTATGCTCTGCAGAAATGATTAGCATTTCAGTCACCTCGGTTCAGCATGTGTCCTATTGCCTAGTAGGCACAGGGTCCGCCATGGGCACTGATAACTTGCTCCATGTGTGATGGAATCGACGAGCGTAAGAGGCGAATGTGGTATGCTCCATTCACCTGGTTCCAAAAGTTCATCTGTGGTGGTTGGCATTGTGTCACAGTGCTGCACACGTCGTTTCACCATCTCCTACACATTTTCGATTGGCGACAAGTCTTGTGATCTGCCAGAGAGGGAAAAAGGCACGTGCTATTGCAGCAACATTTGATCGTACATTGTCTTGCTGAAAATTGGTCTCTGGGGTGTCGTACAGAGAGAGTAAGACTACCGGTCGCCGGATGTCATTTACGTAGGTCATAATGGTCACAGTGCCCTAGACACGCACCAGCTATGATTTATGGTTGTACACAGCAGCATCCGACAGCATAAGGCCTAGAGTTGACAATGTATGTCTTGTAAGAAATGGTTCAAATGGCTCTGAGCACTATGGGACTTAACTTCTCAGGTCATCAGTCCCCTAGAACTTATAACTACTTAAACCTAACTAACCTAAGGACATCACACACATCCATGCCCGTGGCAGGATTCGAACCTGCGACCGTATCGGTCGCGCGGTTCCAGAGTGAAGCGCCTAGAACCGCTTGGCCACAACGGCCGGCTCTTGTGAGAATGCCGTCACTGTGATGCCGCTACCCCTGTCAGCGGCGAACGAAAATATTCATCCGAAAACACTTTCTGATGCCATTCCTGTTCCCAGTGAGGTCCTTCCATACACCATTCCCGTCTGGCACGTTTCAGAACATTCGTGAAAGGGTTGGCGGAGAAGTAGACGACGCGCACGTTAACCCATGCCGTAATAAACGGCGACGCACTGTCGGCACTGATAGTGTACGATATGTTACACTGTTATACTGTTGTGCCAGAGCCGAGCAGGACGTACAGTCGTGCTCAAAAGTATCCGAACGACCTGAATTGTATTTCGCCTGATTCGCATGGAACCCACATAACGCAGTTGTCTAGCAGGTCCTCTAATCGCTCCTTGGTACAGTCGTTTGACTATTGAAAATGGCTCCAACAAGTCACCCCTAGAAAACTCGGCTCTGTAACGCAATAACTCAAAATGTAAAGTAATACCACGATAATACAAATATCAGGGAACACCTTATCACAGATATGACTGTCCTTAAGGCTTGTAAGCTCACATTTATTGCAATAAATGAGATACCTGAAATGTTACCACTCTCATTACGTCAGATAGGTAATGCACCTAGTAAGTTCGTCGTATTCATGTTTTCATCTTCAAAGCAGCATACCGTAATTGTTATTTAGCACAAAATGACATTTAAAATTTAAGTTATTCACGAGCAGCTAGTTGAGAATATGTATGAACTTCAAATGACGCGACTAACCGTCTCGTTCTGCATATGGATTGAAACCCAGGTCATGCAGACTAATATTTCATGACTGACGGAATCTAACAGTCATTCCTGACTAGGCATACAGAGAGTGATATACCTCGATTTTAGACAGTATCAGTTAGCAAATATCAACTTTAAATTACATAACGTAAACATTTTTAACGGACGCGAATTCCTACCCACCATCTATTGTCCCTGTTAACGAACTACGAGAGATGTTAAATAGTGCTTCTTCATTGGTAACTTACTTGAAATGCCGTCAGGTAAAGTTTTGTGTTGGACAGGGATTCGAACCGAGATCCTAATCGGATTTTTATCGAAAAACAATTAACTGTGACATATCGGATTTTCTCGGCGGTAGCTAGATGTTTTAACTGAAATGACGAGACGAAACATTAATTTTTTGCTTCCCAGGACTCCAGCCCGTCACCTATCGCTGTTATATTCTAGAGAAAACGAAGGTTAAATATGGCTTTGTTACATCAGCAGCGACATGTAAGCATGTTTGAACTAGAAATAATATGACGAAGAGTTCAGTGCTGACTGGGAAGCAAACCCAACACATACCATTGTTGACTACACACAAAGAGACGTCAGCTACCGAATTTTTCGCCACCAGCAGCTCGGAAAAACATCCTTGAACTTACAGTGATCTCTCAAATAGTTCTGGGTCTCACTGGGAGTCAAAACTGTCAGATATAGTTAGTGTTGACAACGAATGAAAATGCATTAAAAATAAAAATTATTATCCACCAGCAGACAGGTGTTCTCATGCTAGAGCTTGATAATACATAATGAAAACTTTAGTGCCAGGCCAGCATTCGAACCCATTCACGCGCAATATGCGGAGATGCTGAGGAATCTGCAGTTTTGAACAAACAACAAATTGTAGTCGAGCTGTATTGTCACGAAGGGATCAAATTCCGCGTTAAGGGCGGTCTGATTTGCATTCCAAGTTCAGAACCAATTTTATCGACATACAGAAGCTCAAATAAAAGATGGAATAAGGGTCCTGTGACCCTACATAACGTTTGTTGCGCCACTAGAAATAAATAACTATTATAAGGTTATTGGTGACAGAGTTCCCACATTTCGCCACTCCTGACTTTATTGTCGTTCAACCTTACGTCTACTTGTTAGAGAAGGAATATCATGTTTAATGTGAATTTCAGACCACAATGCCATTATACTTCCTTCACTTGGCGTAGCCACAAGACATTAGAATCTGTCTCTCCCTATTAAAAATCATCGGCAGAAGTTTGAATCATCATAGGAACCGATCAATAATCCAACAGACCAGAAACGCCTCTACTGCACGACTCATTTTCTATCATAACATCGTTGCGGCACACTCGATAAGAATTCTGACACAAAGGCTTCTTGAAATGGTTTGCAGAATTTTAGTACATTTATTTAATTGGTTGACCGAATCGCCATGAACTAGCTGCCCCGGCTACCCAGTGCATACATTCGACTCTGTTTTGTAATCACCGAAATAAAATCACATAGCTGTCACCTACACAGAACTTCCAACAGTGTAGGATGCAGAAATTTAAATTTGAAGTCTTCCTTTCCAGTTGAGCTACTCTATTGCCCTATCTGTTTGTTGAAAACGTCCTGTAGTGCAAAAGAAAAGCTGTAACTGTCTGTCTCTCACAAGTCTAGATCCGGCCATATGGATTATATCACAGCACTGTCGAGTGCAGAAGTTCTGGAGGAACTGTTGTCGACTTCTGGAGGCACTTTAGCTACATGACAGATAGTAGCGTCACGGTAAGTGTCGCGCACCGTACATATGACATTGCGAATTTTATTGCATTTGCTGCTACATTATTTAAAACGCAATTCTGCTGTCTGCTGAAGTTACCAATTTAATGGAAGTTTGAACATAATTCCCTTCACTTCTCAACCCCAAATAGCCGCATGTGGAAATAGGGCTAACTTCTGCGACATTTTGTTCTTTTCAAGTTTAATAGACAGCCAGGCAGCAGATGCATCTCGATGCTTTTGTATTATGTATGGGGAGAGTGCATTGTGCTAAAATAGTCGGAAAAGTATTTTCTACGTTAGCTGTCGTCTGGTAGCGGCATTTTGTTCTCCTTCAAACCTTGTTTGACAGTTTTAACTCAGAACAAGTTTTCTACATGCATGTAATCAATAAACTGGATGTGCATTGTCATATTGTCATAGATAACATCAGGGAATTCGCATATATCGTTGATGATTAATTTCTCTCTCATGTTTAGTATTGTTTCAACAACACTAAAAGAAACCTTACGAAAATTGTGCACTGCATTATAAGAAATGAAATAAAACTACGCATGATAACCTAACATAACCTTACGACGAAAGTGTCTTTGATAAAACTGAGTATCTGTAAACAGGCGTGTATCTATCGGCACGAATTAGTAAAATACTACTCACCCAGATTTCGATTGGGTCTGTGTTTAACTGGTATGCTGTGTCATACTCAACAGGTATGCAAATGTGGCATTTCATAAATAAAGTTATGTATTCCTCGAGATCCGAGACCTCGACACCCGGAACGAGGCGTTACATATTGTGCAGCATTGTAGTTTTTCAACATTGCACTATGAGCTGAATGTATTTTCTTGCGATTTCCTTATCGAAGTTTGATCTGACTGCTTGTAGTTCTTTCACAGAAAGGGATAAAAAAATTACATTCAGCGAGAATGGAACCGCGAACCATAAAAGGCCCTTTTTGAGAGGTCAGCACGTCACCGCAGAGCTAGCGGAGACGTATGTGTTGTGCATTCCTCTTATGACGTCAATAATGGTTAGAACTCGTAAACCGCTATGTAGAGGACGAGTTTAGTTGCGATTTCCACATGCAATAACTCTCCTGGGCTGAAAACCGTAAATTTATAATCTTTTGTTACGACTCAAGCGATAATAGATTATTCAATGGAAATAACAGGAAAAATCAAGTGAACTTTGAGGCTTAATTCCGTGCACACCAGGAAGTAACTCGTCGATCACAGAGTTGCCAAATATACCTTGCCTTGTTGCCATATCTCAGTTACAGTACTAGCAGGAAGAAGACGGGCCGATGTGATTCAACAGCGGGCTGGGAAGTGACCATAGCTGGCCTCTCAAAGACGTTGCTGCCACGGCTTGGAATACATAATGCGTCTGATTTGCATTGCTGTAACCAGGTTTAGGGACTGGAGCGTAGTTACTAATAATACTCAGAACTGACTGCAAACTAAGCATCATAAATCAGTAACTCCCATAGTTGTTTTTATATTTCTTTCCTAACTGTACTCAAAACTAAGAAACACATTCACGTAAGTTTTCGTGCCTCGCCGATAGTCAAGCACATCATACAAATAAAAAAAAAAATAATGTGTGTGTGTGTTTGAGAGAGAGAGAGAGAGAGAGAGAGAGAGAGAGAGAGAGAGATAAAGATAAAAAAGAATGAGAGAGACAGTAAAAAAATTTTGTAAAGAAATTGAATACCAGTATGGAAAGAAATCTTTCATTAAAATAACACATTACACATCATTACGAAATGTCGTATTCATGATCTATGGAACAATTATTAATCTCATCTAATCTAATCATATCATATTGCTGACTAGCCGTGAAGAGTCATGAATTACCGAAACTTTCGCCAATATCAGTAACCAAATCTAAACTTGAAAATAAAAGAGGGCATTTTTTGTAATAACCTGGGACTCCTATCAAGACCCTTTCATCCCTGTAAACTAACCACGAAAGATTTCTGATATACCTCCATTCAGAGGTAACAACTAAGAAAATCAAGTGTTAAGCATCGGTTTTTCTTACCAGCTGCTAGGTGTTTGAATCTAAAATGAGGATTAAAATTTTTGTGCGTGAGAGACAATCGAACCGCTCTCCTATCGTTCTTCTTTATCGTCCACGAACATATCTTAAGTATCAATTGCTTACTCACCAACAGTAAGACGTGTGCGTGTTTGACCAGAAATTGTTGGCAACACATGAACAGACATTGAAAATACACGTTAATTTTCACTAGCAGGACGGTGTGCACGTGATAGGGCTTGAAATGAAATTGTGAATATTTTTGTACTGGATCAGGAATCGGACCAACATACTTACCTTGGGAGGAGACTTAGAGAAGGTTGCAGTCTTGGAAAAAAGAACGTAATGATTGAACTACACTGTTCCGAGAGATTCAGATCCTCGAAGGGGGAGATACGAATTCGAATCACAGTCCAGCACCAAATTTTTCAACGTTTCTAGTTCAATCAAGTACAAGTAAAATAAGAGCCCTGTTGCTTTAAATGGCTATCGGTTCATCAAATAAATGTAAGTTTACTGGCGGCAGTATTTCTGTTTACAATGACTTCCGCCTATGTCATTTCCTAAAGCAAACCGGCTCTGTCCAGTTGGGAATGAAGGAACGTGATACTTAATGCGGATTCTGGATTATAACGTCTTTCTCTTGAGGTTACCAGAGGTAAAGTAAACCTGTTTGTGCCTCTTAAAAGTAAATGCCTCAACCCACGCATTGCACTTGTGATAGTTCATGCTACCAGACCATTGTGGCCACAATTCCCAGCCCCAGGAGTGCGCTGTAACGGATGATGTTCTTAGCATACAAAATTTGTCATGGCGGAAAAAAATACGAGTCTATCAAATGGTTGAGTAGAAGCAAGCTTCTGACGCGGAGATGATGCTATTCTTGCGCCAGCAGGACGTAAAGACTCTTCTAGGCATTATAGCCTCGATGTCAAGCCATTTTGAAATTTTCACTAATTCAGGAAATTTCTTAGTTCGAGAAAATCCACTGTGAAGTGTGAAGTTACCGGATAAATCGATTATTACCGTCTTTATTACTATCATTTTCTTCATACCGCTGCTGGAACACATGTGCTTGAAGATCGTTTAAGGTCTTTTGGTCATTATAGAGGTAGTTGCCCAAGAACAGGTTCTTTCCCTGTCTACGGAACCCTTTTCATGTTAATATCAAACATCAGCAATTTCTCGTAGATTACATTAAAACTAAAGTAATTGATGAAGACGTTACTTGATAACAAAAACGCGCTGCCTTTTTTCATTTACTTGCGCCTAGAAATGGCTATCGAGTACTGCCAAGGGATCTTACTGCCTTCCGATGTAAGTCGCTGTCAGTTCTTCCATATGATTTGGTCGACGTGACCTGTTTCAAGTTGTGTATGACAGAGAATGTTTTAGAAAATCAATTGTTTTCCTTTGCAGTAAACAGAAAGATTTTCATTCTAAGCTATCCAAGTTCAAAATTTTCGCAATATTAGTTCAAATTTAATATTCGCTTCTATAATGTAGGAAAGTATTTCACAGTTGCAAAACCCGCATCCGACTCATTGACGTTACACTTAGGTCAAAATGGTTCAAATGGCTCTGAGCACTATGGGACTTAACATCTGAGGTCGTCAGTCCCCTAGAACTTAGAACTACTTAAACCTAACTAACTTAAGGACATCACACACATCCGTGCCCCAGACAGCATTTGAACCTGTGACGGTAAAGGACGCGCGGTTCCAGACTCTAGCGCCTAGAACCGCTCGGCCATTGCGGCCAGCTTACACTTAGTCGTGGACCATAAATTCTAGCTCAGAGTGACACCAGTTTAAGTAACCTATTGTAGCGAAGACTGTGTCCCAGTGCTTTTTCTCTCCAGGAAATATGTAATTCACTCATTGGGCTCCATAAGTACACCGTAACAGTAATTTCTGTGTGTATGCAATGCATACGGACTGTAGAATTTAGTGGTGCTCTCTCTTCCACTGCTGTAATCAATATGCCTGACTTAAACGGACCCTTCTTCATTAGAAGCCTTGGCCGTTGCAACGTCATACTGATAATAGTAATGTGCTTATACTGACAACCTCACTGATCGTTTTACCTGATTTTGTAATCATTTAAATAAAACAACATGACCTTCCAGTGGGAGACATTTCATCCGTCCCCCTTTTCCTCGTGTGAAATTTGTCAGTAAGCTTTTTGCCTTCCAACCAGCGAAATGCGGCAGAGTACGGCCGGTAAACGATTCACAAACCACGATTTAGTGCCATTAAGACGATTTCTTTAAACACTGGCGTAGCTAAAGGAATTTAGTTTCCTCCTAAGACGTCTTATGCATCAACGTTCACAGATATCTCAAATACGAAAAGTTCTTTATCCAGGTCCTAAGGTTGTAAAACAAACTTCCCACAGTTTGTGTTAGGTTGATCTTTTCGT
The DNA here is from genome assembly GCF_021461385.2 of Schistocerca piceifrons. Classification (NCBI taxonomy): domain Eukaryota; kingdom Metazoa; phylum Arthropoda; class Insecta; order Orthoptera; family Acrididae; genus Schistocerca; species Schistocerca piceifrons. The sequence continues at coordinate 502,809,177 of NC_060144.1, forward strand.
CTGATAGCACTGCGTAAGTATTTTGTTTGAGATGTATCACAAGTAGTGTTCCTGTAGCTGTGGGAATCATTGGTTGAAAACGAGTTTAACACCAGAGGGTACAGCACTGCTAAATATTCAAAATGATTATCAACCTAAGTCTGAGTTCATCCACAAAGTGAGGCGTATTTATAGTATTGAAGCTAGACTGTGTATCGTTGTCTTCCTTGAGTGGGCATCGGAAGGCGTACACACACTTATATGAGGGTAATCCCAAAAGTAAGGTCTCCTAAGGGACACGCATGTGCCAACGCAGGCACAAATGAGAGATCCTTAATTGTAATGCTAAGCACAGACCACAGTAGTAGCTGCATAGTGGCAAAGTGATGAAGTGCAAGAGAACGGATACGAAGGTCTCAGGTTCAATCCCTCGTTAGGCCCACGATTTATATGTGCCATTTTGCACTTATTTCCCGTCAGGCAGTGTTTGTTGATGTGGAAAATGCCGAGTTGCACTGTGGTCCGAAAGCCACGTTAAACTGTAGGTTCCCCTATTAACTGGCTAGGTAAGTCAACTCAAAGGTCGGAGGAAAGCAACGGCATACCACCTCCAACAAGACCGTGGCAATTAAAGCACTGTGGTGTTCAAACCACTCTTCCGACTGATTACTGCTTTACTTTCTATGGGTTCCAAGGTTAATGATCTTCTAGTTATTAACATTTTTGTGCTTTCATGCTGTAGCTTTGATACCAGTAAACGTAAGTAACCGGCCGAGCACTGTCACCGTTCAAGTTGTCAAGGTGGTAGACGACGATGCTGTCGACCGCAGTTACAGTCTTGGTCAAGGCTATGTTTCAGTCGAATACCTCCACGTGACTTTCTGCGTATTTCAAGATATACTTTTATACACTTGGTACGCATCCAAATTTGTATCTGACAGAGCTGTATTTATCAACATGAATCCGATATCCAGAATGAGATTTCCACTCTGCAGCGGAGTGTGCGCTGATATGAAACTTCCTGGCAGATTAAAACTGTGTGCCCGACCGAGACTCGAACTCGGGACCATTGCCTTTCGCGGGCAAGTGCTCTACCATCTGAGCTACCGAAGCACGACTCACGTCCGGTACTCACAGCTTTACTTCTGCCAGTACCTCGTCTCCTACCTTCCAAACTTTACCTCGAGTCTCGGTCGGGCACACAGTTTTAATCTGCCAGGAAGTTTTATGAATCAGATATGTTTTCCGTGCAATATATCGGGCAACACGTCAGTGCAGCGAAATTTCGTTTGTCTGCTGCGCATGCGCTTACTTCTGTGGTAGGTTTCACCACACTGAATGCAAGAAAGCTCACGAATAGACTGTCAATAACTGGAATTACGCAATAATGCACTTAAAAGTTGTATTTTTGCATTATGTGTCCCAATGAAAGCAACAGTAAACAGGTTACATGCCAACTTGCTTATTATTCGCGCTTCTCGATGCTTTCCTCAAAAAATAAAAACAAAAATCAAAAGAGAGAGACAGAGAGAGAAAACAGAAATGTATTTCAAATATCAGCTCGGTGACGCCGTGTTCGTCTCGTGATGTAAAGCAAGGATTATTGATATGTAATATCTCGTTGTACTAGCGATATGTATGGCTAAAGGGTTCTTTCTTTTCTCTCTGCAAACAACCAGAACGGAATTCAGTAACAAAGTAGTAAGTACAGCTATGCAGTGGGCCAATTAAACACTCAGCTTTTCTTGGTTATTTTGTTAATCGTCTGTAATGCAGTAACATCCTTGATTACTGATTCGATATTACTACCATTTTTATTGTTATTCGTCACCTCACAACAACTTCCCTATCACTCATTGCTGCCGATGCATGTAACGAATGTATCAGGATTAATGGAATATGGGATGTTTCGTCACGGAGAATATACACATTTATCTCGGCGTCTTGTGTTCAGGGTAATATGAAAATCTCAATAAGAGAAGACGACAAGGGGATGTCGGTGATGCAGGCAATAACACGTAACTATTTCCGTCGACTTAATACCATGACGACAGACAAATTGGCGTCTCACTGTATTTTGATTGTAATTCGTTAGCCTTCTTGCGACCTCGTTTTAATACCTCGTGGGAGCAGGCATAATATTTTGCTTTTTGAAATCGAACAATAACACACAAAGATAGTAGATGGAAGGATACAAAGAAACAATCAGACTCATGGGTGTGGACCCAGTTCATCCCTAGAAGACTAAACAAGGGGGAAACATTAGGAAAGCAATACATTATTTGTGTAGATCTGGAGATGAAAAAGCGCAGATCCGCACAGTGCCCGAATCTGCACTTTAGTTTCTGTCTTAAAGGACATAATTTTTAGTTTATTCTCTTCTGAATTTTCAAATGAATTGATTATTACGTGGTACAGAATAATTAGTTAACTTGTTTCTTACAGCTTCCATTCACACCAACATTTTTGTACATTCTCGTGCAATTCATGAAATTCTACTTGTATGATCACAAGTTTGCACATACATGCAATCGATTTGGAGGTGCAAAGTGTTTGTTATCTTACTTTTCGTGACAGGTGGGCAAAGTTGATTTCCAAAGACTTTTTATTGTACTGAAATAATCTTTTGTCACAAAGTAACAAGGTAAGTGTTTCATTCGTATATATTTTTTGGGCAACTGTAATCATGATGGAAGATTGCACATCTGAATGTTTAACACAACTGGTAGGAGAAAACGCTGCATATTAACTAAACCCCACGCCTCCTCTCTGTATCCTCCTATGGCACGAGCACGGGAATCTCCTATAATAGCGCTACAGAGCTGTTCCTAGCACAGCTGAGAATTGGCAACATCGTCACAAACATTTAGCAACACTGTTACATTTCAATCACTTCCGTGTATGGTACTGAATTGACTCGCTAAATTTACTTGATATTCCCTTTCCATTTGAATGACTTTTGCTACATAATCATCATGTAATCTAAGACACTGAGACAGAAAATTCAATTTTTTGGCTAAAGAAATGCTATTCTTCACGTAAGTGACAACTTTTAGTATCTTACACGATGCATTACGAGGCTGAATGACCAACAACATGATAAGAGTGGAGTGCTGGCAGCAGTGTGTCCCATGTCTCGTGTCGCGAAGGCTCGATGGTCGGGGCCAACGTGTGTGAGGTTTTTTTTCTGATTTATTTTATGGGACTGCGAATTTGCAGAAAAATTCTGTAACGAAAGCAGGAGAAAACCTTTACGCATCAAATCCTCTTGGTAGCTCAACACAGTAAGTTGTATTACAGCATACTGATAATTTTTACTTATGGACCGTCTGACAGCAACTGAATAAAACACAATTTTAGTGCCATATGCGTTTCGCCTTTATTTTCTGCAAGTCATCATCAGTGACCTGGAATGTGTACATATGTTTGCTATTGAATTTACATTCTTGTCACTGTATCTATAGGTTATAAAAAGTTCTGGTGGTTGGTATTTCCTATTAAGTAGTAATGTTTTGAACTGTGCTTATAGGTTGTGTGGACAATTTCTTACATATTACGCTCCTGTTGCATTTTTGGTGTTGTTCTTCTTCTTATGAATGCCAATTTGCGTTTTTTTCCCACATTCCACAGCACTATGAACTGAACACTTGTTTCAATGCCATGTTTTGGTTTCTGTTGCCGACTATCAAATGTTTTTGCGAAACATCGTATGTTATTGCCAAACTTTCGAGCGTAATTATCGAAGTATCTGTGATCTGTTGTGTATGCATTTGTGTGTGTGTGTGTGTTTAGGTGTGATATAACTTTTTGTGCTGTGTGTGTGTGTGTGTGTGTGTGTGTGTGTGTGTGTCTCCAGAAGGTGAAGACGGAGGAGTTTTTTCGTTTTATCTTATCATTTCCTTTATTAAGTGTAGTAGGGAGCCTGTGCTGATGTGTGTTTGTTCATTTATCACGTGTTTGTTTTCTGCTATGGCTTTCTGGATGTGGAAGTTTTCTTGTATTTGTATAACATGTTTTTTATGGTTGCTTATTCTCATTATCTTCATTTCTTGTTCCATGTTTGTAGGATGAAGGTTATGGTGTTTAAAATGTTCTCCAAATGTGGAATGGTTTGTTTCATACTTCCAACATCTGATATTTTCTTTGTATCACACGGTCCATAAGTAAAAATTATCAATATACCGTAATATTACACACAACTGAGGAAAACAGGACTACAAAAGTTAAAGATGACAGTAAGTTGTGTTAATGGTCATAGAACTCGCCTTTCTGACTGCCAAGCTGCTTCACAATACAAGCGTCTCTGAAGAAATTCGAATCGGCTGTCAACGATAAGAAATTCAATATTGTTCTTCACTTAAGACTCACATGCCAGGGTGATACGTACGATGGAAAGGAACCTCTTGGTTACTACAGGGCATCTATGCTAAATTTCCACAGTAGAAATTAGGAACTCTCTGCAGACATTTGCTAACAGGCGGCTCTAGCAACTTACTTTTTCTCTGGGTAGCTTCAAATATGGGCAATTTTGTCGTCTTAAATCCAACTAAATATTTTAAATATCACTTTTGAACAGCGTTCACTTCTCCATTATTTAATGTATGGACCTCAAAACAAGAAATTTGCCTTAGTAGCTCTAGACCAGGTTCTGAAAGGTATTGACACAATGTTTCGCATCCATTTTCCATAGGGAATCAAAGAAAGAAACCAAACACATTACATTACACTTACTCTCTGTGCCTTGACTATCATATAAGAATCAATGGCAAAAATAAATTATTTGAAGCATCTCCTGTAAAAGATAAAAGAACAGGATGTGACGCTTTAATTATAGTGCACTGGAACAGACACGATGAAATTAATTCCATGCCACATTGATGTATTGCATACTAGTGTAATAAAATACTCATCAAATAAAAACGGTTTTGTGCCTCCAATGCTATCGAGTGTGAAACACAAATCGTAGACAAATTTTATGGGTCACCACTCAACAACATTAAAACATTTTACCCCATCGAGAGTGAGGTGTGGAGCAGACATTGTCGGCAAAAGGCGAGGCAGCGCAGTGCCACAGCCCGCACCGGTAAGCAGCAAACGGGTCCCAAATAACTCTGGCACATGCAGTGATCAGAAGCAGATAGTTGGCCAAGAAATCTCTCACCAAAATATTGTTGAACCAAACTGTTATTGCCAATGTGACAGAAAGCGAAAGATATTGTAGATTCGCTTTAATTATACTCATAGCTTCAGCACCGAGAGAAAGGGGCGATAAAAAATTTGTCAATGTGTGCTTTTGGTTACCAGACATCGTATTAGCTAGTGTCGCATTTTACTTCAAGACTACGGTCGTAGACAAGAGTGATGTACTCTGACTGCAGTCAAGAGTTCCTTCAGGAAGTGTAGCAGCCTACCATGTTGCCAGGTCGAGAATATTTCCGAACATAGATTTCAGAGGGGAGCACGACTGTATTGTCCACCTTCCGTGAACGACTCGGTGGTCAATTTTTTTGTCTAAGACTGTATCTACAACACATATTGCACGTATAAGAACCAGAAGAATTAAAAAAACAAAATTAGTTTATGAGAGCAACGTTAACGATAGCGTTCGAAGCATTCACTGTATTGTATACGTGTGAGTCAACGCCTTCCAATGCCCACTCAAGGAAGACAAGGATACACAATGTAGCTTCAATATTATAAATACGCCTCAATTTGTGGATGAACTCAGACTTAGGTCGATAATCATTTTGAATATTTAGCAGTGCTATACCCACTGGTGTTAAACTCGTTTTCAACCAATGATTCCCACAGCTACAGGAACACTACTTGTAATACCTTTTAAACAAAATACTTATGCAGTGCTATCAGACGAAAATATCAACCTGACACAAACTGTGCGAAGTTTCTTTTACAATCTTTGCACCTGGATAAAGAGCTTTTCGTATTTTACATATCTGTAAACGTTGCTGCATAAGGCGATTTAAGAGGAAACTAAATTCCTTCAGCTACGCCAATGTTTAAAGAAATCGTCTTAACGGCGCTAAATCGTAGTTTGTGAATCGTTTACCGGCCGTACTCTGCCGCATTTCGCTGGTTGGAAGGCAAAAAGCTTACTGACAAATTTCACACGAGGAAAAGGGGGACGGATGAAATGTCTCCCATTGGAAGGTCATGTTGTTTTATTTAAATGATTACAAAATCAAGTAAAACAAACAGTGACGTTGTCAGCATTAGCACATTACTGTTGTCAGTATGATGTTCCACCGCCCAGGGCCTGTAATGATAAAGGGCCCGTTTAGGTCAGGCATATTGAATACAGCAGTGGAAGAGAGAGCACCACTTAATTCTACAATTAGTATGCATTGCATACACAAAGAAATTACTGTTACAGTATACTAATGGAGTCCAATGAGTGAATTGTGTATTTTCCGGTGAGAAACAGCTCTAGGGAACAGTCTCCGCTACATTAGGTTACTTAAACTGGCGTCACTCTGAGCTAGAATTTTTGGTCAGCGACTAAGTGTAACGAGAATGAGTCGGATGCGGGTTTTGCAACTGTGAAATACTTTCCTACATTATAGAAGTGAATATTAAATTTGAACTAATGTTGCGAAAATTTTGAACTTGGATAGCTTAGTATGAAAATCTTTATGTTTACTGCAAAGGAAAACGATTGATTTTCTAAAACATTCTCTGTCATACACAACTTGAAACAGGTCACGTCGACCAAATCATATGGAAGAACTGACAGCGACGTATATCGGAAGGCAGTAAGATCCCTAGGCCAAAGTAAATGAAAAAAGGCAGCGCGTTTTTGTTATCAAGTAACGTCTTCATCAATTACTTTAGTTTTAATGTAATCTACGAGAAATTGCTGATGTTTGATATTAACATGAAAAGGGTTCCGTAGACAGGGAAAGAACCTGTTCTTGGGCAACTACCTCTATAATGACCAAAAGACCTTAAACGATCTTCAAGCACATGTGTTCCAGCAGCGGTATGAAGAAAATGATAGTAATAAAGACGGTAATAATCGATTTATCCGGTAACTTCACACTTCACAGTGGATTTTCTCGAACTAAGAAATTTCCTGAATTAGTGAAAGTTTTAAAATGGCTTGACATCGAGGCTATAATGCCTAGAAGAGTCTTTACATCCTGCTGACGCAAGAATAGCATCATCTACGCGTCAGAAGCTTGCTTCTACTTAACCATTTGATAGACTCGTATTTTTTTCCGCCATGACAAATTTTCTATGCTAAGAACATCATCCGTTACAGCACACTCCTGGGGCTGGGAATTGTGGCCACAATGGTCTGGTGGAACGAACTATCACAAGTGCAATGCGTGGGTTGAGGCATTTACTTTTAAGAGGCACAAACAGGTTTACTTTACCTCTGGTAACCTCAAGAGAAAGACGTTATAATCCAGAAACCGCATTAAGCATCACGTTCCTTCATTCCCAACTGGACAGAGCCGGTTTGCTTTAGGAAATGACATAGGCGGAAGTCATTGTAAACAGAAATACAGTCGCCAGTAAACTTACATTTATTTGATTAACCGATAGCCATTTAAAGCAACAGGGCTCTTATTTTACTTGTACTTGATTGAACTAGAAACGTTGAAAAATTTGGTGCTGGACTGTGATTCGAATTCGTATCTCCCCCTTCGAGGATCTGAATCTCTCGGAACACTATAGTTCAATCATTACGTTCCTTTTTCCAAGACTGCAACCTTCTCTAAGTCTCCTCCAAAGGTAAGTATGTTGGTCCGATTCCTGAACCAGTACAAAAATATTCATAATTTCATTTCAAGCCCAATCACTTGCACACCGGCCTGCTAGTGAAAATTAACGTGTATTTTTAATGTCTGTTCATGTGTTGCCAACAATTTCGGTCAAACACGCACATGTCTTACTGTTGGTGAGTAAGCAATTGATACTTAAGCTATGTTCGTGGACGATAAAGAAGAACGATAGGAGAGCGGTTCGATTGTCGCTCAGGCACAAAAATTTTAATCCTCATTTTAGATTCAAACACCTAGCAGCTGGTAAGAAAAACCTATGCTTAACATTTGATTTTCTTAGTTGTTACCTCTGAATGGAGGTAGATCAGACATCTTTCGTGGTTAGTTTACAGGGATGAAATGGTCTTGATAGGAGTCCCAGGTTATTACAAAAAATGCCCTCTTTTATTTTCAAGTTTAGATTTGGTTACTGATATTGGCGAAAATTTCGGTAATTCATGACTCTTCACGGCTAGTCAGCAATATGATATAATTAGATTAGATGAGATTAATAATTGTTCCATAGATCATGAATACGACATTTCGTAATGATGTGGAATGTGTTATTTTAATGAAAGATTTCTTTCCATACTGGTATTCAATTTCTTTACAAAATTTTTTTATTGTCTCTCTCTCATTCTTTTTTATCTTTATTTCTCTCTCTCTCACGCACACACACACACACACACACACACACACACACACACACACACACATTCTTTTTTATTTTTATTTGTTTGATGTGCTTGACTATCGGCGAGGTACGAAAACTTACGTGAATGTGTTTCTTAGTTTTGAGTACAGTTAGGAAAGAAATATAAAAACAACTATGGGAGTTACTGATTTATGATGCTTAGTTTGCAGTCAGTTCTCAGTATTATTAGTAACTACGCTCCAGTCCCTAAACCTGGTTACAGCAATGCAAATCAGACGCATTATGTATTCCAGTCCGTAACAGCAACGTCTTTGAGAGGCCAGCTATAGTCACTTCCCAGCCTGCTGTTGGATCACATCGGTTCGTCTTCTTCCTGCTAGTACTGTAACTGAGATTTGGCAACAAGGCAAGGTACATTTCGCAACTCTGTGATCGACGAGTTACTTCCTGGTGTGCACGGAATTAAGCCTCAAAGTTCACTTGATTTTTCCTGTCATTTCCATTGAAAAATCTGCGTTATTAGCCACACGTCATTTCATTTCATTTCATTTCATCGCTTGAGGTGTAACAAAAGAATGTGAATTTACGGTTTTCAGCCCAGGAAAGTCGTTGAATGTGGAAATCGCAACTAAACTCGTCCTCTAAATAGCAGTTTACGATTTCTAGCCCCTATTGGCCTCGTAAGAGGTTTGCACAACACATATCTCTTCGCTAGCTCTGTGGTGACGTGCTGACCTCTGAAAAAGCATCTGTTATGGTTCGCGGTTCCATTCTCGCTGAATGTAACGTTTTTATCCCTTCTGTGAAAGAGCTACAAGTAGTCAGATCAAACATCGATAAGAAAATCGCAAGAAAATACTTTCAGCTCATAGTGCAATGGTGAAAAACTTACCATGATGCACAATAGGTAACGCCTCGATCCGCTGCCGACAAGCAAATTTTGGGTCTAAGTGAGTAGTATTTTACTAATTCGTTCTGATAGATACACGCTTGCGTGCAAATACTCAGTTTTATGAAAGAGACTTTCGTCATAAGGTTATGTAAGGTTATCATGGGTAGTTTTATTTCATTTCTTATAATGCAGTGCACAATTTTCGTAAGGTTTCTTTTAGTGTTGTTAAAACAATACTAAACATGAGAGAGAAATTAATCATCAACGATATATGCGAATTCCCTGATGATATCTATGACAGTCTGACAATGCACATCCAGTTTATTGATTACATGCATGTAGAAAACTTGTTCTGACTTAAAGCTGTCAAACAAGGTTTGAAGGAGAACAAAATGCCACTACCAGACGACAGCTAATGTAGAAAATACTTTTCTGACTATTTTAGCACAATGCGCTCTCCCCATACATAATACAAAAGCATCGAGATGCATCTGCTGCCTAGCTGTCTATTAAACTCGACAAGAACAAAATGTCGCAGAAGTTAGCCCTATTTCCACATGCGGCTATTTTGGGTTGAGAAGTGAAGGGAATTATGTTCAAACTTCCATTAAATTGGTACCTTCAGCAGACAGCAGAATCGCTTTTTAAAAAATGTAGCAGCGAATGCATTAGAACTCGCGATGTCACATGTACGGTGCGCGACACTTACCGTGACGCTACTAGCTGTCATGTAGCTAAAGTTCCTCCAGAAGTCGACAACAGTTCCTCCAGAACTTCTGCACTCGACAGTGCTGTGATATAATTCATATGGCCGAATCTAGACTTCTGAGAGACAGACAGTTACAGCTTTTCTTTTGCACTACAGGACGTTTTCAACAAACAGATAGCGCAATAGAGTAGCTCAACTGGAAAGGAAGACTTCCAATTTAAATTTCTGCATCCTACACTGTTGGAAGTTCTCTGTAGGTGGCAGTTACGTGATTTTATTTCGGTGTTTACAAAACAGAGTCGAATGTTTGCACTGCGTTCAAATGGTTCAAATGGCTCTGAGCACTATGGGACTTAACATCTGAAGTCATTGGTCCCCTAGAACTTAGAACTACTTAAACCTAACTAAACTAAGGACATCACACACATCCATGCTCGAGGCAGGATTCGAATCTGCGACCGTAGCGGTCTCGGGGTTCCAGACTGAAGCGCCTTGAACAGCTCGGTCACACTGGCCGGCTATGCACTGGGTAGCCGAGGCCGCTTTTTCATGGCGATTTAGTCAACCAAGTAAATGAATGTACTGAAGATGATGCAAACCATTACAGGGAATGTGCCGCAGTGGTCTTATGGTAGAAAATGAGTCACACAGAAGAGGCGTTGGTGGTCTGTTTGATGGTGCACGGTAGCTCAGCGTGTTCTGTCAGAGAGCTGGTTGCCCCTGTAGTAAAAAAAATATCAACAAAGGAACTTGAACAGATGTCATGCGACGTCCCCAGTGATCAAACACAATGATCATCAACGAACAAAATGCAAGAAATAAAAATAGATCGGTGATAGGTTTCTATGATGAGGGTCTCAGTTCGATTCCAACTTCTGCCGATGATTTTTAATCGGGAGAGACAGATTCTAATGTCTTGTGGCTACGCAAAGTGAAGGAAGTATAATGACATTGTGGTCTGAAATTCCTTCTCTAACAAGTAGACGTAAGGTTGAACCACAATAAAGTCAGGAGTGGCGAAATGTGGGAACTCTGTCACCAGTAACCTTTCTTATAATAGTTATTTATTTCTAGTGGCGCAACAAACGTTATGTAGGGTCACAGGACCCTTATTCCATCTTTTATTTGAGCTTCTGTATGTCGATAAAATTGGTTCTGAACTTGGAATGCAACTCAGACCACCCTTAATGCGGAATTTGATCCCTTCGTGACAATACAGCTCGACTACAATTTGTTGTTTGTTCAAAACTGCAGATTCCTCAGCATCTCCGCATATTGCGCGTGAATGGGTTCGAATGCTGGCCTGGCACTAAAGTTTTCATTATGTATTATCCAGCTCTAGCATGAGAACACCTGTCTGCTGGTGGATAATTATTTTCATTTTTAATACATTTTCATTTGTTGTCAACACCTACAATATCTGACAGTTTCGACTCCCAGTGAGACACAGGACTATTTGAGAGATCACTGTAAGTTCAAGAATGTTTTTCCGAGCTGCTGGTGGAGAAAAATTCGGTAGCTGACGTCTCTTTGTGTGTAGTCAACAACGGTATATGTTGGGTTCGATTCCCAGTCAGCACTGAACTCTTCGTCATATTATTTCTAGTTCAAACATGCTTACATGTCGCTGCTGATGTAAAAAAGCCATATTTAACCTCCGTTTTCCTCTAGAATATAACTGCGATAGGTGACGGGTTGGAGTCCTGGGAAGCAAAAAATTAATGTTTCGTCTCGTCATTTCAGTTAAAACATCTAGCTACTGCCGAGAAAATCCGATATGTCACAGTTGATTGTGCTTCGATAACAATCCGATTAGGTTTTGGGTTCGAATCCCTGTCCAACACAAAGCTTTAACTCACGGCACTTCAAGTAAGTTACCTGTGAAGAATCAGTATTTGACATCTCTCGTAGTTCGTTAACAGGGGCAATTGGTAGGTATTCGCGTCCGTTAAAAATGTTTACGTTATGTAATTTAAAGTTGATATTTGCTAACTGATACTGTCTAAAATCGAGGTATATCACTCTCTGTATGTCTATTCAGGAATGGCTGTTAGATTCAGTCAGTCACGAAATATTAGTCTGCATGACCTGGGTTTGAACCCATATGCAGAACGAGACAGTTCGTCGTGTCATTTGAAGTTCATACATATTCTCAACTAGCTGCTCGTGAATAACTTAAATTTTTAATGTCATTTTGTGTTAAATAACAATTACGGTATGTTGCTTTGAAGAAGAAATCATGAATATGACGAACTTACTAGGTGCATTACCTATCTGACGTAATAATGAGAGTGGTAAGATTTCAGGTATCTCATTTATTGCAATAAATGTGAGCTTACAAGCCTTAAGGACAGTCATATCTGTGATAAGGTGTTCCCTGATATTTGTAATATCGTGGTATTACTTTACATTTTGAGTTATTGCCTTACAGAGGCGAGTTTTCTAGGGGTGACTTGTTGGAGCCATTTTCAATAGTCAAACGACTGTACCAAGGAGCGATTAGAGGACCAGCTAGGCAACTGCGTTATGTGGGTTGCATGCGAATCAGGCGAAATGCAATTCAGGTCGTTTGGATACTTTTGAGCACGACTGTACATATGTCCTACAATGGCGTTCGGATAAGGTGTCGATCTTCTCAGGGGGTAGTATAGGTGGGCCGACCTGACCCATCTCGTAGTGTTCTACGACCATCCGTGATCCATTCTGCAAACAACCGTTGCACTGTCGAAACACTTCGTTCCACACGAGCAGCAACTTTTCGGATAGATTCATGACATTCTCTCATGCCAATCATGTCCCCTGTTTTAAACTCACTGATACGACGGATTAGATTAGTACTTGTTCCATAGATCGTGAATACAACACTTCGTAATGATGTGGAACGTGTCACGTTAAGAATAGGTGTCTATGCAAGATATTACATTACACAAAATACTACATGACACTTAGTATTTTTATTTTATTATTTATTTATTTATTTATTTATTTATTTATTTATTTTTTTGTAAGGGTTGGGGAATTACCCACTTACTATATCCAATAATTCATCTAATGAGTAGAAGGAGTTGCCATTAAGAAATTCTTTTAATTTCCTTTTAAATGCTATATGGCTATCTGTCAGACTTTTGATGCTATTAGGTAAGTGACCAAAGACTTTCGTGGCAGCATTATTTACCCCCTTCTGAGCCAAGTTAGATTTAACCTTGAGTAGTGAATATTATCCTTTATCCTAGTGTTGTAGCCATGTACACTGCTATTACTTTTGAATTAGTTCGGATTGTTAGTAACACATTTCGTAAGTGAATATATATATTGTGAGGCTACAGTGAAGATCTCTAGCTCTTTAAATAAGTGTCTGCAGGATAATCTTGGATGATGTTCAGTAATGATTCTGATTACACGCTTCTGTGCAATGAACACTCTCTTACTCAGTGATGAGCTACCCCAGAATATGATGCCATACGAAAGCAGAGAATGAAAATAGGATTGGTAAGCTAATTTACTGAGATGTATGTTGCCAAAATTTGCAATGGCCCTAATAGCATAAGTAGCTGAACTCAAACGTTTCAGCAGATCTTTAGTGTGTTTCTTCCAGTTCAACCCCTCCTTAATGCATACACCTAGAAATTTTGAATATTCTACCTTAGCAACCGATTTCTGATCGAAGTCTGTATATATTAATGGTGTCATTCCATTTACTGTGTGGAACTGTATGTACTGTGTTTTGCCAAAGTTTAATGAGATCCCATTTGCAGAGAGCCGCTTAATGATTTTCTGAAAAACATCGTTTACAATTTCACCAATTAATTCTTCTCTGTTGGGTGTGATAGCTATACCTGTATCATCGGTAAGGTTTGCGCATACGTCTGCGAGGCATGCTGCACATCTGCTCAAGTAACACTGATCGATGACCTTCTGCCTATAGCGACAACGATGAACGCAGGCGTATTTTGCCGGTAGGTGATGTTGCGCCGCGATATCGATGTTGACCTTTAACCCGCGGGCCGACATAGTTCAAATGTTAATCATTTCTGCCGGCCGGTGTGGCCGAGCGGTTCTAGGTGCTTCAGTCCGGAACCGCCCGACCGCTATGGTCCCAGGTTCGAATCCTGCCTCGGGCATGGATGTGTGTAATGTCCTTAGATTAGTTAGGTTTAAGTAGTTCTAAGTTACAGGGGACTCCTTACCTCAGATGATAAGTCCCACAGTGCTCAGAGCCATATTGAACCCAACCCACACATATTTTACAAGCCCTACTAACAGAAATTTTGTACCCAGGATGAAGAAGACAACTGCTATTTGTTCAGGAATGCGTTCTGCGTGACCCAGTGATTTCTGTTCACGTCTGCAGACCGTGTTATTTCTCTACCCACTGAGCCAGTCACCCATTCCTACACCGCCTCCTCCGTAGCTGCAGCGAGTCGGCCTTCCAAAGGCTCTGTAGCACTGACTTATTGCGGCGATATCCACATCGCGTACTTTATTGAGTAACGCCCGAAATATGTGAGCTCGTCGGGCTCCAGTGTTAATTGCACGATAAATTTTACAGCAGCGTGCATCCGTGATAATCGGAGCGCTAAGTATCAGTTCCCGCGTCACGTAATCGGCAGTATTTCAGCGGCGATATGGGCCGTTAATCCGGCGATGCACGCATTCTCTCTTATAGCGGCGTAAATCTGTTGGCAAGCAGCAAAGCGAGCTGCCGCCCACTCGCTGCAATCCACCGGGCCGGAATTCGTCTCTCCTGCTACATCCATTCGTCTTCTAGAATTTTTCTCGCGTCTGTATATTCAACCTCAGGCGATACTAAAGAAACGTCCACTCATGTTCAGAAGAACTCCCCTAGAACTTAAAACTACTTAAACCTAACTAACCTAAGAACATCCTCTGTGGGTTGGAGGGCGTATCATGAGAACAGAGATAACGCTGTCATTCTTGCTTTCGGATTCAAGCACAAGTTTTGCTTTTCTTTCGACTCTGTCCAACTAAATAAAAAATATGTTTTAATAATTTTACTAGACACGCTTATATGTTATACATGGTGGGAGATAATGATTACTTTTATTTAGCTATAATAATGAGACCGTAAACAAGCTGGAATGCGACCATGATATGTCTTTGGTTCATAAAATGTTATCAAGAAAAATTTTTTTCATTTGAAATGCTAATAAGATAAGACATTATAATACTTCCCAATTAATGTTAATAAATGTCTTTCATAAAAGAGGTCCACTCCAAACCAAAGTTCTCTGTGATTTCTACCTGCGGGATTTGAATAAGATCACTGAAAATATTTGACCATGCCGCCTACCTGGAGAATCATCGAATTTCTTTAACGTAATGTCTAAAATTCAGATTGCTTTTTTAGATATACAGTACGGTTAAATGTTGGTGAAGTCGACTCAAAACTCTCGCACAAAAACGTCATCTATAAAACACGCCACTTGTCTCTCAATATTTTTGAAATTAAGTTGTAAGTGGGATTGATAAATAATACCCACGACTTTGAATAGGACACTGCTTCCAAATTATATTATCAGCACACACTTATATTAATTCAGCCACGAACAGCAGACATAATCAAATCAGCAAAGTAATGCAACGGGAATGCGAATGACAATGCAAGAGTCTACATTGCATCGTCACTTTACAGTATATCTATTGTGAGAAGCCATTCAAGTCACGCTATGGGGTAGTTCAAATGATTCAGATGGCTCTGACCACTATGGGACTTAACATCTGAGGTCACCAGTCCCCTAGAACTTACAACTACTGAATCCTAACTAAGATAAGGACACCACACACATTCATGCCGAGGCAGAATTCGAACCTGCGACCGTAGCAGTCGCGCGGTTCTGGACTGAAGCGCCTAGAACCGCTGGGCCACCGCGGCCGGCTTGAAATTAGACTCTAGATCTTATTAGATACGGGCATACCAGTATAAAAGGTGCAGTCGAGTATTGTGTTGTCTTTAGCGAAGCAGTAACAGCAGTGTGGGTCGGGCAGTAGAACTCAGTGACTTCTAACGTGAAATGGTCATTGGATGTCAGCAGAGTAACAACTCCGTCACGAACATTTTAACTCAACTAGCCTTAGTAGCCACGTATGTTAACGAGAGCGCTTCCGGGACGGGGAGGTATGTCGGCCACGAACGAATCCGCCCGGCGCATTAACGGCGATGGGCCGGTGTGGCGACCACCTTGGGTGTGGTTTTTTGACGATTTTCCACATCTCACTAGGTGAATACCGAGCTGTCTTCCATGTTCCGCGTTCTCACACTTGCATACAGAGTTTACACTATGCACAAATAGATTGGTTACTCTGATCCTGTCCTGGGAGGTTGAATGGGAGACTGAAGAACTTCGTTGTTTCGTTCTTAAACACTAATTATACATCAGCAGCATTTCGGCTCTTCTAAAGCTGCACGAGACGACTGACGATGATGTGATTGTGAAGTGGAAATGCAAAGGAACACACACTGCTAAACCAAGACCAGGAACAACTCATGTGCTGATGGGCAGCGAGCGTAGAACATTCCATAACT
This sequence comes from Schistocerca piceifrons, assembly GCF_021461385.2. Taxonomy (NCBI): domain Eukaryota; kingdom Metazoa; phylum Arthropoda; class Insecta; order Orthoptera; family Acrididae; genus Schistocerca; species Schistocerca piceifrons. The sequence goes on from NC_060144.1 coordinate 502,825,740, forward strand.
TACTTGCAAAATTCGCATGAAAACAGCCGATGGGACCACTCGTGAGTAACAGAGTGTTAGCAAACGTCCAGCTAGTAAAATAACTGTGCGGTGAGAGTTAAAAGAAATTGGAGCACAAATATCGAGCAGCTCTTCATAAGTCATACATTTCTGCATACAATGATAAATGACGCTTGAGATGTTGTAACGGGCGACGCCAATGGACAATAGGTGACTGGTAACGAGCAATTTAGATTGACAACTCACGCTATGCCCAACGGAAATCCGACGGAAGTGTTTGGTTGTAGCGAATGGCGAGAGAAATTTACCCACCAGCATGTGTAGTGCCGGCAGTAAAATACAGACGACTGGTGTTACGGTAGAATGGTATTTTTCATGGTTATGGTATGGTTTCCTTACTGCACTTAAGGAAACGCTACACGTGGAAGTATGTGATCACATTTTATAATACTATACGTACAGCAGAGTAACATTTCGGAACCGACGATTGATTGTATTAGCATGGCAGTGCATCCTATTATAAAGCGGCGTCTGTGAGGCAATGGTTTGAAGACAACAACATTACTGAAATGGACTGATCTGCTAGGAGGTCGGACGTCAACCTGCTGGAACACCTGCTGGAAGAGTCAGAACGTCGACTTCATTCCAGACTCCAGCGTCCAAAGCACTGTCTTCTCTGGTTTCGTCTCTTAAGGCAGAATAGGCTGCCTCTCCTCCACAGACATTGAGGCACTTCAGTGAAAGAGTCCCTGGAAGAATTCAAGCCGCCATAAAGGCAAAGGGTGGGCACAGCCCATATTAATGTCCACAAACAGGTGTCCGTATACTTTTGAGAAGATAACGTACATCAACATACACTCTCTGCAAGCCACTATGAAGTTCATGACAGAAGGTATTAGCATTGTACAAAATATAGGACGTCAATAAATAGCGTGTAGTCCTAGAGGGACATAAACTGCGACATTCCATACATAATGGCATGCCTTCATAGTGTATCCTACACGAGATAATAAAACGTCCACACCTACTTTTCTCCCAGAGCACGTTCAGGGCATGTAAAGCGAGAAACCCTATTCTAGCTCCTACCCTACCTGTCATCTCCAATCCAGAGCCCTGCGGCGTCGATGCACTCATGTTCCTCCTTGGGTGCGCATATGTGCCTTTCCATCTTCACCAACCGTAACTTCAACCGACGTCCACTCCCTAATCAAAAATGAAATGATTGAATGGCATTGATGGCCGAGCGTCTCAGCTGGCGAATCTCGGCCGTCGAGTTGCAGGTCTTTTCAGTTCGAACCCATCACGAATAGCTTTTAAAAACCCCCAGTGTGAAACATGACAATGGCCAAATGTCAATATATTCAAAAGAGGCAAGACCGTAACAGATGTATGCCACACCGTACTTCATTTCATCAACACAAAGACAAGTCGCCATTTCTTCCACAACAACAAAGGGAGCCTTACAGTAAACTTTACAACATGTGATCCCACGAACAGAGTTGTATCAGAAACAGCTTAATATTGTGGTATGAAAAAACATTCTTAGTTTTTAGGGCTCTGTATCTGAGTCGATAACAATGAAACGGTTATAGGATCGTTTTGTTACTTTGTAGTCCGTTCATCTGTCAGTCTGTCTCTCTGTCTGACAGTTAAGATTTGTATTTTTCTGAGGGAAGGGTAAACGTAGCCATATGAAATCTGTCACATACTGAGCTCTACAGTTCCGTGACAGTGTAATAAATGTAAGCTAAGTTAATGCAACCAAAAGATACGTCCCTTTGTGTCATACACTTTGATACTTGAAAACTCACTCATTATAACTTGTAGGGTAGTTCCCGTTCACATAGAATCATGAATTTTGGAAAGAGCAATTTTTCACAGTACAAGTAAAGGAAAAAACCAGAAATTTGTTAATTTGTAATTATATCACACGGAAAAATATTTGTTTTGTCATTTGCTATCCAATTCCAAACCCGAAACTGAAACATTCTCCAAAGCCTTGGAATCCCTAGGACCGATATGTTACCGGTATCAATATCGACAACAGGCAAAGATCTTCGGAAACCTTTATTTCTGGTATGGATAAACTGCCTGTACACAAATTTAAGTTTATACGGAACCCTCAATGGGTGAATTCTATACGCACCTGGCCGACTTTTTTAGAATATAAATAAATTCTGTACAAAAAGATATATCGTTTTGATTCTCGTGATAAATGTGATATTTTGCAGTTACGGCGTTTCCCATTTCCACTCTTCATGTTTTGTTTTAGTCACAGGTGAAATTGGGAGTTACAGGAAAACAAACATCTTTAAATTAGTTTTTCTTGTAGAATATTAGATGATACTTAAGAGAAATTTGTGTTGTAGTGTTACATGTCCAGTGGCACAGCTGGTCTGATATTAAAGTATGTGCTTCTAGACCATTTTACCGTGGGAAATTCAAATATGTAAACAAAATATCGTTGTCAGGGATACTTTTTATGTAATATGTATATATATATGTATATTCACAATTCATGGAAAACACAGAGACGTTATAGAGAAATACGGGTATGTTGCCGCATCCAGTAGTGATAGAACGTGATAATTTCTTGTGCAACAGCAGGTGGGAAGAATCAGACATCATTAGGTTATCCCCCGCCACACCTATGTGATTAAGACCACCTGAAACATCCCATTAACTCGAACGGCGACAGCCGGTCACTGCCTCGGCAGTAAACCTTCACGCCTCCTAGGGGCAGGTGCATCAAGTTTACAACAGTGGTGTTAGCCGCAATTTGTGTCAGTCTTAACGAGTGGGTGTTTTGGCTGACGAGTAACTGTCTGTCCTATTTCCGAGCACGGTTGAATTTTTTAGTTCCTGTGCTGAAGGTAAAACGACTGCTTGTTTTTACACATCAGCGTTCCTCTAGTTCCCTACTATTAATTTAATACAGGTGTATTACCAAAGTGGTATTCTTAAATTTGCAGAAATGCCACGTCATCGTGAATGTCGATATAAGCCGGACAACTTCTGCTACATCTGTGGGAAGTTCACTTTTGCCAGAAATAGGATGAAAATTTCTTCAGTCATAAAGAAAGCATACAAACATTACTTTGGAGTAGAGGTAGGAGACCAAGATAAAGAATGGGCACCACATTTCTGTTGTGCTACATGTTACTGCAAACTAATTCAGTGGTGGAAAGGTGTGGAGGGAGCCTAAGGACCATGTTACTGATTGTTATTTCTGTATAACAAAAATTCAGGGTTTTACGAACAAAAAGTCGAAGAGGCACATTGTTTACCCGATCTGTATTCAGCGAGAATGCCAGTGCAGCATTCCGACAACCTTCCAGTACCTTCAACAGCTCGAGGTCAAATTCCGAGTGACAGTGAACTAAGTAGTACTGAAGAAATCACAGATGATGATTCTTTATATCACTGCACAAGTGAGTCATCGCCACATTTGTTAACACAGGCAGATTTAAATGATTTAGTACGTGATCTAGGACTAAGTAAACAAAAGGCGCAGCTGCTTGGTACAAGATTACAAGAGTATAATCTACTGCACCAAAGTACAAAAACCAGTGCGTTGAGACACAGAGAACATGCCTTTATTTCTTATTTTTGAACTGACGAAGCACTGACATTTTGCAATGACGTTGCTGGCCTGATGAAAGTGCTTCACTTATATTTCACAGGAGTGGAGACTTTTCATAGATGCATCGAAAACAAGTATGAAGGGTGTTTTGCTCCATAACGGAAATAAAATACCCTCTGTTCGAGTAGCTTACGCTAGTTTGATAAAAGAGAATTACGAATTTGTACAAAGGATGCTAAATTCATTAAAATACAATGAACACAAATGGAAAATGTGTGCAGATTTCAAGGTAATTGCTATGGTACTGGGAATGGAACAAGGCTACACAAAGTATGCCTGTTTTCTTTGCGAGTGGGATAGTCGAGACCGAAATTCTCACTACGTGAAAAAGAAATGGCCTAAGCGAAGATGGAAAGTTGGCGAAAAGAATGTACAACGTGAAAGTCTGGTAGCTCCTGAATATATACTACTTCCACCGCTTCACATCAAACTTGGCCTAATGAAATAATTCGTGAAGGCCATGGATCCAACAGGCTGTGGGTTTGCATATCTAGCTACCAAATTCCCCAGTCTTTCAGCTGCAAAAATAAAGGAAGGTGTATTTGTGGGCCCACAAATCAGGGAGCAGCAGAACGATGCAAATTTTGAAGCATGTTTAATTGATAAAGAAAAAACCGCATGGGACTGTTTCAAGATGGTGTCGGAAAACTTCCTCGAAAGAAGAAGAGTTACTAACTACAAAGCAATGGTGAAGGATATGATCAAATTATATCAGGATTTGGGGTGCAATATGTCTTTGAAGGTACATATGATGGACTCTCATCTGGACTACTTCACAGATAGTTGTAGTGACGTATCGGATGAATATGGGGAAAGATTCCATAAAGACCTTCTATGTTAGCAGATTATTGCTGGAATATCATTCGAGAGAAGAAAGATTCACAGTACAAGAGAAAAAAGTGATGTGCATCAGAAGGCAGTGGCTCATTGTTTGTCAATTTTCTGTAATTTCTCATGTCAAATAAATGCAGCAAAGTTTATACACAAAGGTTACCGTGTTATATGTTAGATTCCCCCCCCCCCCCTCCCTCCATTAATGTGATGAACTTATAACATTATAAAGATGTGAATTTGTTTGTCGAATTTCGCCTCACGTTTGCTGCACTATATCAGAAACTGAAAAGAGAAATAAAATTGCGATTACTCATAAACTATCCCTGACAGAAAAAAACCAAAAACAGTTTTCAATTCAGCACTCAAAATACAACTAGGATCACAATATTTTTATCAGATATAGAAAAAAAGGTTTTTTTTGTAGAACAGTATTTAGTTCATAGACGACAGTACGGAACTGTATTTGACTCCTTCTGCTGCCCACCCGCAGTCCCGCAGGAAACAAAACTATCGATAAAGGAACAAAAGGACGGTATTGTGGCAGGAGTGTGAGACCTCAGACTGTACTCCAGATATCGGATGAAACTTTGTCCGGCTGTGACGCCTTCCATGTTCCAGGCAGCTGAAAGTCTCTCCCCACTGGAGTTAAACTGCGCAAGACACGCCTGGCTGTGTCGAGAGGAACGAGAAGCGACCAGGCGTAACGGCAGCGCCGCGTCGCTATTGCGCAACTCGCCGCAGCCTGGCCTGGAGAAACAACGGGTAGCAGTCGCGCAGTCCGGGTCTCGTCTCAGAGACGAGGTGGAGCGCGAGGCGCGAAGCGACCAACTCGCCCCTTTACGGCGCCTCCGGTAGAGCCGCTATTCTTTTATCTCTCGCCTACCTTCCCCTTCGCAAGCTCCGCTCGGAACTGTACCACGTTAGGACTAAGGTGGTCGCCTTCGTGTTCTATCTGTATGCATCGGTTGCTGCTCAGCCTACAACTACGACGACTATTCGGAAAGTAAGGTCCGATAGACAGCGAAATAGAAATTACAATTAAATTCAGATGAAACGTTGCACTGATGTGTTGGGCAGCGTCTCTAGAATGCCTGTCGATCGCGTCACACTGTTCTGAGCACACAGTGAGCACGTAAGAACCCCTAGAACAAAAGTGTCTCCCACCATGTATGGGTGCTTGCTGCAAAGTCACGCATGATTTCATGCAATCCCACGTAACGTACCTGTCATGCATTTCCTTCGTCACGGCAATTGACGGGTTGACGCTGGGACGGGAGCAAGTCATGTGAAAGCAAATTTAGCAGGAGAAGCACAAAAACGGTTTTGTCATTACGAAATAGAAATTGTATTTACAAAATGGTTACTTAAACTCCAAATTAACTTTATAAGTATATTTACATCAAGGTGTAACACTTATACAAGAAATATAATTAGAGTGTACAAAAGTGTCCATGTAGCCCAACATTCCCAAGAAGTCGCTTTTTTTTCTTGTATCATTAATGTTTGGTCTTCATCCTACTGGTGGTTAGGAACAAACTGCAAAGGTATTCTTGACTAATTTACGCTTTTTCAAAATGTTGTGTTCCCTCCACGGTTCCATTCCACTGAAAGAATCTTTTATGTCTGTGACGATTCAGCTCCTAGGAGCAAAACTGATCTTCAGTGGTGCTGTGTGCAATAATGTATCACATACCGAGGCGAACTCACTGAAATCTTCCTCCATCATCTTTCTACGTATAACACTACCGTCCGCTACTGTTATACCATAACCTCGAAGCTGGACGCAAATTGTATCGCGTATTTATTTTTGTTAAACCTCTTATGGTACAAAATAAAGTGCCACGTTACCCTCTGAAAGTTTTTTTTGAGTTGACCGTGATATACCTTACGGAGGTGGCTTATCGAAAGCGAAAGTCAGAATTACGCAAATATTTAAACAGTAACCAAAAATAATTTACCTATGCACACTGTCCAAACGATAATAAAAACGGTCGCCAGCCTAATTAGGCATAAGAATGGGTAACATTCTTGTTCAATAAATTGAAAATAAGTAAGATGTGTGTGTGAAATCTTATGGGACATAACTGCTAAGGTCAATCAGTCCCTAAGCTTACACACTGCTTAACCTAAATTATCCTAAGGACAAACACACACACCCATGCCCGAGGGAGGACTCGAACCTCCGCCGGGACCAGCCTTACAGTCCATGACTGCATCGCCTTAGACCGCTCGGCTAATCCCGTGCGGCGAAAATAAGTAACTTCAACGGGCAAACACAGCCTATACTTTGTCACACGAGAGAACAATGAACTCTGGCACCCGCATATGTTAACGTTAAAGTTGGAGCTGACAGTTAGAGCAGAATAAACTATTTGCATAAATATAACAGATAACGATACATATAATTGTCTTCAGAGCATAGTCAGAAAAGATGGTCTCAACAATATTACTATTAATATTCTCTATAGAATCATAAATTGGACATAGGTTAAGTCACTCTCAGCTAAATACTTTTCTATTTATAATGAAAGTTAAATATATTTCACTAACTTTCTCACTGACCTTTGAATAAAAGAGGTTACTGTTTTCATAGATAGTGGTCTTTCTATTAATCTTTATTTCGCTCGAGCACAATAGACAATCTGTGGGTCCTGTTACACTATTAATATGCACTTCCAATACACAAGAGGAACCCAGTAACCCAATACTGTACAGAACTTGACAGGAATAGCAAGAGTAATTGAAACTTTCTATAATTAAGTAACTTTGTGCATTTGGACTACTTTCTAATGGGGGGGGGGGGGGGGGGGGTGCTTAATCTTGACCACTGTAGTACAGCAAACTATAGGCACTTTCATTAGATTTGTGAAACAAACCCTTAGCAAGCATGTTGCAGTTGCAGTTCTGAACTTTTACTGTAGTGAAACACAAAATTGAGATATTTGTAAGATCCTTTTAACAAACAATATTAATTTTAGCACACTCTTTTGCCACATTATCTATAATATGCTTTCAAGAAAGGATACTCAGTAAGCACTTTAGCATGGGAGGGACTCTAAGGGGATATGTTACTGAGGATAAATCATGGTAGGTACAAGAGTTCAGGTATAATTTACCTTATATTTGCGCACACTATAACATCCAATGAGCTAATCCTTCTAATCCTTCACTGTACATTACTTTAGTTCTTCTGTTCCATTACAGTGATTGTGCAATGTGGTGGCGAGTGCATGTTGATAGGTGGATTTGCAGGTAGGATTGCTGGACTCTGTCATTTCTTGGTGGCGATGATAGATATCAATTCCAGCGTATTGCCAGGATAGTACTTCATTCATCCGAGGCTTTGACGCGTATTAAAACTGCACAAAAAGCCCATCTCGGCACCAGCACAAATCACAACCCTTACATGAGCTTTTAGCGGTTCAGTAGCTCGTCTCCGACTGACTCTCCCTTCCACCTTTCTATCCACGCCAACCACATTTTGCGCGCGTTACGAAGTTCCGTTCCCGAGGGGAACCACACCACCTTTTACATACAAAATAACTAAAAGCCCTTAGTGAGGATCAGTCTTTACATAACAGCAACAGTTACTTTAAACAAAACAAATCGTTTGCACATATTGGTATTTCTACAAAAATTATTTAAACAAAATTACAATTATATAAATTAAGTTTTGTTCCCTCCAAATAAGACAAAGAATTTAAATGATAGATACACTACATTGCATAGAATCAAAGCATGAGATCAAAGTTTTTACAAAGAAAAAAGTGAACACTCTTGTGCTCTCAATACAATCAAACAATATTTACAATATCTTAATGACAGAAAGTTGAACAGACAAAAAAGAAAGATTTATGTCAGTAGAGCTATGGAGCTCTGGTGTTACAAACACGGAATGGTTCTGCATTCTTTGCTTCTCCTGTGATAACAGCTATTTCGTCAGCAGTCACCTCCTTTCTCCTCTCTATTATTCCGAAATCTCGGTCACAAGGCACGTACGATTGGACCGACACTAGAAACTGCAAATTCACACTATCAACCACAATGTTTACCACTGCTTAAATTACAGCCTTGAAAATCAACCGATTTTTATTTTAGCCGGCGCAGTTGTGACACCACACATTCAGAGTCAGTAATAAATACTTGTCTTCTGCTCAGAACACGATCGGCGATTAAACCAATGAGAAAATTACCTTCACTTATCCCGTTCTGGTTCCAAAACTCTGAGTGCAGCTTCCGTACGTCCTATTATTAAAAACTATGGCTGTTCTATAAGTAATCTGTACAGAAGTAATGCAGAAATCGGTTAGGTCATAACAAAACAAAAAACTAGATGTCACCACTGAATTTAATGAAATAAATGTCACTGTGGAACGAAAATATGATTTACCGGTTTCTACGGAGTAGAATTCGGAGTCGTGATACTAGAAACTCCCGTAACATTAATACCGAAACAATAACAGAGTAATAAACGGTTGGTCACATAGTAGAAGATGGTAACTCTGTGGCTTGTTAACTTACCCCCATATCCATGCCAGCTCAGGCGTTGTTATTACACGTGCCATCTTGTCTCATTTGTAAGAACGCAGCCGCTCATAACTTTGACGTTATGCTGAAAAATGATTTGATTTGGCTTACTACTACTCTCATGTCAATGCATCAACTCTCGGCCGCAGAGGCATTGAGGACCCCCTTGTAGCGTTGTCGGTGGGAAGTGTTTGATCGCCGACCGTAGACACCAGACTTGGTTCCCACCGTTTTTCATCTCTGCTCACGTGAACCGCTGGCTAAGAAGACAACATTTTGGCAACGAAATGCAGACCAGTGTAGAGGAGTGGCGGAAAGCACAGGAGGCTGTCTCCTATGCCTAGCATATTGGAAAGTTGGTACAACGTTACGAAAAAAATCCAAATCTGAGCGGCGATTACGTAGAGAAGTAGCTGGAAGAGGTAACAAACTGTTGTAAATAAAAAAGTTTTCATTTCACTGCTGTTTCCATTTCACGAAAAACGGGACTTATTTTCCGAACAGAACTCGTACGTTGGATCTGTAATCCTCACTATCCGATAACGGCCGACCACGGGATGACAGCTACAAGTTGACAAACGACGCATTATTGTTTCCAGTTCGAGACGAGACATAATGACGGCGAAAAAGGGCTGTTTTTGAGTTTGTAATTCGTCTGCTGAGGAATGAATGTCGGCTATGGGACCACCGGAAAAAGTACTACTATAACGGAGACATTGAACTTGAACTGCGTGAGTCGATGCAGAAGTTGTTGTGGGACATACTCGTAGTGCAGTAATCTTGCTTCATAACCTATAGTTTCATGAAGTTCTGAAGGGTGGTGACGCTATACATAGTCTTCAAAATGGCATCTGGAAATTTGGAAATTTGTGGTAAGCTTCTATGGGACCAAACTGTTGACGTAATCGGTCCCTAGACTTACACACAACTCAATCTAACTTAAACTAACTTACGCTAAGGACAACACACATACCCATGGCCGAGGGAGGACTCGAACCTCCGAAGGGGGGAGCCGCACGGAGCGTGACAAGGAATGGTGTCTGTAACGGAGGAGCGGTCCTGTCACTGAGTTTCTTTTGGCTGCAAGCCAGAACATTGCAGATATTCATAGGCGCTTAAAGATGTCTACTGAGACCCGGCAGTGAACAAAAGCACGGTGAGTCGTTGGGCGAGACGTCTTCATCACCGCAACAAGGTCGCGCAAACCTGTCCAATCTCTCGCGTGTCGCCCGAACGAATACAGCTGGGACTCCTGCAATGTTGGAACGTGTGTACGCTCACACTCGGTTTAATCAACGGATCACAATCAAACCCATCGCAGCACAAATGATCGTCTCTGTTGATAGTGCTGACATACTTATAGCCACGTGACATAAAGAGCAACGAAGGACCGTCTATGCCGAATTTCTTGCTCGTTACAAGGCTGATCGATTCAATTCACGGAGTGGCGCCACACCATCTCACCTCCGAAGAAAAAGTTCAAAACCGCACCCTCAACTGCCGGAGTTATGGCGACAGTCTTCTGGGACTCTGAAGGAGTTTTTCTGTTTGATGAGCCCATCATGGTGCAACGATCAACTCTGAAGTGTGTTGTGATACACTTAGGAAATTGAAGACACGAGTTCAGCATGTTCGTCGCCGAAAATGTGAACGAAGTTCCGGTTTCCCATAACAACGCAGGGCCCCACGAAAATCTGCCCACCAGAGAGGAGCTCACAACTTCGTTGGACTGTTCTTCGTCACTCACTCTGCAGCTCCGATCTCGCACTTTCTGACTTCGATCTGTTTGGCCCAATGAAGTGTGCTCTCCGTGGGAAGCAGTACGTGGACGATAGTGATTGATGCAGCGAGACGTTGTCTCCGACGTCGAACAGTAGGGTGGTAGCACGCGGGAATAAAGGCCCTGCTACTGAGGTGGCGTAAGGCCGTCGCATTGAGCTGAGATTACGCTGAAAAATAGGGTTGTTTAAGCTAAGAGAATATGGAATAATAACGTGTATTAGAATACTGAATGAAACTAACCTGCCTTCAGAACAAAAGTATTTCATTACTTCATTACTTGTTGAACGCCCCTTGTAATTAACATTTACCACTTAAAAGCCAATAATTGTTATTGTTCATTTGCGCGTTTATGTACGATCTGAAAGTGTCTCTGACGATTTGAGACCGCTATGACGGTATGTTGAAAATTGCAGTTGAACTACTTCGTTGAACTGGCGAGTCCGTAAAACAATTGTGTACTTTCGCGCACCTCAAGAAGTCACCTCCTCCACGGAAAATAATTAAGCTGCACAGTAAGCAGATATATCTGACTGTTCTCTATGCTTCGTCAGTTTCCTGGTAAACGCCACTTAGCAAGTGAAAATACCGAAGAGACATTCCACGTAGCTTCTTGTCCTCACAAGCCTATGGTTGAAAACTCATGTCAAGGACGTTGCCTGGAGTAAAGTTCCATTAGATACATTTTGGTAGGGTGTCCATCATCTCCAAGTCTGAAAAAAAATGGTATACAGGATTATTCTAAACCATGGACCCATTTTCAGAAATTCATATGTATTCAAGTACAAATTCAAAATGAAGAAGGTTTATACCAATGATAAAAGGAGGTCTCAAAGTTTTTGGCGGGCGGCGGCGGGCGGGCGGTGATGGTTTCAGAAGCGGCCGGCAGAGTTATGCGGCAATAGCGTCGTCATTCCGTTTCACTGTCAGTCGTGAGCGAGATGGCGACTGTGGAGAACAAGGTTTTCTGCGTTCTTGAGTTCACGAAAAGTGAGTCGCAAATTGTAGTGCAGCGGACATTTCGTACCAAATTCGGTATTCAGCTACCAACTCGCAAAAGCATTAGCCGTTGGTTTAAGCAGTTTAAACATATTGGGAGTGTGTGCAAAGGAAAAAGCACAGGCCGACTGCGTGTGTCAGTGGATGATATCTGACGAATTCAAGAAAGTTTTGTGCGTAGTCCCAGTACGTCTACCAATAGAGCCAGTGGAGAACTTAGAATACCCCAAGTAACTGTATCGAAACTTCTGAGACGGCGTTTGCTGTACACAAGCCCTACCGATTACAACCTGTGCAGGCTCTCAACCCCAATGACAAACAGGAACGTCTCGCATTTTGTGGTTATGTGCTGATTGAGGATGATGCATTTCTACAGCATGTAATTTTTAGTGATGAAGCGACGTTCCACCTTAGTGGAAAAGTAACAGCAGATACGCTTTCGCGTGTGTGAGACGAGTTTGGCAACGGCGTCGATGTTTGCCGTGCAGCTAACGGTGGCGATATTGAACATTTATAACATTTATCCCATTTCTAATAATTAAATAATTATTAAAAACTGATAAATTACAAATTATTAAATTTATTAAATTGATGTCAAACATTATAGAAAAAACTTTGAAACTTCCTCTTTTCATTGATATCAAGCTTGTTCGTTTTGGATTTGTACTTATATAAATACGAAGTTATGAAAATGGGTCCATCATTTAGAATAACCCTTTATATTCAACAGTTTCTTCGACAAGTAATGGTTGCGGTAAGCTGGTATTAAAGTCCATCAAGAATGTAGTCATGTGGTATTAGTCCTTGAATTTATCTGGGTAATTTCATAAACACTGCCAGGTTTCAAAAACGTGTTCTGCAAATCTATTTTCATTCAGTTGGTGCAGCCATACCTTTTTCTAATTCTTTTTTTAAGGAGAACGTACTTATATTCCCGAAGGCAACACAAAAAATATGATTCTCACAGTCACAACTCATCTGCAGTTAGTTCCCGATCGGGCGGCAACCGAGGCCAGTATAAACACTGACGACGGACGACGTCCCCACGACATGGCATCACATGACAGATCTATATCAGATCGAGAAAAATAGCTCCTACATGTTTCCAACAGCCCTCAGTCTGCACATCTTCAAGAATGAAGATATTTTTATTTATTTTATTTTATTTATTGATTTATTTTACCTGACAACATTAGGCTTCAGGCGCTATAGTATCCAGCCAGTCATTCTATACGTTTTACATACTAGGTGATTGAGCTGCCCCTACCGTCGTTTTTTATGCAAACCGCAATGTTATACCTGGCTTCAGAAGCTACCTGCGAGGTTTCCGTATTCTCTCGCTCCCTACTCGCAAAATGTTAGACCTACAAGAAATTGAACATGGTATTTTTTTTTAGGAAATTCAATGTAGTTAAATTTTTTACTAGGACACATTTTCGCTGAAGGTCACGGCTTTGGAACTGTTCAAGAAAAACTTAAAAAAGTGATCCTCAAATGTACCTCCACCTCCACTTCATCCCTCACCCGTCAGGGTGATTTTAATCGGACCACATTATGTTGTTCGTGGCACTCCCTCCCACCACAGTACAAAAATTCCCGCTTCACGAACTATTCACAATATTCGACTTTTTTTTATCTCTATTGATTGTGCTATTACAACAGCGATCGAAACTTAATCCTTACAAGCATAGTAGCTTTGTAGTCTGAAGGTTTGACGAGTACAACGATGTACTTGTATATTTTATGCTGTTAGAATTTACAATATTGTTTGGTAAAATTTACACAAATGACAATTATACAATTTTTAATTGCTCGACTAAGCCAGTGGTGTAAAAAGGCTCGTCAATGAAGACCAAAAAGGTTGAATGTGGGAAATAATTCGTGCAGTCGCAAATATTTGTACAGTGGTAGGAGCGAGTGCCACAAACAACACTGAAAGGCGTCAGGCAAATTCAACACCTTCCGTGAAAACCCCGACATGATAGCAAATCCGGCAATATGTCACATAACTCCGAATAAATCCTGACATTAAATTAACCAAAGTAATGTGATCAACGAGTGAGCAAATGGAATACCACAGACTAACATAAGAATGCCTAAATGCATATCATACCTTCCCACCGTGAAACAGACGCAGTTCCGAGGGGAGAAACGAGAACAGAAGCTGAGATCACAGCTGTGTAGGCTAGAAGGCCCTACGATAAGGGACGGACACCCACCTGCCAGCTAACCACCAGGACCACCCGCCAGCCCATGTTAAAAGATAGAGCCCTCCAGAAGAACAGTATAGATCTTACGATAACACTAAAAGGGCCACACCAGCTGCAAGTTTTAGCGTGAGACTATATGCGTCCCTGTTACGTAGCAAACATTAAAAACATTGCCCCACCACAAAAAGTATAACGTTTCTCATTGGATAGACAGAATTTTTGTAGGCGGAGCTTAAGGTTAACATTGAGACGCTGATTGGTCAGTTGAAAACACAGCCAGACACCTTTTTCTTAACCCAACTTCGGTAAACAGTAGTAAGGATAAGTTCGAGAGAGTTGCTACCGAGATGGCGAGGTGTGTGGAGCTGCACTGCCCACTGCCCCTGACGCTGCCTAACCACCGACAAGGTAATGAACGCACGCGATGCCTCATAAGAGCGCATAAGGCTTCACTCAGAACTGCAGAAGTCTCGTCTGTTACATCCCCTTCTCACGTAATACTAGTGTCGATCGTCAATTAAACTTCGTGGTATTCACACTTGCTACTTGAAGTTAAAATCTGAAACGCGATTATTTCTCTGTTATATAATTAATGAGAAGCCACATCAGCCACTGTAATTTACGACAAGTTAAATAAGTAATTAAAGATAATTGAGGGTCACTGTAGACCATTTTTGATAGTTTTCTCTTTTATGAAACTTAATTTAAACTTAGATTATAGATGTGATATGGCATAGGTCATCCTTCGATCCATTATAGAACTTGGAAAACCATTCAGGGAATATTCGTTCACATTTTTGTTGAACACAGTTGGTTTTTATCATCCTGTATTAAAACATTTCCATTTATCAATAGTGCAATTTATAAACAATGTTTTGTGAGTAGAACAAAATTTCCAATGGTAAACTTAACTGCTTTTTCGACGTTATTTTACCAGCTAACTAAACATAGGAAAGCCTTGAACCCCTTCCACTAAATTTAGTTAGTATTAAGATTCTTTTACAGGGAGTGCAGTGGAGCTGACGCTGAAATCATTAAGTATTAGATTATATCATCGCTAGTCTCACTGAACTCTTCTGAACTGAACATGTCATGTGTGGTCTGGCGTCTCCTTACCAGCAACAGGTCCCAGGTTCAAACTAGGCAATTCCCTAAAAAACACGCTCAGAGCGTCGTTGCGCGAAAGTGGTAGGGAGACACGACTTAGAACAAACAGATACCACGCAGAATGTTAGAACATACTGTGGTCTGATTAAAATTACTTGATAGATGACGTCTGTCATTTGCCACTACAGTGTTGCCACGTGCACTGCCGGATACCGCTCCCTTAAAGGTGACACACAAACACGGAGGGTCACTTCACAAATGCTGTTGTTAATGTGTAGTGCGGAGCAGGGTAGGAAGCAATCGCCGCGAAGTATGACTGAAATGGGAGTTGCTCTGTCGACAGCTGATTTGAAGAACTGCGACAGGTGGAGGGTTTTGTAGCCCCGAACTCACGGCCTAACCTAACCACAACCTCGTGATGTGCATGTATCCGAGAAAAAGGCCGAAGTGGCCGTGCGGTTAAAGGCGCTGCAGTCTGGAACCACAAGACTGCTACGGTCGCAGGTTCGAATCCTGCCTCGGTCATGGATGTTTGTGATGTCCTTAGGTTAGTTAGGTTTAACTAGTTAAGTTCTAGGGGACTAATGACCTCAGCAGTTGAGTCGCATAGTGCTCAGAGCCATTTGAACCATTTATCGGAGAAAACGATCATCAACAATCTGCGGCAGAACCAAAATCATGGTCGCTTTGTTCACAGCGTTTAAAGCAAATTTCCACAAGCATTCTCAAGATGGAAAACATTTCCTAATATATTTGTTTGCGCAGCCAACTTCCGCAGCAAAGTTCCAGTTTCAGCGGTAAATGAAAACTGTAATTTCTCGCTGTTATTGGTCACGTGAAACTATCCTCACACTTGTTATACTGGATGTTACGTTACCAACCGATGCTTGGTCCTGGCTGGCACCTGGTTGCAGATTAAAGGCAACACAAGCAGGTTCCAAACGAAGAAAGAACGTTAGGCATTATACCGTTAGACCAAGACGCTGCTCTGTTCGATAGTATTGTTTATTACAATAGGTCTGTTTCGGCGTGATTGCCATCTTCAGGTTATATCGGTTATATCAGGTGGTCTTGATATCCATATGACATCGATGTCTCAGTTGCTGTTACACTACTGTACACGTTTGCTCCTTTGATGTTTGTGGATCAATAGCAAGTGTTAAGCTCTTGCTGGAGTAGTTATTTGTGAAGTTGTCGAAATATGCAAGTTTAACTTCTTGACCACTGTATTCACAGAATTAGATCCAAAAAATAAAATCTTTCGATGCATTTGACGAGATTCAAACCGTCGATCTTCTACACCCTCTACTACCTTTTTTTATATGCTAACCACTACGCTCTATCATTACACTGCAAAGGGAAGCTGTATTTATGACCCTGGTGTCCCAGTCGCAAGGATTAATTGATAGCCTCCAAAATTTCAGCTTCACAAAATGTCATGTGAGGTTTATCTAGTGCATCTATCTATCTAATGATCTCTGTGAATATAATAACCGTATAAATGATACTGTATGGCGTCGTGTGTGTGTGTGTGTGTGTGTGTGTGTGTGTGTGTGTGTGTGTGTGTTCGTGTTGTTTCTGGTGTGTTTATTATGTGTGATGAGATACGAAATAAATGGTCCAGACCCACGGTTTTGGGTAAAACAACATAAGAAAGGAAAGCCAGACGAGGAATTGGAAATAACTAATTCTTGTGGCAGTTTCCAACGGTGAACGTTTCAGGCGTGACATTGAGTGTTCTGATTGAAAGAAACCAGCTGTAATATGTCAAGTGCCAACTATTAAGTAATTTTAATCGGACTTCAGAAGCTGTGACTGGTGGTGGCTGAATACGGGAGTTGGGGTGTGTTTATTGGCCACTTTTGTACGTTTCCCTTGAATAACTCGAAAACTATGGCCTCTAGCGAAAACGCGTCACAGCACAAAATTAAATTTCCCACGGAAAAGTGGTAGTACTAATCGTTCACGCATAGCAAGTAAGAGAATACGAAAATCTAGTGTGTGGTTTCTGAAGGCCAGATCTAATGTTGAAAACTGCATAAAACTACATCAGTAGGAGAACCTGAATCACCTGGTGTATTACAGTTAACATGTTACATGTTATGTCTAATGCAGAATACTGCTTCTTCTTCTTTTCGTTATCATTTATCAAATTAGTTTAAGGTCCTTTCTACCCAAGTCTTGGGAGTAAATGCTTATTTAACTTTGCGGCCAGATCCCTTAATGTCACTGCAGCAGTCAACTACCTAATGGAGGGAAGTCGGGTGTGCCACCTGTCTGTGAACTAGGCAGACTTTGTTCTGTGTGTATTTATTGTATTTTATATTGGCTTTTCTGAGGTGGAAAGTGGAGATCAGCCCAGTACTTGCCTAAACAAGTGTGGAAACCACCTAAAATTCACAATCAGGCTGGTTGGCGCTGAAACCACAGTCGTTAATCCTCTGTGTGCATTCGGTCCCAGTCTGCCTCACCTCCATGTCTACTAAACCGTGGTGTTACACGTTAGGGTGCGCACAGAAAGAAATTAGTCTACCTGCGCATGGGGGTGCAGCATTAAGCGGCGTGACCCCGCATGGAAAATACGCCGTTGTTATCTAATGAAGCAGCATAAAATGGCAACTGCGTGCAGCACCGACTGATGCAGACCCACGCCTGCTGGCGAGTCGGAATGAACGAGACATTCTTTGTCCACTATCAGGACGCTGGTTGGCGATGCGTTGTGCTGACAGAATCGAAGCGCACGCCCTGTAATCTTTCTCAAATGATTTTACAGAAACTAATCGGTAAAGAAAAATTATTTTCATATTTCTTGTAACTTTATATGTCAGCTTCATGATGAAGTATCCATCATCTTGCTAAAGGTCATACTTATTGTGATATTCCCATTTAACTAAGACGCTGCACTAAATTCTAAAAAGTTTTGCAATGTAAATACAGGTCGCTATGATTTGCTTTTGGTTTATATTACACCTTTTTTTTTTTTTTTTTTTTTTTTTGCTGTGAATGAAATATAGATAAGCTATTGAATTTTTCTTTAGACTTTGTAGGGGGTCTCTGTCTCCAATCGCAAGAACATGGAACTCATGTAGCATGTTTACTTCTGACTTCACCCATGAGCGAATGAAATATTCATAACATCCCACATATATTCTAAAACGTTCGAGATATCAATACGAGATTTTGGCAAGTGGTAGGAAGCAAAAAGCAGAGTATTTGCTATCCTGTTAATATGTGGAACATTCTCATGTACGACGGTATTGAAGAAGTTATGGTCTTTAGTTTTACGTTTTCAATCCCGTGCTACAATTTTTTAAGTCGCTTTAATACTATTGAAAAGAGAATTTTCTAGTATGTAAATAAACTTGAAATTTCTTCTCTTATGTTTCTGCAAACTGACACAATAAGGTTTTCCGTTAGCTATTGACTTCTCTGGTCACCAATTGCTTATTTAATAGGACGCTTTTTCAGAATTACGTTGCAATAGCTACTGCAAGACGAATTTATCCAAATTATATTCTGTTCTGCCAAAGGAAACAAAATTAATCTACCAATAAGAAAAACGTCTTTATACATTCATGTACATGTTTATATTGCTGGAGATCGCTGTATAATTATTGTATTTATACCGTGATCTCCAGCAATATAAACATGTACATGAATGTATACACACATGAGGATGGGTGCAAGCCTGAACCCGGTCGTGTGACAAATAAATAACCTTTTATTGTGACTGTTAGCGGAAATTTTTCTACACCCTTTAAAGGAACAGTCGCGGAGTTCAACAGCATCCACTATGGATAGAATTAAAGAAAAACGTCACCGTTACTCATAACTGATGATTCTTCTTCAAATGATGTAAGATTAACAATTCAGCCAAAAATAACATGATAATTCTCTTGCAATTTTGGCAGACTAGTGTAACCCATCGTATTTTTAATAGTGAATTGACTGCAATGGAAACTTACCTAAGGATTATCTCCTTGCTCTTTATCTGAGAAATTTGAAAATAATTCATAGCAAATAGTGCACTGGCTTTTTGTTGTTTGTCCCCACTCGGAATGAAGCGGTGAGCTTCTTCACCGTAATTGTTTATTGACATGTCAGTGATACATTATGGATGTTTATAATCTGTTTTAACTTTAATGAGTAGTCTCAAGCGTTTCGTGAAGTAATGACTGTCATGTTCCTGTAACCTTGTTATCCACAAATACACTGCCACTAAATTTGTTATTTATAATGGAAAATGCAGCATTTTTGTTGCACAGTAGAAATGACCCAATAAAACTCTTTCATTACTCTGACACTGTGAACACACTTACAACTTGTAGAACCTTAACAATTAATTCTTCGTCAGAGTCAATATCACTTGTGAATTGAAAGATAACTGTGGTAAAAAGATTCGCTCTCTCACACTGTAAAGAATAGAAATGGAAACGTGGTACGCTACTTGCTATAATTTTTCATATGTCAAATATTACTGTTGTGTAGAAAGAAAATTCTTTGTTAAGTTTCCTTCCCAGCTGTTCATTATTAAAGATACAGTGGGTTACAGGATTCCTCTGAAATTGCAACAGAAATGGCGATTTATTTTTGTCTGAATTATTAACCATTTCGCATTTGAAGAAGTATCCTCAATTATGAGGAACAGCTGTATTTCTCTTGTTGGCGTGTTTAATTTTGCTTTTTCAGATCAGTAAGTTCGTCAGCTGTCTGTACTTCTGTTTGTATTTCGGAAAGCTATTTCAGAGTGAAAGTTACGGCACCAGGGTTTCAAAGATTAACATACAATTTTTCGTCATGACCTGGTGAACCAGTCGCACCTAAGGGATGTTATGTTGCAAAAACATATTTTGTGTATGTAGGGGACCTGGAAACCACAACAACAGCAAAACCACCTCGGAATGCAGCCATTTTATCCATCTATATATCTCTTGATATCAACTCATAGGTCACACTCATAGGCTATATGCTCTGTAGCGCTGTTGCCAACGTCCACCGGCCAATGTTCTGATTGTTGGAAATAATAACATTCAGGAACGTGAACGTGAGATAATCGTTTACGTAATGGAGATAACGTTGTGTTCTTTTTAATTTTAGTGTGTGCTGGAAGTATGTCAATTTTTTCAGAAAAAATTTTCCAATTAATAACTGAAATCACTTTAATTTTGGTTCACAATAAAAAACAGTTTTCATAACAAAATAAAGTAAAATTTACTGTAGTTGCACTCATGTTTATATCTGCTACTGACTATAAATACCACGTTTAAGTGTAATTTTGATAATTAATATCTGTAATCTATATAAAAGAGCTTTTTAATTGCACTTTAATTTAACTGATGAAAAGGGGAATACAAAACTACAGGAATTCAAGCAGGTGACGGGGAATACAAACGTCTACATAATAAGAAGTTAGAAAGTGCAAAATAAATAGGCAGGAACAGCTAGAGGATATGTGTAAACCTGAAAATGCATTTATAACTAGGGAAAGATGGATTATACATGAAAATTAAAGACGCATTTCGATAAAAGAGAAGCATTAGTACAAATATCAAAAGCTCAGATGAAAAACCAACACCAAATAAAGGAGGAAACGCAGGAAGGTGTAAGGAGTATATAGGGGCTGTACAAGGCAAATGAACCTGAAGGCAATGTCATAGAAATCGAAGAGAAAGTAGATGATGATGACATGGGAGCTAAGATACTGCGAGAAGAATTTGACAGAGCACTGAAAGACCTAAGTCGAAACAAGACCCCAGGAGCGGATAACATTCCTCAGAACTGCTGATAACCATGACAAAACTGTTCCACCAGGTATGCAAGATACGCGAGGGTAGGGAAAGTACCTTCACGCTTCAAGAAAAATGTAGTAATACCAATTTTTAAGAAAAGCAGCTCCTAACAGGTCAGAATATTACCGAGCAATGAGTTTAATAAGCTATGTTTGCAAGTTATTGAAATTAATTATTCGCAGAAAAATGGAAAGCTCGTAGAAGCTGACCTCGGGGAAGATCAGCTTGGGCTCTGTAGAAGTGTTGGTGCACATGAGGCAATACTGACGCAACAACCCTAGAATACAGGTTAGGAAAGGTAAACTTACTGTTATATCTTTTTTGGATGTAGAGAAAGTTTTTGATAATGTGCACTGGAATAAACTCTTTGAAATTCTGAAAGTATCATGGGTGATGTAGAGGGAGCGGAAGGTTATATAGAACTTGTACAAAAACCGGACGGCATTATAAGAGGCAAAGTGCATGAAATGAATAATGGTTGAGAAGGAAGTGTGACAGGGTTGTAGTCTAACGTCGATGTTATTCAGTATGCACATTGAGCAAGGAAAATTTGGAGTAGGAATTAAAGTTCAGGGGGAAGAAATAACAACTTTGAGGTTTGCTGATGACACTTTAACTCTCTCAGAGACAGCAAGGGAAAAGCAGGTGAACAAATGGACAGTGTCTTAGAAGAACAACATTAACAAAAGCAGAATAATGGTAACAGAATGGAGTCGAATTACGTGACGTGATGCTGAGGGAGTTAGATCAGGAAATGAGTCACAAAAAGTGGAAGATGAATTTTACTATTTTGGCAGAAGATTAACTGATGATGGGCAAAGTAGAGAGGATATGAATGGCAAGAAAAACGTTTCTAACGAAAAGATATTTGTTAACATCAAATACAAGTTTAAACGTTAAGAAGTCTTTTCTGGAAGTATTTGTCTGATGTGTACCCTTGTACAAAATTGAAACGTTGACGATGAGAAGTTCAGGCAAGAAGAGAATAGAAACTTTTGAAGTGTTGTGTTACAGAATAATACTGAAGATTAGATGGATAGATAAGTTAATGACGACAAGGTATTTAATAGAATTGGGGAGAAAAGATATTTGTGGCACAACATGATCAAAAAGAGCGATCGCTTGATAGGAAACATTATGAGATATGAAGGCATCATTTAGTACTGGAAGGAAGTATGGGATGGCTTTTAAGGCTGGACTGTATAATATATCCATCGCTAGAAAATCATCTTTCGAAGTGTGTTAAATAATTTTACCTCTGCAGCTCACATCTTAATTTAATACTGTTCGACATATGTGGGAAGCTCTCTTGCATATCCGCCCTTCGAAGATATAAAATGAGACAGAGTTGTGGTGCCTAGACAACACCCAATAAACCAGAATGACGTGTTTGGAGCCTTTCACCAACGATAGCTGATAAAACATGGCGCCGTTAGCACCATAGTAGACAATCAAACATTTGCACAGACAAAGTTTCAGGTAGGTAATAGAAATTTCTCCTCTAAAATACATTTGCAAATGAGCCTGTCTTAAGTACAACATGGTCTCTCACCAATGAATAGTACTGCCTGATGACACAGAACACTTTGTTCGCATACATCACTCTGTCAGCTACCTATACCTTCAATGAAACAATGCACAGTCCTATCATTTCTGACTTGTGTCTATACATTTTCAAAAATATTCCACGAGCTTGAGTAGACTTCTCACAGCCAGGTCAGCTAATATAAATTTTATTTCTCGTATCATGTATCGATACCACCTTTCTGTACGTTGGCAACGAAATTGCCAGTTTCCTTCAGACGCTGATAGCAGTTGTGCAGGGTACAATGGACCCAATGGAGCATGCCCGCTGAGCCACGCCCACTGAGCCACGCCTCCAGAGGGCCTATACGATGAGCGCCCCTCTGTCGCCGTGCTATAGGATGGCTGGCGGAAACCACACAGCCCACTCGCACTCGGAGTCACTTCGCTACATGACACTATGCAGACGCCACCTCGTCACGTCTGTCACTCATGAATTAGTTCAGAGAGCATCGCCCCTGTTGCATTGTACATTCAGGACTCTATTTCTGGCTCCATCATTTTCAATGAGTCTTCTTACGCTTGGAAAAAATACAAGTTAAGTAAATGTTCTGTTTCTGTGTTAACTTGTACGCTAATCATTTTTGTTCCTATCCAGCTTTCCTACGACAACAGTTGCTGCACCACTCTGTAGCCCACCTCTCCTTGTTACACAACGCTACAGTCTTAACTATGGTGGTCACGTGCACCTCCTCCACCTAGTTTCATGCGTTGCGTACCTCCGCCCAGTGGTCGTCGATCACCGCAGCTTCAAAAAAATTCTTCATTTATTGTAGACTGTATGTACAGACACGGCATCAGGAGTGAATGAGATGTTATTTTCTACTAGAGATATGTCTGTAATTGAATTTCTCATGTGTGTTAAATACATTAAATAAGGCTGAATAAGGTGCAACAAACAAAACTACTGCTTCAACTACATGTTTTGTCCAGCTTCGATTCGTTGGTTGAAGAGTATATTTTTGATCGAAGTCAGGCAGAATATATCCTTGCAACAGCCTACGAGGGGCGAACATGTAGTTTTAACTATCTCCTCAAAAAATAATGTTATTTTATTTATTTTCGGCATATTGTTACACACAGTTATTCCTATATTACTTTTGGGCAAAACTTGGCCACTTCCAATGCATTTTCTGCTCCTAGTTGAAGTTCATCTGCCGTGCAGGGGGCTGGACACAGTCGGCATTGAAGTATATGTGAGCAGTCTGGTCTTCCCCACAGTCACAGTGAGTATCACTTGATCAGAGTAGCCCATCTTGCCAAACTGAACTTTGATCTACCAATTCTAGACCTCAGTCTATCGAAGGACTTCCAAATCATTCATTTCTCATCACAGCCTGGAGGAAACGATTCAGAAACTCTTTTACAGGCAAGAAGAAAGTAGATCACAGCCCTCCATAGTTGCAACCTAGCCTTTTCAGCAGTGGTTCTAAGTGCCATTGATGTTCTAAGGAAGCTCGTTCTTTGCCTCAGTCGTTGTGGGTGCGGTTTATTTCCTACAGATGATGTATGATCTCTTGTTCCGCTATCATTCTTTCCTCATACGCTTCTATTTCTGTTCGAACAGTAGGTGGTGCAATTCCTCTGGTTTGGTAAAGCCGTTCGACTGGAGTGGATTTCAGGTAGCCTGTTATGATTCTGTATGTGTCACTGAGAACTGTGTTCACCTATTTGGCACGTGTTGAATTATATTAAGCAGGACATGCATGCTCTGCAGCAGAATATCATAGCACCATTGCAAAAGTTAGTATAGTTTCAGGTTGGCTACACCCAGTAAACCGAACAGTTTAACCTCTTTATACTTATATGGATATGGTGTCTGTTTTTTCGCACATGTCCGAACGAACAGACACCATTGATGACCTGCAGCCGTCTAGAACGACACTAGAATTAATTTTTAATACTTACAGCTGCTGACAGACGTTGATATACACTCCTGGAAATGGAAAAAATAACACATTGACACCGGTGTGTCAGACCCACCATACTTGCTCCGGACACTGCGAGAGGGCTGTACAAGCAATGATCACACGCACGGCACAGCGGACACACCAGGAACCGCGGTGTTGGCCGTCGAATGGCGCTAGCTGCGCAGCATTTGTGCACCGCCGCCGTCAGTGTCAGCCAGTTTACCGTGGCATACGGAGCTCCATCGCAGTCTTTAACACTGGTAGCATGCCGCGACAGCGTGGACGTGAACCGTATGTGCAGTTGACGGACTTTGAGCGAGGGCGTATAGTGGGCATGCGGGAGGCCGGGTGGACGTACCGCCGAATTGCTCAACACGTGGGGCGTGAGGTCTCCACAGTACATCGATGTTGTCGCCAGTGGTCGGCGGAAGGTGCACGTGCCCGTCGACCTGGGACCGGACCGCAGCGACGCACGGATGCACGCCAAGACCGTAGGATCCTACGCAGTGCCGTAGGGGACCGCACCGCCACTTCCCAGCAAATTAGGGACACTGTTGCTCCTGGGGTATCGGCGAGGACCATTCGCAACCGTCTCC
The DNA here is from genome assembly GCF_021461385.2 of Schistocerca piceifrons. Classification (NCBI taxonomy): domain Eukaryota; kingdom Metazoa; phylum Arthropoda; class Insecta; order Orthoptera; family Acrididae; genus Schistocerca; species Schistocerca piceifrons. The sequence continues at coordinate 502,850,718 of NC_060144.1, forward strand.
ATGAAGCTGGGCTACGGTCCCGCACACCGTTAGGCCGTCTTCCGCTCACGCCCCAACATCGTGCAGCCCGCCTCCAGTGGTGTCGCGACAGGCGTGAATGGAGGGACAAATGGAGACGTGTCGTCTTCAGCGATGAGAGTCGCTTCTGCCTTGGTGCCAATGATGGTCGTATGCGTGTTTGGCGCCGTGCAGGTGAGCGCCACAATTAGGACTGCATACGACCGAGGCACACAGGGCCAACACCCGGCATCATGGTGTGGGGAGCGATCTCCTACACTGGCCGTACACCACTGGTGATCGTCGAGGGGACACTGAATAGTGCACGGTACATCCAAACCGTCATCGAACCCATCGTTCTACCATTCCTAGACCGGCAAGGGAACTTGCTGTTCCAACAGGACAATGCACGTCCGCATGTATCCCCTGCCACCCAACGTGCTCTAGAAGGTGTACGTCAACTACCCTGGCCAGCAAGATCTCCGGATCTGTCCCCCATTGAGCATGTTTGGGACTGGATGAAGCGTCGTCTCACGCGGTCTGCACGTCCAGCACGAACGCTGGTCCAACTGAGGCGCCAGGTGGAAATGGCATGGCAAGCCGTTCCACAGGACTACATCCAGCATCTGTACGATCGTCTCCATGGGAGAATAGCAGCCTGCATTGCTGCGAAAGGTGGATATACACTGTACTAGTGCAGACATTGTGCATGCTCTGTTGCCTGTGTCTATGTGCCTGTGGTTCTGTCAGTGTGATCATGTGATGTATCTGACCCCAGGAATGTGTCAATAAAGTTTCCCCTTCCTGGGACAATGAATTCACGGTGTTCTTATTTCAATTTCCAGGAGTGTATGTCAACAGCGACGGGTGAAAGTGTGTGCCCCCACCGGGGCTCGAACCTGGGATCTCCTGCTTACATGGTAGACGTTCTATCCATCTGAGCCACCGAGGGCACAGAAGGTAGTGCGCCTGCAGGGACTATCTCGCGCACCCCTCCCGCGAGGAGATCCCGGGTTCGAGTCCCGGTCGGGGCACGCATTTCCACCGGTCCCTGTTGATATATACCAACGCTCGTCAGCAGCTGAAGGTATTAAAAATTAATTGTAATTTCGTTCTAGACGGCTGCAGTCATCAATGGCGTCTGTTCTTTCGGACATGTCCGAAAAAACAGACACCATATCCATATATGTATATAGTTCTGGCAATACCGGCCATGACCCCCTTCTTCTGTGCGGACGCACACATATTCCCCGAACTCGCCGGCACAGTAGCTCAGCGTGTTCGCTCAGAGAGAGCTTTTTGGCCTCTGTAATAAAAAACTGAGTGGAAGGATCAACAAACGAACTTGACCGGATGTCATGTGACGTCCACAACGACCAAACACAACAACAAAAAATATGGATAGAGCGTCTGCCCTGTAAGCAGGAGATCCCGGGTTCGAGTCCCGGTCGGGGCACACATTTTCACCTGTCCCTGTTAATATATATCAACGCCCGTCAGTAGCTGAAGGTATTAAAAATTAATTCTAATTTAGTTTAACCTCTGATATGCACTGCATGCAGTGTTTCTTCCAATTAAGAACTAGACAGCCAGCACGAGTGTCACACAGGAAAAACATGGGAGAGAAATAATTTTATTACCGGTAGTTTAGCTTTTATTTGCTTACATGCTGATGTCTGCACGCTTAGTACACAATCAAATTGCCATTCTACAATGCCGCAACACGCCACCAGGAGACTCAAAACAAATAACACTGTGACTCAGGCACCGGTACCTTAATGAGTAGTAAAACAGCAGACAACTAGTTATCTGTAAACAAGCGAAATTAAACACGTAACTATAATTTTTTGAAGTGATAGTTAAAAACTTACGAGTGCTCCTCAAGTTTTTTGGTAACAATTATCCTCTTTAAATGGTTATACCTGTGTCAGATGCTAACAGCAAACGTATTAGAGCACTCTGGTAGTGAACGACTGCCTCAAAGAATGGTTGGTACATTAGAGAAAAGTTTTATGTAATGGTATTTGTATTAATGTTTGCGCTCTCTGTGGTTCTCCGACGAAGTCCGAATGTCTTTCAACCGAGCCTAGGCGTTCTTCAAAGTTTTGTCTGCCCTCAAAGAAATCTTCTTATGTAAAGAGCTATAAACTCAGATATGACAGTAGAGAGACGTTTTTATGTTAGACAGACCGGGGGGGGGGGAGGGTGAGGGGGAGAGGAGAGAAGGAAACAGAGAATCAGAGGGAGTAGGAAGGACGAATGATATTAATGCCATGGGAAGGGATAAGGGATTGACGTAACCGACGGAGAAAGTATAAGCACATATACGAGACAGAGGGGGAAAGGGAAAAGAGAAAGGTAGGAAAGAGATGGAGACAGACAGAGAGACCGTTTTGGAGAACGGTAGCCACCCTGCCAGTGAAAGAGTTGCCGGCGCGCGTCTGCTGGCTGCTACAGCGGGTATTGCTGCGTATCGGCCTGCGCTCGGCAGGCAGCGTTTTAATTGAGTGGCCCGTTAATCCGCCGGCCAGCAACAAATTGCGTTAACCTTAATCCGTCGCCTCATTAGCGCTTTGCGTCAGCAATCGGAGCCGTGCAGTGGGGCCGGCGTAGCAGACGGCGGTAACATTTCCGCCCACACTCCAAAGGAACTTTGCAGAAGAGGCGCCCCTTAATATTTCTTCGTTGCTTTGGCCGCCTGCTCGGCCTCCAATCCCTGTCTGAAGAGGCTTGTCTCAAAAGGAAGGGCGGCCTATCTGCTAAAGAGTGCAAATGACGCAGATTAGAAATACAGAGATACGAGTGGAAATTGCCATATAACCGGTTCAACAGGAATCTGCGTATACATTTGGCACAGGTGCGGATCCAAAAACGTGGGGTGGGAGGGTCATACGGATCATGACCTGCACCACCTCGCCCCCTCCCCCCCTCCCTCCCCCCCAAAAAAAGAAAAATATGTCTCAGAAAAACAATTAAAATTTTACGTGTATCATTTTCTAGTATCCAGAGCTAACATTCGGGGATAAAATGAAAAAATTAACAGATGAAACTGATAAAAAAGAATTTAAGGAATTTCATAAGACCTTACTAAGCCGTAAAAATGTAAAAATACTCTTAGGATTGCATGTTCTAAATATAGAAATTTTAAGTACCTACCAGAGGAAGCTAAGTACAGGCTTTGATGTTTTAAATCAATGCTGGCTGCAAAGGTAAATACCAGTGGAATGGAAGAAAGCGACAGTAATGTCCATTTCTAAGAGAGGAACAGAAGTGGACTGTGGAAAATACTGAACTATAAGGCTCATAAATACGGCGTAAAATATGCAAAGTGATCCAGAAGGAATGGTGAATGCTTAGGGATGTGGCAAGAATGAATATTCGAAGCAAAAATATCTAGCAAGCACGGGCTTTAAAATTCATATATTAAGAGCTACGAGGACTTCATCATCTTCGATATTGCGAAACAAATCTTTTCTATCGTAGAACCTCTGCATGCCATAGTATGGAACAAAACAAAAAAAATGATTAGAAAACGAGTGCTCAATGCATACCTTAAGAGTTGTGACAACTTATTCAACAGCCGGCTGGGGTGGCCGAGCGGTTCTAGGCGCTACAGTCTGGAATCGCGCGACCGCTACGGTCGCAGGTTCGAATCGTGCCTCGGGCATGGATGCGTGTGATGTCCTTAGGTTAGTTAGGTTTAAGTAGTTCTAAGTTCTAGGGGACTGATGACCTCAGAAGTTAAGTCCCATATTGCTCACAGCCATTTTTTGAACTTCTTCAACAGAAGAAATGTGTTTCACAGTAACGAATATAAAGAATTGCCCATAGTTCTAAGTACGCATTTTAGAGCCCATATTTAATGGACATTTTTGCTTCGAATGATCTCTCCTCTCCTATCCCTGACCTGTTCCTCCTGGGACATGCTGTATATACGAAGATAATACTAAATAGAATTAATATCATAGTAGATAGCATATTACTCCAAGAACAAACAGGTTTTCTAAGTGAAAGTCCTGCTCGGGTAACATTCTCTCATTAAAACTAATAATAGAAGAAACGAAAAAATGAAATTTATAAACGCACATAGTCTTTTTAGACTATATTACAGCTGCTGACAATGTGCACAGAGGAAGACTATGGAATACATGAGAAAAACCTCAATTGATGTGATACACCTAGGTGCGATAGACACGGACGAGTCTGGACCTTTTCTAGAAGTGTAACGATATTTTGCCATTGGAAACGTCATCACCATACGTTACAGAGTCACCTGAAGATAATAAAGTGAACTACCGGAATCGATCGTAAATAGATAAAAGCTAATACATACAGCTGAATTTACTATCATTACTGCGCATAACATAGCAGCTACTGTCCTATTACCCGTCAGAAGACTGTTGTACATAGGGATAATGTAGTTCTGCAGCACGCCGGCAACACAATGATCGATAGACGCATATTTTTGCGTGACAGCAGTAACGTAATTTTACCGTAAGATTTTAGACTACTTCAATTACAATACCTTGCCAGTTCAGGAGCACACGCTTTTTTAACCCTTTCAGTCCCAACCATATGATAAATAAAATAATTTTAATTTTTTCACAAAATTAACTTTTGTTGTGTTATTCACGAATAAAAGTAGAAATTGGAAAAAAGTAAATAATCAGTTGGTCTAACGATGTGGTTTCACTTTTGACACATGGTTTTTAACCATCGTGAACACATGCGCACATCGCGAAACTTCCATAAACTCAAATTGCCTAAAACAAATTATAGTCTGAAATAACATTCAATAATGAACCTAAAATTTTATAATCTTATATGAAAAGTAAGTAGCACCGAATGATTTCATTTCGAAACCGATTATAAAAACAATGGTACAAACTCAAATTTACATTACAATTACTTTAGATATACTTACTTTCACTCAATTATCTACCCAATATGACAGCCACGAAAAAAAATCACGTGTCAGAGTCTCTGACAATCACCTAACACAATCTGCGTGCCGACTGCTGCTTCGAACGCTGTGACTGCTAAAAGTAGTACCTCAGTGTCTCTGTCTTGCCGTAGCATAGGTCGTTTCATGTGAAAAGCACTAGTACTTCAAACCAAAACTAATAAATTACTGGTTTCAGGCAGGAACCACTGGTACTAAAAAAGGATTAAGACCGTCTTTTTCTAGGGCACAGATGGGATCAAATCTGCTATGTACTGTAAAAAGCATTCCGCTCTTTTCTCTCTACCAGTGTTTCACAATACAGTTCAAAAGGACGATGATTACTATCAGTTCTGAATTTTGGATCTCCGACCTATTTACTTTTGCTTCCTGGTTGCCCCTTATTGACGAGAGGAACCAGCATTCTGGTAAAGTGGGGCTCAGCTGGAACACGACGCTGAATTACAGTCGCTCTTATACAACATCGTAAGGGTAGGTCACACACTCTTAAATATCCGGTGGTTATAATTAATGTGTAGCTACTCACAGAGGTCCAGTGTCGGCTGTAATTATCGTATGACTGTGAAACATAGTAGATATATCAATGCGTAATGAGGGACCGATTTATGCTGGAAACAAATTAGTTCCAATTTTGGCCACCAAGTGAAAATATGGAGATGCAAGAAAGACGTATTGAAATGTCTCCATATGTAACGGATTAGGAACGGAAAGTAGGCAGAATACGTCAAATAAGTAAGAAAGGCACAATTTTGATTTAGTTATTGATTGCTGCTTCCATAATTTGTACAATATGAGCACTGGAGACATCGACGAGATACTGCATCTATAAAACGACGTGACCAACAATTGCTCGCAAAAATTCCGGTAGAATTTGAGAAATGTGTTGCTGTATACTGGGCCTCCCATCAGGTGGAGACCGAACGTGTCTATGGTAAAGGCGTTCTTTTAGACATTGGCTCAAATGGCTCTGAGCACTATGGGACTTAACATCTGTGGTCATCAGTCCCCTAGAACTTAGAACTACTTAAACCTAACTAACCTAAGGACATCACACACATCCATGCCCGAGGCAGGATTCGAACCTGCGACCGTAGCAGTCGCGCGGTTTTTAGATATTCCCTAGAGACAAAAATCACAATGATTCTGATTAGGTGATTTTACAAACCATGCATCTGGAAAACCTCTGGAGATTACACGTACGTGGAAAGCTGCATTAAGCAGATCTTTCATTGGGCGAGCGACGTGGGGTGTTGCTTCATCTTTGCCCGCACCTCGTGGTCGTGCGGTAGCGTTCTCGCTTCCCACGCCCGGGTTCCCGGGTTCGATTCCCGGCGGGGTCAGGGATTTTCTCTGCCTCGTGATGGCTGGGTGTTGTGTGCTGTCCTTAGGTTAGTTAGGTTTAAGTAGTTCTAAGTTCTAGGGGACTTATGACCACAGCAGTTGTGTCCCATAGTGCTCAGAGCCATTTGAACCATTTGTCAACACGTAGTAACCCAAGTTCCATACATCGGTATCTCTTTCAAACTCGTAACTGACGTTAGAAAAAACAAGCGCTGGAAACCACCACAAAAGTTCGAAGACAACGAATTGCAGGTCTTATTGGATGAAGATTATACTCAAACTCAAAAGGAACTCGCGGAACAATTTAATTTGACGCAGAAAGCCGTTTCTCTTCAGTTGAAAACTATGGGAAAGGTGCAGAAAGTGGGAAAATAGGTTTCGCATGAACTGAATGGAAGACAGCAAACAAATCGAAAGACCCCTTGTGTAATTCAGCTCGCCAGATACAAAAGAAAATCATTTCTCCCTCGAGTGCTGACAAGTGATGAAAAGTGGATATATTTTGAGAGTCCGAAGCGTCGTAAATCATGGGTGAATCCAGGCAAACCATCGACATCCACTGCAAGACCGAAGTGCTTTGGAAAAAAGGCAATGCATTGTGTTCGGTGGGATCAGAAGGGTGTCATCTATTATGAGCTGCTAAGACCTGGTGAAACCGTTAACACTGATCGCTACCAACAGCAAACGATTGATTTAAATCGAGCATTACGATCGAAGTATTCAGTAGGGAAATACCAGGGCACGCGGCTTATTCTCGACTTGGTTCCGTCCCATTATCATGTATTTGCATCGCTGGGACACGCTATGGCTGAACAACGCTTCAATTCGTTTGAAAATGTACGAAAGTGCCGCGCTGACTGGTTCGCTTCAAAAGAAGAACTGTTTTTTTGGCATGGCATTCGTAGCCTGTCGGAGAGGTGGGAGAGATGTACACTCCTGGAAATTGAAATAAGAACACCGTGAATTCATTGTCCCAGGAAGGGGAAACTTTATTGACACATTCCTGGGGTCAGATACATCACATGATCACACTGACAGAACCACAGGCACATAGACACAGGCAACAGAGCATGCACAATGTCGGCACTAGTACAGTGTATATCCACCTTTCGCAGCAATGCAGGCTGCTATTCTCCCATGGAGACGATCGTACAGATGCTGGATGTAGTCCTGTGGAACGGCTTGCCATGCCATTTCCACCTGGCGCCTCAGTTGGACCAGCGTTCGTGCTGGACGTGCAGACCGCGTGAGACGACGCTTCATCCAGTCCCAAACATGCTCAATGGGGGACAGATCCGGAGATCTTGCTGGCCAGGGTAGTTGACTTACACCTTCTAGAGCACGTTGGGTGGCACGGGATACATGCGGACGTGTATTGTCCTGTTGGAACAGAAAGTTCCCTTGCCGGTCTAGGAATGGTAGAACGATGGGTTCGATGACGGTTTGGATGTACCGTGCACTATTCAGTGTCCCCTCGACGATCACCAGTGGTGTACGGCCAGTGTAGGAGATCGCTCCCCACACCATGATGCCGGGTGTTGGCCCTGTGTGCCTCGGTCGTATGCAGTCCTGATTGTGGCGCTCACCTGCACGGCGCCAAACACGCATACGACCATCATTGGCACCAAGGCAGAAGCGACTCTCATCGCTGAAGACGACACGTCTCCATTTGTCCCTCCATTCACGCCTGTCGCGACACCACTGGAGGCGGGCTGCAGGATGTTGGGGCGTGAGCGGAAGACGGCCTAACGGTGTGCGGGACCGTAGCCCAGCTTCATGGAGACGGTTGCGAATGGTCCTCGCCGATACCCCAGGAGCAACAGTGTCCCCAATTTGCTGGGAAGTGGCGGTGCGGTCCCCTACGGCACTGCGTAGGATCCTACAGTCTCGGCGTGCATCCGTGCGTCGCTGCGGTCCGGTCTCAGGTCGACGGGCACGTGCACCTTCCGCCGACCACTGGCACAACATCGATGTACTGTGGAGACCTCACGCCCCACGTGTTGAGCAATTCGGCGGTACGTCCACCCGGCCTCCCGCATGCCCACTATACGCCCTCGCTCAAAGTCCGTCAACTGCACATACTGTTCACGTCCACGCTGTCGCGGCATGCTACCAGTGTTAAAGACTGCGATGGAACTCCGTATGCCACGGCAAACTGGCTGACACTGACGGCGGCGGTGCACAAATGCTGCGCAGCTAGCGCCATTCGACGGCCAACACCGCGGTTCCTGGTGTGTCCGCTGTGCCGTGCGTGTGATCATTGCTTGTACAGCCCTCTCGCAGTGTCCGGAGCAAGTATGGTGGGTCTGACACACCGGTGTCAATGTGTTCTTTTTTCCATTTCCAGGAGTGTATTTGAGCCGGGCGTGGCTCGTGTTCGTGCCATTTCTTATTTTACATCTTGTTCTTTTTCTGTACTGCCACCTCGTTATCTTAATTTTCAATTACTGGTGTCACTGACTTGCTGCCTTGCCTCCCCGCGAGCGGCAGCAGCAGCACTTATCGATATCGGCCCTGCCGTATTATCTTTGCTGGACTGCTATTACTTCCCGGTCGTCGTGTGTTGTTAGTTCGGACCTGGCAGTGTTGGAGTTGGCATGCGGCGCAAGTTCAGCTAGGGCGCGGCAGCAGTGAGGTCCGGACCGCCACGATTCGCCCGATTGTTGCCGACACACGTGATTGGAGTGGGGACGACTTTGGTTGGTCGTCGGTCGGTCGTCTTGCCAGACGACGTGTGTTTGGCCGGCCATCACTTATTGGTTTATTGGCTGTGTGTGTCGACTCGTGATTCGTCCCTGTTATTGCGCAGTCACTGCCGTTAGCTTGTCTAGTTGTTCGTCCAAATGTTTGTGGAACTGTGCGTAGTTTGTGTGATTTTGACTGACAAGTTATTTTAAATGTTGTCGGCGTACTGTCTCTGATGTTGGTCGGTGGGCGCGGAACAGCGAGGGATTCTCGGAAGGGCGTAGTTTGGCCGGGGCCCGCAGGCGGTCTCTACGCGGTGTCTGAGAGTGTGGCGCTGTTCCCATTCCTACGAGGTCCGTGGCTCACCGATCCTGGACACGAAAGTTGACTTTTGATTTAATCTACCATTAAGTCAAGACTGTTCACATTGTGTCGTTTGAAGTTCGTTGTCGACTGTTGGGATATTCCAACGAGCAACAATGTGGTTTTCAAGTTGGAAAATTCTAGCCACCCTCCGGTGGAGTTTCGCTGTATTTGGTTATTTCAATTGAAGTGCACTAGCGGAATCTTCTGCCTTGTGGCCGTTAACGTTCCGGTTACCTTCCCTGGCCGTTGACGTAAATTTCAGGCAGTGTAGTTTCCTCTTCGTGTTGTTGCTGCCCAGCACGGTGTGTAGCTTGACAGCTCCGTGTATGATTGGTTGTGAGCGCCAATATCTTCTACGTTGTTCCGTGAAGTCCCTGTTGTGCCCTGGTCGGGTGACGTGGAAATTATCTTGTCGGTGGGTCCGCTGACGGTCGGCTGGGTTGTCGTCGGATCGTGAATGGTTGGCCCGACTGCCTGTCTCACCCAAGCGAGCGCTAGTCTTTGAATTACAGGCCGACCCTCGAACATCTGGGCACCCTTGTGTGTACTGCCTTTTTTTTAATTGTTCTAGTTGCTGGTACTTGTATGGCTTCTAGCCTGTTTTGTGTTTTAAATTAGAGTTGTTTTACTCTTAAGACCTTCAGACTAGTTTAAAGTACTGTTTCACGTAAGCCCTTAGGCATTTTAAATTTTTTTTTAATTTTTAAGTCTTCGGCCATCAGCCGATTCGAATTTAACTTGTTTACTTCAATCTATTGAATTTTTAAGTCTTCGGCCTTCAGCCGGTATGAGTTTCGATTGTTTGTTCTTAAGGCCTGCAGCGTAAATTAAAGAACTGTTTCACGTAAGGACTTTGGTACATAAAATAATTAATGTTTTGGAGTTTTAAGTGTTCAGCTTTCAGCCGATTTGAATTTAACTTGTTTACTTCTGCCTAACTAAGAACTGTTTTTAGATAAGGCTTGCTTTTTAAAATTTCTGAATATTTGAGTTTTAAGTTATTGGCCTTCTGCCGTTTTTAAATTAAAGTGGCTTTCAGTTGATAATTAAGTCCCAAAGATTAAAGCTGTGTGTTTAAAAAAAATTTCTGGGCTCTTGTAATATTTGATCAAACAATAAAGTTGTATATTCGAGTGTAACTGACAGCCCATTATTTTGGACTCTTCGTACAATTTATTCTATCTGTCCTGTCCTGCGGGTTAAGCAGGACATTTCAGTATAATTAGCAATGGCGATTATTTTGAATAAAATATTGTTTATCAGTTTCAAACAACAGACGTCTAATTATTGCAATAAAATTCCGGTTTCATACTTATACACCTGGTATGTTGTAATTAATTAACATATTTATCTCTGAATCACAGCAACCAACTCAGAAATATTTGCCTTATAGTAAAACAAATGTGGGAAATAAATGGAGCTCTAAGCAAACACAAGAAAATAAATCAATGCATTACATAAATGCGGACACACGCTATCAGATTTGCTTGCGCAACTATTTATTTAACTAGTGCGTAAATGTAAAGTCCCGGACCACTTTAGCTTCTCTAATGCTCAACAGTTAGTCCACAAAAACACGTTTTAATGTCTCATAGTACTATACTATAACCCCAAACGAAACGTTAAATCCTTAAATCTCTCCAGAGCCTATAATCAAAAGCAGCACAACCAATCCTAAATCCCAGTAACTGCTCAGAGGCTAGCACTTGCAAAACTGATTAAGTACCGGCTACAGCTAAAGGTCTGTGTGCGTGAGAGAATTTCCTTTTGCATCTGAACCGTATTGTAAGTCTCTTTATCCGCATGCATCAGCGGATATTAAAATGTAAATTATTTTAACCTGCTCGGTAGTCAGAGCTCCGATGACGAGCTTGCACCTGGCCTTGGTTTGTGTACAGTCCGCTCCAAACAGACAATTCGCTTTGATTAAAATACATTTTGGCGAAAAGTCTCATAAATGTCGGATGCTAATCACAGACTCATCATAGCGTGAGCGGGAAAGTTCACCGTTCCCAAAACTGCACTGCAGTTGCAGACGCTTACAAGCTGACGCGTGGCACACGGATCCTTTGGCCTCACAAAGAGGGTATCTATCGTGAGCCGGATTCTCTCGGAGCTCGAGGGAGGAGAAATAATGCCTCAAAGAGAATCATCAGCAAATTTAGTGAAGAGAACGCCACCCTTAAGCGTATTACTTGTCAGGATCAGAGGAGTAATCACATTTCACCGACAGCGCGGCTAGCGTCCGGGCCAGATACGATCTTATCAGATCGGAGAATCAAGGGCCGAAGTGCGTATTTCGCTATCTGCTGAGCGAATACCTTGATGCCAGATAACTTCGTTCCCTTCTCGATACATCTGCAACTTTCACCACTGGCCAGATGAAACTGTGGTTCCAGAGACCTTCTCAGGTCTCAGACATCTATGATGTGTACAATGTGGATCACCTAAAACTTGTCCCGCGAATGTGGCGGAAATGGAAAGAGCTATTGATGTGTTCTTCATAGAATGGATTGGTAGCCAGAGGCTCGTATTATAAACTAATAAACAGATTCTAATAATACTTAGGAAGTGTATTTTTTGTGCAAACGTACACTCTTTTAAATGGAACAATGCGTACTGACATTAACACACTAAAAGTGGGGTAAATTAGAATGTCAGTGGTGACTGTTGGAGGATTCTAGAGCTAGTCTATCCAACTGGCGCGTTAGATCGTCAAAATGGCGAGCTGGTTGGAGTTACTGTCCCTATTGCTCTAAACATTGTCAACTTCGTTTTATGGCACGAGAACACGGTCAATGGTAGGATAGTATCGTAAAAGGAGGGAACTGGTGTCAGTACAGCACGAAACATGACATCTTTGATAGGTTACGATATTGGTACAGAATGCCAGAGGGAGTATTCTAAGAACTGCTCACGTCATAATTTGAAACAGATAAAGAGTACTAACATTTTCGTTGAATTTGACTCTTATAATTCGCTTCTTAAAAATAATTCTATACTGAACATAATTCATGACATCTTGAACAAAACTGCATAACTGAACTTCAAGTATTCTGTTTAATTGCTCTGAGTATTTTTCGCATAATTTTTTTTTGGAGAGTTTTTTTAGTTTGGGGGAAAATGTAACGCATCCGGATCTTGTCAGAGCCATGATGAGTGTTGATGTCACTAGATTTTCTTGTATGGAAGCAGGTCGCTCTTCAGCTGCTTCAAACAAATCATGGCCACTGGTATAAATTATAGTCAGTCCCGATCAAATTAGACCCATGAAACCGGTACTCAGACACTAGTTGTGCCAGGTTGCCATGGTACTGTAACAGGTAGGCGGTGCCGAATCGATTACACTTCACAGCTAGCCACTTTATGCTGGAAGGGAAGAATGGATATCTGCATGTACAGGCACCACTATTTTCTGTTGTGTGTATTGGCATCTGGCTACTGTGGATAAACAGTTAGACAGCTGGAGAGGATGTAAGCGCAATACAAAATAATGAAGGTGTTGCTTGACATGCAGTGCCTGTATCTACCCTTTCAGGAAGTGCTCAGGCACTTGGGGTTTCCCATTCGACACTGCCTGAGAGTTGCAGTACCAGTACCAGTACCAGGTACCAGTACCAGGTACACCGGCACCACTAGTCGTAGCGGTGCCGTGCCTGAGCGCCGGTGTCGCGTACCATATTTGATACTACAAGGCTGGTATTTTTAGTTGCTGGGAAGAATGATAGTGACCGTTACGCAGCAGTAAGTAGCATACTAGTTGTGGCACTGTCACAGAACATAGAGAGCACGTGGCACACTGGAAATATTTTCAAGAGTGAAGTGACATCAACATTATGACTGTAAATGATGCGTTTCAAGCGATGTAAATATAGACAGTTTCAAAAATAGGGGGCATAATTTCACATATGTAAGAGGGCAGTTCAATAAGTAATACAACACATTTTTTTTCTGAAACAGGGGTTGTTTTATTCATTATTATTATTTATACACCAGGTTATTCCCCAATCTTTTAGCTACACAACACTATTTTTCAACGTAATCTCCATTCAATGCTACGGCCTTACGCCACCTTGAAATGAGGGCCTGTATGCCTGCACGGTACCATTCCACTGGTCGATGTCGGAGCCAACGTCGTACTGCATCAATAACTTCTTCATCATCCGCGTAGTGCCTCCCACGGATTGCGTCCTTCATTGGGCCAAACATATGGAAATCCGACGGTGCGAGATCGGGGCTGTAGGGTGCATGAGGAAGAACAGTCCACTGAAGTTTTGTGAGCTCCTCTCGGGTGCGAAGACTTGTGTGAGGTCTTGCGTTGTCATGAAGAAGGAGAAGTTCGTTCAGATTTTTGTGCCTACGAACACGCTGAAGTCGTTTCTTCAATTTCTGAAGAGTAGCGCAATACACTTCAGAGTTGATCGTTTGACCATGGGGAAGGACATCGAACAGAATAACCCTTTCAGCGTCCCAGAAGACTGTAACCATGACTTTCCCGGCTGAGGGTATGGCTTTAAACTTTTTCTTGGTTGGGGAGTGGGTGTGGCGCCACTCCATTGACTGCCGTTTTGTCTCAGGTTCGAAGTGATGAACCCATGTTTCATCGCCTGTAACAATCTTTGACAAGAAATTGTCACCCTCAGCCACATGACGAGCAAGCAATTCCGCACAGATGGGTCTCCTTTGCTCTTTATGGTGTTCGGTTAGACAACGAGAGACCCAGCGGGAACAAACCTTTGAATATCCCAACTGGTGAACAATTGTGACAGCACTACCAACAGAGATGTCAAGTTGAGCACTGAGTTGTTTGATGGTGATCCGTCGATCATCTCGAACGAGTGTGTTCGCACGCTCCGCCATTGCAGGAGTCACAGCTGTGCACGGCCGGCCCGCACGCGGGAGATCAGACAGTCTTGCTTGACCTTGCGGCGATGATGACACACGCTTTGCCCAACGACTCACCGTGCTTTTGTCCACTGCCAGATCACCGTAGACATTCTGCAAGCGCCTATGAATATCTGAGATGCCCTGGTTTTCCGCCAAAAGAAACTCGATCACTGCCCGTTGTTTGCAACGCACATCCGTTACAGACGCCATTTTAACAGCTCCGTACAGCGCTGCCACTTGTCGGAAATCAATGAAACTATACGAGACGAAGCGGGAATGTTTGAAAATATTCCACAAGAAATTTCCGGTTTTTTCAACCAAAATTGGCCGAGAAAAAAAATGTGTTGCATTACTTATTGAACTGCCCTCGTATTTCCCATAAGTAGAAAATAAAGAATCCCTGACTTGTTCGGAAATGTTTGGTTTCCGAGTTACGGCCTTCAAAAGAGAACGTTTTTCTTTCTGCAGGTAGATACCATAACAGAATATATTAGCAGGACAATTAATTCCGAGGAGAGCACATTGAGCGTAGTGCTTAACGTTCGATATGTAGTGAAATGAGGAGGAGGCAGAAGCGCACTTCATGCACGGTAAGGCGGACTGCAGTGTTGCGCTCGCTCGTTTTTACCAGAAGAGGTTCCAGAATGGAAGATATCTGAACGGGGCTATCGCCGTCTGTGCACTCATGTGAAGTTTACGTCTCCTTGTCTGGAAAGGGGACGAACGATCTACAACTCGGAGGAGTTATTGTGCACACCATTCTTTCTATCGGCACATGAAGGTTATCATCACAAGTGAATACTCTTGATACGACTCTCTGGAGACTGTTGCAAGAGCGACAACTGTATCCTCATCATTTGCAACGAGGACAGGACCTATCACCAGCAAATTACACTGCACTTGTTATGTTCTACTAGTGGTTCTTGTACAGATCCGAACTTTCTTGCCTTAGTACTATGCACAGATGAAGTACAGTTCACATGAGACAGCATTGCAAACTTCCACGATCAGGATGTACAGACACATGAAAACCCACATGCAATTGTTCGACCCCGCCACCATGTGTAGTTCTCCCGAAACATGGTAGCCAGTTTCTTTGGCGATCGGTTAGTTAGACCACAAGTACCTGTCTCCCTCAACATGTTAGCCAGTGTCTTTGGCGATCGGTTAGTTGGACCACATGTACTTGCCTCCCTCAACATGTTAGTCAGTGTCTTTGGCGATCGTTTCGTTGGACCACATGTAAATAAACCTGCACACAAACATCCTGGAACACACCACAACTTTTCTTTTTAAAATACTCCACTGGTCATTCGTAAAGAAGCACACTCCTTGCCTGATGGCACTGGTGCACATAGGTTGTGCGGCTCGCTGGTGCTTGAATAAAATATATTTTCCTGATCGTTGGATATAGGTGGATGTGGACCAACTGCTTGGCCTCCACACCCTGTGAGGATACTGGTTTGTCACACATCGCTAAAAGACAAAATATAGCATACGACCATTATATGTTGTATTCCCGTAAACTTTTTGAGCGAAAAATCAGGGCCTGTGAATTCTAGCGTTTTAGATCATGTTTCTCCCAGTTTTTGTAATCTGGCGAGACGTGCCACCAGCAAGTTTTAGGCGGTGGGTTGACAAAGGCGAAAATCCGGCAGGATTCCTACCAGGAACTCCCATGGGCAGTGATCACATTAGCATGCTTCTTCAGATATCCCTCAAACCAGAGTACTTCAGAAGCGCCTTTCAAAGCAAAGTGGAAGCAAAGAACAGAGCTACCATTAAGTTTCCTCAAACAGCACGGAAAGCGAACTGTATTTACATACCCACACATCGTTCCGCCAATAACAAGGCGAGCGCCAGTACACTGCCAACATTTATTTTGTCGATAGAGAGTACATCAGGTGCTGAACGAGAAAAATCTGCAGGCTCTCCCTATATGCAGGAAAAGGAGATTTTCAGTTGTCACTCGGCTCAACCTTACGATTTCCCCCCCTCCTATGCTAACTGTGAGAATGTTCTACATCTACATTTATACTCCGCAAGCCACCCAACGGTGTGTGGCGGAGGGCACTTTACGTGCCACGGTCATTACCTCCCTTTTATGTTCCAGTCGCGTATGGTTCGCGGGAAGAACGACTGTCTGAAAGCCTCCGTACGCGCTCGAATCTTTCTAATTGTACATTCGTGATCTCCTCGGGAGGTATAAGTAGGGGGAAGCAATACAGGGTGATTCAAAAAGAATACCACAACTTTAAAAATGTGTATTTAATGAAAGAAACATAATATAACCTTCTGTTATACATCATTACAAAGAGTATTTAAAAAGGTTTTTTTTCATTCGAAAACAAGTTCAGAGATGTTCAATATGGCCCCCTCCAGACACACGAGCAATATCAACCCGATACTCCAACTCGTTCCACACTCTCTGTAGCATATCAGGCGTAACAGTTTGGATAGCTGCTGTTATTTCTCGTTTCAAATCATCAATGGTGGCTGGGAGAGGTGGCCGAAACACCATATCCTTAACATACCCCCATAAGAAAAAATCGCAGGGGGTAAGATCAGGGCTTCTTGGAGGCCAGTGATGAAGTGCTCTGTCACGGGCTGCCTGGCGGCCGATCCATCGCCTCGGGTAGTTGACGTTCAGGTAGTTACGGACATATAAGTGCCAATGTGGTGGCGCTCCATCCTGCTGAAATATGAATTGTTGTGCTTCTTGTTCGAGCTGAGGGAACAGCCAATTCTCTAACATCTCCAGATACTGTAGTCCAGTTACAGTAGCACCTTCGAAGAAAAAGGGACCAAAAACTTTATTGGCTGAAATGGCGAACAAATGTACAACTAAATGAAACTTTATAGCTCCCTTAATTCGCCGACAGATAGTGCTTAGCTCTGCCTTTTGTCGTTGCAGAGTTTTAAATTCCTAAAGTTGTGGTATTCTTTTTGAATCAGCCTGTATATTCGATACCTCATCCAGAAACGCACCCTCTCGAAACCTGGCGAGCAAGCTACACCGCGATGCAGAGCGCCTCTCTTGCAGAGTCTGCCACTTGAGTTTGCTAAACATCTCCGTAAGGCTATCACGGTTACCAAATAACGCTGTGACGAAACGCGCCGCTCTTCTTTGGATCTTCTCTATCTACTCCGTCATCCCGATCAGGTACGGATTCCACACTGATGAGCGATACTCAAGTATAGGTCGAACGAGTGTTTTGTAAGCCACCTCCTTTGTTGATGGACTACATTTTCTAAGGACTCTCCCAATGAATCTCAACCTGGCACCCGCCTTACCAATAATTAATTTTATTTGATCATTCCACTTCAAATCGTTCCGCACGCATACTCCGAGATATTTTACAGAAGTAACTGCTACCAGTGTCTGTTCCGCTATCATATAATCATACAATAAAGGATCCTTCTTTCTATGTATTCGCAATAAATTACATTTGTCTATGTTAAGGGTCAGTTGCCACTCCCCGCACCAAGTGCCTATCCGCTGCAGATCTTCCTGCATTTCGTTACAATTTTCTAATGCTGCAACTTCTCTGTATACTACAGCATCATCCGCGAAAAGCCGCATGGAACTTCCGACACTATCTACTAGGTCATTTATATATATTGTGAAAAGCAATGGTCCCGTAACGCTCCCCTGTGGCACGCCAGAGGCTACTTTAACGTCTGTAGACGTCTCCCCATTGATAACAACATACTGTGTTCTGTTTGCTAAAAACTCTTCAATCCAGCCACACAGCTGGTCTGATATTCCGTAGGCTCTTACTATGTTTATCGGGCGGCAGTGCGGAACTGTATCGAACGCCTTCCGGAAGTCATGGAAAATAGCATCTACCTGGGAGCCTGTATCAAATATTTTCTGGGTGTCATGAACAAATAAAGCGAGTTGGGTCTCACACGATCGCTGTTTCCGGAATCCATGTTGATTCCTACAGAGTAGATTCTGGGTTTCCAAAAACGACATGATACGCGAGCTAAAAACATGTTCTAAAATTCTACAACAGATCGACGTCAGAGATATAAGTCTATAGTTTTGCGCATCTGCTCGACGACCCTTCTTGAAGACTTGGACTACCTGTGCTCTTTTCCAATCATTTGGTACCTTCCGTTCC
Organism: Schistocerca piceifrons; assembly: GCF_021461385.2. Classification (NCBI taxonomy): domain Eukaryota; kingdom Metazoa; phylum Arthropoda; class Insecta; order Orthoptera; family Acrididae; genus Schistocerca; species Schistocerca piceifrons. Next base: position 502,869,084 of record NC_060144.1, read on the forward strand.
TCTAGAGACTTGCGGTACACGGCTGTTAGAAGGGGGACAAGTTCTTTCGCGTACTCTGTGTAGAATCGAATTGGTATCCCGTCAGGTCCAGTGGACTTTCCTCTGTTGAGTGATTCGATTTGCTTTTCTATTCCTTGGACACTTATTTCGATGTCAGCCATTTTTTCGTTTGTGCGAGGATTTAGAGAAGGAACTGCAGTGCTGTCTTCCTCTGTGAAACAGCTTTGGAAAAAGGTGTTTAGTACTTCAGCTTTACGCTTGTTATCCTCTGTTTCAATGCCATCATCATCCCGGAGTGTCTGGATATGCTGTTTCGAGCGACTTACTGATTTAACGTAAGACCAGAACTTCCTAGGATTTTCTGTCAAGTCGGTACATAGAATTCTACTTTCGAATTCACTGAACGCTCCACGCATAACCCTCTGTTAGGTAGTCTGAAATCTGGCTTCTATTACTCTTGCTAAACAGATAAACCTTCCTCCCTTTTTTTATATTCCTATTAACTTCCATATTCAGAGATGCTGCAACGGCCTTATGATCACTGATTCCCTGTTCTGCACTTACAGAGTCGAAAAGTTCGGGTCTGTTTGTTATCAGTAGGTCCAAGATGTTATCTCCACGAGTCGGTTCTCTGTTTAATTTCTCGAGGTAATTTTCGGATAGTGAACTCAGTATAATGTCACTCGATGCTCTGTCCCTACCACCCGTCCTAAACATTTGAGTGTCCCAGTCTATATCTGGTAAATTGAAATCTCCACCTAAGACTATAACATGCTGAGAAAATTTGTGTGAAATGTATTCCAAATTTTCTCTCAGTTGTTCTGCCACTAATGCTGCTGAGTCGGGAGGTCGGTGAAAGGAGCCAACTATTAACCTAGCTCGGTTGTTGAGTGTAATCTCCACCCATAATAATTCACAGGAACTATCCAGTTCTACTTCACGACAGGATAAACTACTACTAACAGCGACAAACACGCCACCACCAGTTGCATGCAATCTATCCTTTCTATACACCGTCTGTGCCTTTGTAAAAATTTCGGCAGAATTTATCTCTGGCTTTAGCCAGCTTTCTGTACCGATAACGATTTCAGCTTCGGTGCTTTCTATCAGCGCTTGAAGTTCCGGTACTTTACCAATGCAGCTTCGACAGTTTACAATTACAATACCGATTGCTGCTGGGCCCCCGCATGTCCTGACTTTGCCCCGCACCCTTTGAGGCTGCTACCCTTTCTGTACTTGCCCGAGGCCATCTAACCTAAAAAACCGCCCAGTCCACGCCACACAACCCCTACTACCCGTGTAGCCGCTTGCTGCGTGTAGTGGACTCCTGACCTATCCAGCGGAACCCGAAACCCCACCACCCTATGGCGCAAGTCGAGGAATCTGCAGCCCACATGGTCGCAGAACCGTCCGTCTCAGCCTCTGATTCAGACCCTCCACTCGGCTCTGTACCAAAGGTCCGCAGTCAGTCCTGTCGACGATGCTGCAGATGGTGAGCTCTGCTTTCATCCCGCTAGCGAGACTGGCAGTCTTCACCAAATCAGATAGCCGCCGGAAGCCAGAGAGGATTTCCTCCGATCCATAGCGACACACATCATTGGTGCCGACATGAGCGACCACCTGCAGATGGGTGTACCCTGTACCCTTCATGGCATCCGGAAGGACCCTTTCCACATCTGGAATGACTCCCCCCGGTATGCACACGGAGTGCACATCGGTTTTCTTCCCCTCTCTTGCTGCCATATCCCTGCCATAACCGGTTCGTCAGACAAACTGGAGAGGCTTTCCGTTCAGCCCTCCGGAATGTCTTTCGCCCCCTGCCACACCTCGAGACGACCTCCCACTCTACCACAGGTGAGGGATCAGCCTCAATGTGGGCAGTATCCCGGGCAGCCACAGTCGTAGTCCGATCGGGGGATGCGTGGGACGAGCTGGCCGTCCCCGACAAACCCCCATCCGGACCCCCACAGTGATGCCCATTGGCAACAGCCTCAAGCTGTGTGACCGAAGCCAACACTGCCTGAAGCTGGGAGCGAAGGGATGCCAACTCAGCCTGCATCTGAACACAGCAGTTGCAGTCCCTATCCATGCTAAAAACTGTTGTGCAAAGAACGTCTGAACTAATCTACAGAGAGCACAAACAATTCGACACAAAATTTAAACGGTTATTAAAATACAAGATTGCCTAGTAAATGCAGTAATGCTGCTACTTGCGCACTGCTGACACACTGCTCGGCGGCGGAAGGAGACTATGCGATTTTACACTATCAGGTACTAAAAAGCGATGCTACAACTCTCAAATACTACAATACGCCCGAAATTTATGAATTAAACAACGCAAATACCAAAAATACGCAAAGAAATTAAGAATTAAACAATGTAACAAATAAGTGAGCTAGCCGGCCGAAGTGGCCGTGCGGTTAAAGGCGCTGCAGTCTGGAACTGCAAGACCGCTACGGTCGCAGGTTCGAATCCTGCCTCGGGCATGGATGTTTGTGATGTCCTTAGGTTAGTTAGGTTTAACTAGTTCTAAGTTCTAGGGGACTAATGACCTCAGCAGTTGAGTCCCATAGTGCTCAGAGCCATTTGAACCATTTGAACCAAATAAGTGAGCTAAGAGTATACGACTTGCTGCTGCAGCTGCTTATCCAACGGCGGCAGGGAGCAGGCTGGTCAGTAGTCGATTTCTGGGCGAGCACACTGTGGCGTTTGGTATCTCGTCGTTCAAATGGTTCAAATGGCTCTGAGCACTATGGGACTTAACATCTGAGGTCATCAGTCCCCTAGAACTTAGAACTACTTAAACCTAACTAACTTAAGTATATCACACACATCCATGCCCGAGGCAGGATTCCAACCTACGACTGTAGCGGTCGCGCGGTTCCAAACTGTAGCGCCTAGAACCGCTCGGCCACCCCGGCCGGCACCTCCGATCAAAAGGAGGGACATACAGAAAAATTTTCCAGTCGATATTGCTGTTTCGAAGGCCGTAACTCAGAAACAGGGCTTATTCTAGACCCAAGTTCTAAGAAGTTCTTTTGTTGTCTACGTATGGGGAACACATACCTGAAATTATGCACTCTATTTTCGAAACATAAAATCATCATATCTATTCAACGTACTGATGTTTCTTAAATATTATTGGTTGAATACTTCATTTATGGTTCCGTGTTATCAGTGGCTGCTATACAGATAGTCTATTAATACTGACAGGGGAGGTGGAGGTAAAGCTCTTCAATTGTCAGTTATTTTAATGCTCAAAGAGTTCTTCTTATGGGGTAACCGCGACTGTTTAAGTCCAGTTTCAAAAAGAAGAAAACCGCAGGACAGCTGCTTAATCCATGATCTCTTATTGGGCACGCGAATGGTTTCGGAACAGTTACAGGTCCATCATTGGTGTGAAAAATAAAATCAATTATATGAGGTGATCCTCATCACACTGTTGTCATGGAACCATGGATTCCGTGTCTAATGAGTAAAAGGGACAAAAATTCCATAACAGCTGGTTCCCGTGCTGCGCGACCCGGTCGCGCAGCAAGGGGGAACCACTAGTTAGTCTGGAAGCCAAATAAACTGGTCCAGTGATGTGGTCTCCAAGAATGCAGCATCATACGTTAACAACCCTGTGCACTTCTATGTGATGTGCTCATAACAAGTGAGGATTTGCAGGAACCCAGTAATGTAGATTGTGTCTGTTGACAGTGGCGTCGTTGGTGAAAATGGTTCAAATGGCTGTCAGCTCTATGAGACTTAACTGCTGAGGTCATCGGTCCCCTAGGACTTAGAACTACTTAAACCTAACTAACCTAAGGACATCACACACATCCATGCCCGAGGCAGGATTCGAAGCTGCGACCATAGCGGTCGCGCGGTTCCAGACTGTAGCACCCAGAACCGCTCGGCCACTCCAGCCGACGTCATTATTGCAATAGCATGAAAACTGCGTAATGAAATCCTGATATATGGCTACTTTATTTAGGAGACGCCTGTAGAACGATACCCGATTTTGGAAATCTTTGCCATGCAGCTGTTGGTGTAGGTGCATGTTAAGGGATGCCATTTTCGTTCCCACAGAATCCTTTGTACCGAACACCTGGATATCCTCAGCTCCACCTCAGCTTTTCTTTGTGCTAATTACGTCGAGAAATAGATTTTACTGAGCGAGATCAAATGACATTCATATTATTAATAATAACGACCATAATACTATTATTATTATTATCTTTCCTTTCTCAGACCTTAGGTCTGGTTCGGAATGAAAGTGACGCGGACCTTGATCAAGCGTCACTTCCTTTTAACTGTACGGTATATGTTACATTGCGTTTAGGAACTTTCGGGTAATTGAACATGTATCAATAATTACGGATTTCTGAAGTTGTATATATAAGTTTGGATGTAGCTGTATTGCATTGATGTACTGGTGGATATTGCGTGGTATGACTCCTGTAGTTGAAAGTATAATTGGTATAATGTCAACTTTATCCTGATGCCACATGTCCTTGACTTCCTCAGCCAGTTGGATGTATTTTTCAATTTTTTCTCCTGTTTTCTTCTGTATATTTGCTGTATTGGGTATGGATATTTCAATCAGTTGTGTTAATTTCTTCTTTTTATTGGTGAGTATGATGTCAGGTTTGTTATGTGTTGTTTTATCTGTTATAATAGTTCTGTTCCAGTATAATTTGTATTCATCATTCTCCAGTACATTTTGTGGTGTATACTTGTATGTAGGAACGTGTTGTTTTAAAAGTTTATGTTGTAAGGCAAGCTGTTGATGTACTATTTTTGCGACGTTGTCATGTCTTCTGGGGTATTCTGTATTTGCTAGTATTGTACATCCGCTTGTGATGTGATATACTGTTTCTATTTGTTGTTTGCAAAGTCTGCATTTATCTGTTGTGGTATTGGGATCTTTAGTAATATGCTTGCTGTAATATCTGGTGTTTATTGTTTGATCCTGTATTGCAATCATGAATCCTTCTGTCTCACTGTATATATTGCCTCTTCTTAGCCATGTGTTGGATGCGTCTTGATCGATGTGTGGCTGTGTTACATGATACGGGTGCCTGCCATGTAGTGTTTTCTTTTTCCAATTTACTTTCTTTGTATCTGTTGATGTTATGTGATCTAAAGGGTTGTAGAGGTGGTTATGAAATTGTAGTGGTGTAGCCGATGTATTTATGTGGGTGATTGCTTTGTGTATTTTGCTAGTTTCTGCTCGTTCTAGAAAGAATTTTCTTAAATTGTCTACCTGTCCATAATGTAGGTTTTTTATGTCGATAAATCCCCTTCCTCCTTCCTTTCTGCTTAATGTGAATCTTTCTGTTGCTGAATGTATGTGATGTATTCTATATTTGTGGCATTGTGATCGTGTAAGTGTATTGAGTGCTTCTAGGTCTGTGTTACTCCATTTCACTACTCCAAATGAGTAGGTCAATATTGGTATAGCATAGGTATTTATAGCTTTTGTCTTGTTTCTTGCTGTCAATTCTGTTTTCAGTATTTTTGTTAGTCTTTGTCTATATTTTTCTTTTAGTTCTTCTTTGATATTTGTATTATGTATTCCTATTTTTTGTCTGTATCCTAGATATTTATAGGCATCCGTTTTTTCCATCGCTTCTATGCAGTCGCTGTGGTTAACCAATATGTAATCTTCTTGTTTAGTATGTTTTCCCTTGACTATGCTATTTTTCTTACATTTGTCTGTTCCAAAAGCCATACTTATATCATTGCTGAATCCTTCTGTTATCTTTAGTAATTGGTTGAGTTGTTGATTTGTTGCTGCCAGTAGTTTTAGATCATCCATGTATAGCAAATGTGTGATTTTGTGTGGGTATGTTCCAGTAATATTGTATCCATAATTTGTATTATTTAGCATGTTGGATAGTGGGTTCAGAGCAAGGCAGAACCAGAAAGGACTTAATGAGTCTCCTTGGTATATTCCACGCTTAATCTGTATTGGCTGTGATGTGATATTATTTGAATTTGTTTGGATATTAAGTGTCGTTTTCCAATTTTTCATTACTATGTTTAGGAACTGTATCAATTTAGGATCTACTTTGTATATTTCCAATATTTGTAGTAACCATGAGTGGGGTACACTATCAAAAGCTTTTTGGTAATCAATGTATGCGTAGTGTAGCGACCTTTGTTTAGTTTTAGCTTGATATGTCACCTCTGCATCTATTATCAGTTGCTCTTTACATCCTCGTGCTCCTTTGCAACAGCCTTTTTGTTCTTCATTTATAATTTTGTTCTGTGTTGTATGTGTCATTAATTTCTGTTTAATGACTGAAGTTAATATTTTGTATATTGTTGGTAGGCATGTTATGGGGCGATATTTAGCTGGGTTCGCTGTGTCTGCTTGATCTTTAGGTTTCAGATATGTTATTCCCTGTGTAAGTGTATCAGGGAATGTGTATGGGTCTGCAATGTAACTGTTAAATAATTTAGTTAGATGTGAATGTGTTGAGGTGAACTTCTTTAACCAGAAATTTGCTATTTTGTCATTTCCAGGGGCTTTCCAATTGTGAGTAGAATTAATTGCTTGGGTGACTTCATGTTGCAAAATTATCACTTCAGGCATTTGTGGTATCATCTTGTATGTGTCTGTTTTTGCTTGTATCCACCGTGCATGCCTGTTATGTTGTACCGGGTTTGACCATATGTTGCTCCAGAAGTGTTCCATGTCTGTTATGTTTGGTGGATTGTTTATTTTAATGTGTGTGTTATCTATTGTCTGGTAAAATTTCTTTTGGTTTGTGTTGAATGTTTGGTTTTGTTTCCTTCTATTTTCACTTTTTTTGTATCTTCTGAGTCGTTTGGCTAATGCTTGTAATTTCTGCTTCTTTTCGTCTAATTGCTCTGTCGCTTCTTGTTGTGAGATTTTACCTAACCTTTTTCGTTTTTTTTCCGAGATTTCATTTCTTATAAATTGTGTTAGCTGTCCGATGTCTTTTCTCAGTTTTTCTATTTTGATCTGTAGCCTGTGTTGCCATGCTGGTTTTGTGGGTTTCTTCTGTGTGTTGGTTGGTTCTGATCTCTGCCTAGTGTGTATATTTAGTGTAGTGAATCCTCCTATATAAACCAGTAGTTGTAACTCTTCCATAGTTGTATTTTCATTTATTTTGTTGTGTATGACTGTGTTGATAGTTTTTATTGTTGTTTCGACTTGTGGGTTATTTGGTGGTCTACGCAAGAATGGTCTAATGTCTGTATTTGTGTCTTTGTATTCTATATATGTTAGCTGAAATTTTTCTTCTATATCTAACATCTGTGTCACTTCGTGTTCTATTTGTGCTTGTTCTGGTGGCTGTCTTAAGATTTCGTTTTCCTCTGATTGTTTAATTGGTGCATGTTGTTCTTTGTTTGTTTGCTCTTGGATGTTTGAGTCCATTACTGTATTTTCTTCTTCTTCTGATTGCACATTATTTTGTTCCAGTATTTGTTGTACTTGATGTTTGATGTTTTCTAATTCTGACTGGGGTATCCTGTTATTTTTTACTATGACACGGATCTGATCAGCTAATCGTTGTTCTGTTAAAAATTTTAATTCTGGGTATCTGGTAATAAATGTTGTGTATACTTGTGATCTGTATCCAGTTGTGTTGGTTCCTAGGTTTGTTGCTTGGTAATAACAGAACATGAGGTGTCGATTAACTTCATCTGACCATCTCATCCTCTGTCTTTGTTTTCCTTCTAGGGTGGTTGCAGGAAGCATATCCTGCAAAACACCTCTATTTGGATTTAAATCATTTTCCAGTTGGCTAGCAGTGTCGTTACCATTGTGGGCGGGCATAGGGTTCAAGCGTCGTCCCCGACCATGACGGCGCTTGTCCGAGGCTTCTTTAGTTCTGTCCTGAACCAACTAATCACACTAAAAGGGGGGTTAGCCCTATTAGTGGTTTGTTCTTTTCGTCGCCTTTTACGACTGGCAGAACATACCGGAGGCCGATTCTTTTCCCGGGCCTCCACGGGGTTTATTATTATTATTATTATTATTATTATTATAGGTCGCCGGCCGCTGGGGCCGAGCGGTTCTAGCGCTTCAGTCCGGAACCACGCAGGTTCGAATCCTGCCTCGGGCATGGTTGTGTGTGATGTCCTTAGGTTAATTAGGTTTAAATAGCTGTAAGTCTAGGGGACTGATGACCTCAAATGTTAAGTCCCATAGTGCTTAGAGCCATTTGAATTATAGGTAAAAATAATACTGCAACCTAAATGCAATAGCACGATAACACTTTCGTTTATACTTTTACGTTGTACGTATTCGGTATTTTCATGTACGCTACGCTTATCGTGCTTGGGATGTGCTCCATAATACTCAATAACGTTGATGGCAACATCGGGTGTCTCGAGGAGTGGTCTTTCCACGACTCGGTGTACCTGGAAAGTTCCCTCGGTCGTTAAAACGCATATTCAGTACGTCTAAAGTAATGCACATAAGGTAGATGTCGCATTGGAAGACGTTGTGAATACAGTCTTCTGGCCGCACCTGCATTGCTGTGCGTATTCAAATGGCTCTGAGCACTATGGGACTCAACTTCTGAGGTCATTAGACCCCTAGAACTTAGAACTAGTTAAACCTAACTAACCTAAGGACGTCACACACATCCATGCCCGAGGCAGGATTCGAACCTGCGACCGTAGCGGTCTCGCGGTTCCAGACTGCAGCGCCTAGAACCGCACGGCAACTTCGGCCGGCGCTGTGCGTATTCCCATAGATTAGTATCACATCTGTGTAGTCTTCGCTACAGTGCATTGCAGCTGTTACCTCTTTGTAAGACCTGATCCGAACTACAAATTGACGGCTACGCGATCTTACCACAGAGGAATCAGGAAGAAAACGCACGCAGACGGCGGCACAACTTGGTAGAGGTTATCTTGTACGTGCCTGCACTAACTTATGTGGGAAACATCAAACTACAGAGGACAGCTTCTGTGGTCCGCCCGGTACATGTGAGCTACTGTCACAATGTGAGGAGTCTGATCTGTTTTCCTTCTATCTTTAGTATTGGTTTTCTGAAATCTAGCTTACGTAGTTTTGTTTCTACAGAACGGTCTTTTCTTTCTTTGGCACATCTTTCCTTCTCAGTAGCAAGCTTCTCTTCTGCTATTCATTCTTCTTCCATTCGTTCTTGTTCCATTCGTTCTTCAGTGGCTGTTGACGATAAAAGCACAGATTTCAATGTTTTGCCAGAAAGTTTCCCTTCAATCTTCATTTAGACAGCAGAATTATATCTTCAGGTGAGATACGCTCACGCAGTGAGTGCTGAATATGATATTTTACGGCGGTTTATTATTGAAGAATGGTTTCCACATTGTAGGAGATGCGGGTATTGACCCCAAAACACCTGCCGGATTTGCCGCATCTCGCCATTTTCTTTCAATTGTGGAATTGTTGGCCTTGAGACTAACTGACTGGAACAATTCTATCCACTCGAAAATGAAGCTTAAATGCAATAGTCACAACGTGTAATTCGCTAATTCCTGTTTTCAAAACCTGCATTATACAATGTTCAAGCAAAACATCAGATATGTCACATGTAAGTAGTAAAAACCAGACTTACCTTATCATCTCACTTCTGGAGAGACCTGCCAGGACTCACTTAAATGGAACCATAAGTTATAATAAGGTATATCTGCCACCTGGTGGTCATCTCCTGAATCGATGGCAGTCAGTTCCAAAATGTCGGTACAGGCTTCTACTTCACATGGTGCTTTACCCGCACCTACCACACTGCGTATGCATTTGTCCTCTTAAGTCACGTTTCATTTTACAGTGTTAAGAGAAGTTTGTAAGGATGTACAGGTTGCACGCAGCCGTACAGTACGTAACACGCGCTCGCCAGCCGGCCTATCTGGAATGCTGACGATTTTCTCGGTCAGCACACGTGTGTCCGGCCGCAATGCGACGCAGAGAGGGTACGCAAGCAGCCGCCGTCAGCAGCGCCGTATTAACTGGCGCAGCCTCGGGCGCAAATATGTCTCTTTTCTTATCTCACCATGGAGCCTTTCGATACGACCGTAATTAGCCGGTGTTAGGATGTCAGACACAGTGATGATGGGTATGCATAGCGTTCGTGTTTTAGAATCTGCCTTTGTCAGTAAAACTGTCTAAACTTACTTCTCAGTGTTCATGTGCTGCCGTATCTCAAGGACTCAGCACTTACAAATCCTGACAAAATATTCGTGTAATCATCATCCGGGGCAACAACACAAACTACTCCCTTATAATATTAATGATACGTTTTTCACTGCCTTTTTGTTGCTTAAAATGGGATTGTGCTGTCTGGATGCATTTTTCACAAGAATTTCTCTCTTATACACTGGTTTCGCAAACAGAAACTAAAACGGAACATAAGACAACTAGGCTGACAATTAAGTTTACTGGAAATTGTGCTCTATTTTTGGGAGGGCAAATAATATACGTCACGGGCAGTTGCGGAACGGACTGGAGCGAGTAGAAGGACTGCTTCCGCACTCCTCGCGTCGGCCCTTGCAGACATTCTTCTAAAACCCAAACCTCCAAATGTAATATCCTCAGATCGGTAGCGGATGTTGTATGTAGATAGAGTGTCAACCACCCCAAAACATCGATTTAGTTCATCCTGTGTGCTGTCGTCCAGTAGAACATGCGTAAACGGTAATTAGAATTAACATCGCAATTACGGAGCAGAGGAAAGGCGTCTCTGTGAGAAATTGTTTTGCATATCGCGCGTGGGTAAGTTGATAAAGCGTGAGGTCATCGTGCTGACTGTCGCGCATTCAAATCCTACTGATGTCCGTTGTTTTTTAACTGTTTACGCGTGAAACTGTTATAATGGAGAAGATTTTCCTGACATATAAAAGGAGTGTTCGGAGTTTGTAGCCATACGCTTTTGGTAGTCTGCTTTCGCTTCGTTTGTTGAAAGTAGGAAACCTACAGAGTACATTTGTATAGACAGGTGAGGTGTTCTGTCGGACATGTGCGACAGGATAGACACCACTCGTGATGAAGCAGCTGGTGCATTTGTAGTCTCACAGAATAAACATTAGCAATCGGAATCGTAGAATAAAGAAACAATTTCATCACACGTGCGGAATAATTAGTAGTCCCATGTAACACTACACGCATAATACAGTAAAACAGTTTGTCATCATAGGGATATAAACCCACGACCCTTGATACGACTATCTAACCACCTAGCAACATCCCCACGGAAGCTGTATACAGGGTGGTCCATTTATAGTGACCGGGCCAAATATCTCCCGAAATATAATTCCTTCGTGATACATTACCCGTGTTAAAATGGACCGTTTACCAACTGCGGAAAAACGTCGATATCGTTTTGATGTATGGCTATTGTGATCAAAATGCCCATCAGGCGTGTGCTATATACGCTTCTCGGTATCCTGGACGACATCATCCAAGAGTCCAGACCGCTCGGCGGATAGTTACGTTATTTAAGGAAACATGAAGTGTTGAGACACATGTGAAACGTCAACCACGACCTGCAACAAATGATGATGCCCAAGTAGGTGTTTCAGCTGCTGTCGCGGCTAATCCGCACATCAGTAGCAGACAAACTGCGCGAGAATCGGAACTCTCAATAACGTCGGTGTTGAGAATGCTACATCAACATCGACTGCACCCGTACCATATTTCTATGCACCAGGAATTGCATGGCGACGACTCTGAACGTCGTGTAAAGTTTTGCTACTGGGCACAAGAGAAATTACGGGACGATGACAGATTTTTTGCACGCGTTCTATTTAGCGACGAAGCGTCATCCACCAACAGCGGTAACGCAAACCGAGATAATATGCACTTTTGGGCAACGGAAAATCCACGATGGCTGCGACAAGAGGAACATCAGCGACCTTGGCAGGTTAATGTATGGTGTGGCATTATGGGAGGAAGGATAATTGGCCTCCATTTTATCGATGGCAATCTAAATGGTGCAATGTATGTTGATTTCCTACGTAATGTTCTACCGATGTTACTACAAGATGTTTCAGTGCATGACAGAATGGCGATTTACTTCCGTCACGATGGAGGTCCGGCACATAGCTCGCGTGCGGTTGAAGCGGTGTTGAATAGCTTATTTCATGACAGGTGGATTGGTCCTCGAAGCACCATACCATGGCCCGAACGTTCACCGGATCTGACGTCTCCAGATTTCTTTCTGTGGGGAAAGTTGAAGGATATTTGCTATCATGATCCACCGACAGCGCCTGACAACATGCGTCAGCTCACTGTCAATGTATGTGCGAACATTACGGAAGGCGAACTACTCGCTGTTGAGAGGGATGTCGTTACACGTATTGCCAAATGCATTGAGGTTCACGGTCATCATTTTGAGCATTTATTGCATTAATGTGGTATTTACAGGTAATCACGCTGTAACAGCATGCGTTCTCAGAAATGATAAGTTCACAAAGGTACATGCATCACATTGGAACAACTGAAATAAAATGTTGAAACGTACCTACGTTCTGTGTTTTAATTTAAAAAACCTACCTGTTACCAACTGTTCGTCTAAAATTGTATGCCATATGCTTGTGACTATTACAGCGCCATCTATCACAAAGAGAAAAAAGTGGTCCAACTAAAACATTCACATTTCTTTACGTAGTACACGAATATGTAATAAAAATGGGGGTTCCTATTTAAAAAACGCAGTTGATATCCGTTTGACCTATGGCAGCGCCATCTAGCGGGCCAGCCATAGCGCCATCTGATTTCCCCCTTCAAGCTAGACAAGTTTCGTTCTTTGTAGTTTTTTCGTTTGACGCTTATTTTGTAAGATATTTGTCCCGTTCACGATCAGTGGACCACCCTGTATACTAGTTCCTCAATGTTATACTTTTCCTGTGCTCCGTTGTTCTGTTGTTACTTTTAATTGACGTTTACGCCCGTTCTGCTTGACGACAGCACATATTTCGAACTACATCGGAATTTTGGTTGATACGCTATCGACATACAGCTTTTGGTAGCGATATGAGTGTCTGGCATCTGGAGGTTTGGGTGTAAGCTCCGTGGCTGTTTTGGTATCCCAGCACTTAACACAGTGCCTGAGGGATGATGTGAAAACACCGCACGTGGGACCACCAGCACTGCACAGCGCCCTTACCTGCAGGGGTCCAGCCAGTGGGCGCAGACGGGCACAGCCAGCGTGCAGACGGAACTCTGCGACGTGGAGGCGACGGCCACGGCCCCCAGGAAGTCGGCGCTGCCCTCCCAGGGCTCGGCGTCCGGCGTCGCCGGCGACGTGAGAATCACGGGCACCGGCGGCGGCGGCGGCGGCGGCGGCGGCGGCGGTGGGGGTGGCGAGGGCGGCAGCGACGGTGGCAGCGGGGCGGCCATCATCACAGCCGCGGGCCACACTCCTCCGTCAGCGGCACCTGCACCACGGGACCAGCTCAGCTGGCAGCCGGGAAGAACGGAACAATGCGACGGGCACACTGTACAGTCACCTCAGGGGCGACCCAGGCTTTGGGAAGGGTCACCTCTGAGGGTCGTGATTTATATTCCTGAAAGTCTCTTCGGGTTTGCTGCCGGATCCTGAAATCAACTTGACTCGATATTTCGCCGATCAAGCTGTTCGCCATCTTCAGGAAAATGTTGCTTCTGCTGGTGAGTCAAGTTGATTTTAGCATCCGGCAGCAAACCCGAAGAGACTTTCAAGATTTATTACGCCGGGAAAGCCTACGTAATCACGTGATTTATATTACCTACTACAGCGGATATCAACTCAGGGAGCGTCGGAAAGAGTGATGAGGAACCGTGCGATGCAAGGTTTTCTAAAAAAAAACAATTACATAGCGGTAGTGAGGAGAGCTGCAGTCTACCAAAACTACGATTCGGTCGTTTTGGTGCAACACAAAAACGATGTACTAAATGTTAAGATGAGCGATAGAATTCATAGCTTTGCTGGGGAAGAAACATAAATGAATGTGTAAGAGAGAAATTGCGCACCGACGACTTCTCCTTGTTTTTTATTAGTTTGTCACATAGTTGGCATCAAACATTGTTCAGTGTTAGTCAATTACTTATTCTGTATCCTTAAAAAATATAAATTGCATTTTTAAAGGATTGAAAATTAGCCGGTCGCGTAACATCCGTGCTTTTATGTAACCAGAGCAATTAATTTTTATGGAAACACAGTTTATATGCACGAACATGAGAAGAATCTGGATTGTTATTGTTTTTCTGTACTTAGTAGAACGTTCCTGATCATGAATCATCATTATCCTGTTATTACTGATAAGCGCGAAAATTGTTAATGAGCTCGATGAAGTATTGAAGCGATGTCTGATATGTTTTTGCTTCGCAATTTGTTTTTAATTTTGCCTTTTTGAAGAAATTTCTTTCTCTAGCGCTATGTGATAAATCCGTATTGTCTTCTTTTTTACTTTTACTACAAGATCCCCCCGTTTCACGTTACAAATCAACAATTTTCAAATAAAACCTGAGTTACACATTGACGTTTTCAATTTTGTTATAAATACACTTTATTTTTAAGTAACGAACAGGAAAATAACTATGTAGACCAAAATTTTTCCATAGGTAATGTAGCCTTTTGTATATTCTCACTCACTTTCTAGACAGGTCGCCGCCAGTGGTTTTTAGGGAAATCTAATAAGACACTGATCTCAAATACAGATAAAGCTGTCGAAATGAGGTAATGGCCGACATGTATCCAACACGCCTAACGTGCATGAAACGCGGTTACGATCTTAACTGGTCAAAGCTGCTACGAAGACTACTGTAGCCTAGGATTACTTGTGATAGACACGGCAGCCTGCAGTAGTCTTACAAGTAGACAAAATCCACATTGCCAAGCCATGTTTCTACGAACGCTAGTCACGCTCGTTTGGCTACAATACATTGTGCTATAAGTTCCAAGGGCTGACAAATGTAACAAATTTTGATCAATTTGGAGTCGGTTTGAGGGAAATTTTTCCTTCTCTTATTGATGACCCTGTGTTACTTAGTTTCATATTCCACGGATCATTTGTTCGATTATTCATTCGCATTCACATTATATATTCGTTTGTAAATACTGACCATATGCTGACCATTTATAAGGTTTCTTCTACCTTTAACGTTCCGTGGATCAGTCTGGAAATACGGAACGCTTATGAGATAATTTTGTTGCCGTCTGTCTGTCTGTCCCACAGTTAAGAATTATATCTCTCATGAACATGTAGACGAATCCAGTTCAAATGTATGTCGCATATTAAGGTCTACGGTCTCTTGGAGGTGTACAAATTTTATGCTTCTAAGCCACTTCAGTCAAAAGATATGGCCATTTAAGGCACATATTTTGATACTCGAAAACGCACTCATCAAAATCTATGGATTGTGTCCCGTTGACCTTGAATCATGAGATTTGGCAAGAAGCAAGGTTTCACAGTAATAGTACAGGAAAAAATTCGAAAACTGTTAATCAGTAATTGTGTTGCACGAAAAAAATTTTTTGTGGTTTTTTTATCCATATTTCTTTTTGTCTGCCCGTTTGTTAAGACACGTTTTCTCACGAACAATATGGCGTATGAAGTCCAAATTTATATCACATACTAAGGTCTGTAGTCCCTCAGCAGCGGGAAACCTGTCAGCTTCTAAGTCAATGCAGCGAAAAGATACGGTCTTTCATGGCACATATACTGATACTCACATACCTGCTGATCAACAAAACCTATAGGGTACTTCCGGATGACATAAACGATGAAATTCGACAAGAAGCAAGGTTTATCAGTACAAGCAAAGTAAAAAATCTGAAACTTGTTAAATTGTAAATATATAACATGAAAGGTATCTTTTGAGATTTGAAGATACATTGCAATGGTCATCCGTCAAAAGTGTAATAGACGAACACTACTAAATGCAAACACAAAATGTAAGTTGTCCTAGTGTTTTAGTAAGTAAGTAAAAATGTGTTATTACAGCTTCTATCTCTACATACGTAGGCTGAAATCTTCTGCTCCCTTCTTTTGCTATGTCCAGACTAGTCTGCGGAACTACTCAGAGATTTTGCCACAATCTTGGAATTACCACGACCCATATCTTTCCAGTATCGATATCGATAACAGACAAAAATCGTTAAGATTCTACATGGACAGATAATTAATATTGTGTGGAACCCTCAGTGAGTGAGATCTAATCACACTTGGCCATTTTGTTTTAATGCAGATGTGAGTCAGTAATTCCTAACCGACAACTTTTTAAACGACGTTAAAACCGAAATTCTTCTTCAAAATTGAAACTGAGGTCATAGAGAAAATTTCTGGGCTTATTCTCAAATCTGTTTTTATCGTCTGTCAGACATTTTACATCAAAAATTTTGGTGGAAACATTGTGTGTCCCACCTCGTGCTAAAGACAACCTTAATTCTAAATAATGAATGTAATTTTTTTCTTGTGTTGTAATTATCTACATGATTTCTTTTGAACTGCATTGTATGATTTGCAGCAAACTTCATAAAGGAATATACTGTGATGCAATAGTCAATATGCTTAACTCCTTAAACAGATGTCTACAGCACAATAGTGTGTGACACCACACATTATTCTTATGGCCCGTTTCTGAAAACGAAAGATTTTCTTTTCTAAAGATGTGTTACCTCGGAACTCTATTCCACTATTCCATTTGACAATACTAAATTAGATTATGCATAAATATTCAACTTAGTGACTAGTTTCTCCCCAAACTTTTCAATGATTCTAAGTGAAAATGTGGCTGAACTAAGTAATTGTAGGACTTCCAAAATGTCGTTTTTGAGGTTTAAATTCTCATCAATATCGACACCTTACATTTTACATCTCCGCCCTTGTTAATACTTCCTCATCAGTTTTACACTTATCACTGATGTAGCATATCGAGATGTGCAAAAGTAAGTATTTTTCATCGTTTTGATAAAGAACCATTCGCAGAAATCCACTGAATAGAACACTGTTTACTATTTCTTCTGAGGTTGCATGTAAGTTTGCATTAATTACAAAACAAGCGTCATCCACAAAAACAACAAATTCTGCTTGTTGTGAATTGGAGGAAAAGTCGCTTACATATATGAGAAACAATAGTCCACATAAAATTGAGCCTTGTGGAACCCCAAACGTGATGTCTCCTTAGAAGAATCTCATCTGCATTGGTTTTTCTCACTGGTATTTGTCACTTTCTCGAAATTCAAAAGGTACTGGAAGTAAATTCGTAATATATAATCGCCTATCAACAAGGTTCTGAACTGGAAGTTACATGTTACAGATCACATCAGATCAATGTAGGCATCATATTTAGCATTACTAATAAATTATAACGCTCATGCATAATAGAAAGACACAGTGAGATTAAGTGACAAAAGTTAAAGTTCCATTCATAGGAATCGGCCGAAAAATTTCTAAGTCCTGAATACTACCTATGAGTGCATAGGTAGGTCTAGATGCATTGGTATTTCCTACCACACATCCTTCTAGTCAAACAATTTGTAACACCCCCTATAGTGAACGTTCCTCGTTGTACTACCAATGATCAATGTAGTCATCATATATAGAACTAATAATCACATCTCTCGTGAAACATTGCGAACGTAGCATGACGACTTGGAGTTTCTTTCTATGAGTATCCATCCACAAAAGGGGCCGAATATCCGAAATCTAGAATAATGATTTAGTCTTACAACATCAGACAAAGAAAATGCCGGTACTATGTGCAAATAGGAACTTACAGATGACACGACTTTCTTTAAACAAAAAAGTACTATCGACAATGAAGTAGACACGTCTATCGAAGTAGAAAAATACAGCTGTTTTTCAACTGAATTGATATTTAGAAAGATAACAAAACGCAGTGGATTTTGTAAAAATTTGCTATGTAATTACTTCTTAGTATCTTTTCACATGTTTGTTTTACATATTTTCTCGAGAAATTTCATGTTGATGTTTGGAACTTGTAGAACCACACTTTTTTTCTATCCTTTCACCCGTCAGCGGCGTAGAATATTCACCGCACTCTCACTGTCAAGAACATTCGTTATCAGCTTTGATTTTTCCATTAGTAAACTTTACTATCATTGCTATTTCCTTAACTGTGAATCAGTGTTCTGATCTTCTGTATAACGGGTGGCCGCGGTGGCCGAGCGGTTCTAGGCGCTTCAGTCCGGAACCGCGCGACTGCTACGGTCACGGGTTCGAATCCTGCCTCGGGCATGGATGTGTGTGATGTCCTTAGGTTAGTTAGGTTTGAGTAGTTCTAAGTTCTAGGGGACTGATGACCTCAGATGTTAAGTCCCATAGTGCTCAGAACCATTTTAACCATTTCTTATAACGTATGGTACCTAATATCGACACTCGCCCTTCTTTCTACTTCCAAGCAAAGTGACAATGTACTGACTCTCTGTGTAGTGTGAACACACCGTATCTGAAGAGCGAAATGTCAAACTTTCTAAGTGGACCTTGATCGCAAAACGCAATTCCAGTGCTTTTGTGTTCTCGGTGCTCTACTACATGTTCCTGTACTTGTTCCAAATACAAGGCCCTTGGTCTTTGTGCGAAGCTGTGGTGCGGTTTCATTATGCCTTCTAAATTTTTTTTGATGCAAATAACTTGTGCATAGAAAGAGATACATTGCTTTTTGATACTCCTAACAAATGTGATATATGGCAGTTAGAATCTCTGACATTTGCACTGTTCATTTAACGTTTACGTTCCCTTGCGCTTCGTTGACGGTGAACTGACCTTGATGAGAGAGACGAAGAATAGTTTGCGGCGTCGCCAGAGCATCCCCAGTCTCCGTCGCACAGTACGCTCTCAAGCTGTGCTCTCCCCTGGTATCTGGAAACGCTGGGACACACTCCATGTAAGACCACTGTTTCTGTTTCTGACTGGCTCCGGAGAAGCTCAGAAACTAATTACAGTCGTTTGGTAACGTAATACTTGGCCTTCTTGGTTACTGTCACACAAAATCCGTAGTGCAGTGACACAAAGTAGAAGTAGCCCCCCTTTACCTACGCTAACATCAACGTGAATGGTTAACGCTCCGTGTGCAGTCGAAACTGCACAGACAAATCCAGCAGAGAGACGCTTTTGTCTGGTGCGTCAGGTTCCACACTCCCACTCATTACTGCGCAGTGCTCCACCACCCACTTTCTTACGTCCACATTATTGCATTGCTGGTCAGATCTGCTCCACAATCCCCATGCGATCCTTATGTTGTTACCTTTTGCTGCAGAAGAACTTCAACAACGAAGGTTAGACTAGGTTTTAGCGTCCCATCAACGAGTAGGTCGCTTGAAACGGAGCACAATCTCGGATAGACATGTTTGAAGACTGGTTTGATGCAGCTCACCGCTCTAGTGCTTCCCGTGCAAGTCTCTCCATCTCTGCATAAGTATTGCAATACTCATCCGGTTGAGCCTGTTTGCTGGACTCCAGCCCAGATCTCCTTCTACAGTTTTTAAGCGCCCCCTGCCACACCATTCAAAAATGGTTCAAATTGCTCTGAGCACTATGGGACTTAACTTCTGAGGTCATCAGTGCCCTAGATCTTAGAACTACTTAAACCTAACTGACCTAAGGACATCACACATCCATACCCGAGGCAAGATTCGAACCTGCGACCGTAGCGGTCGCGCGTTTCTAGACTGTAGCGCCTAGAACCTCTCGGCCACCCCGGCCGGCACACACCGTTCCCCCATTACCATATTAACTACTCTTCGATGCCTCAGAATCCGTCTTATCGATCTATTCCTATTGTACAATAAAACTTTTAATCCGCCGATTCGATCCAGCACGTCTTCACTAATTTTCCGACCTACTCATCTAATATTCAGTGTTCTTCTGTAGCACCACATTTCAAAAGATTCCACTCTCTACTTTCAGTTGGGGAGAGTGTTGCACCTTGGAACTATTCACACACTTTCACTCTTAGCGAGTCCTGTAATAGAAGTTTAATACAGGGTGTTACAAAAAGGTACGGCCAAACTTTCAGGAAACATTCCTCACACACAAATAAAGAAAAGATGTTATGTGGACATGTGTCCGGAAACCCTTAATTTCCATGTCAGAGCACATTTTAGTTTCGTCAGTATGTACTGTACTTCCTCGATTCATCGCCAGTTGACCCAATTGAAGGAAGGTAAGGTTGACTTAGTGCTTGTGTTGACATGCGACTCATTGCTCTACAGTACTAGCATCAAGCACATCAGTACGTAGCATCAACAGGTTAGTATTCTTCACGAACATGGTTTTGCAGTCAGTGCAATGTTTACAAATGCAGAGTTGGCAGATGCCCATTTGATGTATGTATTAGCACGGGGCAATAGCCGTGGCGCGGTACGTTTGTATCGAGACAGATTTCCAGAACGAAGGTGTCCCGACAGGAAGACGTTCGAAGCAATTGATCAGCGTCTTAGGGAGCACGGAACATTCCAGTCTATGACTCGCGACTGGGGAAGACCTAGAACGACGAGGACACCTGCAATGGACGAGGCAATTCTTCGTGCAGTTGACCATAACCCTAATGTCAGCGTCAGAGAAGTTGCTGCTGTACAAGGTAACGTTGACCACGTTACTGTATGGTGAGTGCTACGGGAGAACCAGTTGTTTCCCTACCATGTACAGCGTGTGCAGGCACTATCAGCAGCTGATTGGCCTCCACGGGTACACTTCTGCGAATGGTTCATCCAACAATGTGTCAATCCTCATTTCAGTGCAAATGTTCTCTTTACGGACGAGGCTTCATTCCAACGTGATCAAATTGTAAATTTTCACAGTCAACATGTGTGGGCTGACGAGAATCCGCACGCAATTGTGCAAACACGTCATCAACACAGATTTTCTGTGAACGTTTGGGCAGGCATTGTTGGTGATGTCTTGATTGGGCCCCATGTTCTTCCACCTACGCTCAATGGAGCACGTTATCATGATTTCATACGGGATGCTCTACCTGTGCTGCTAGAACATGTGCCTTTACAAGTATGACACAACATGTGGTTCATGCACGATGGAGCTCCTGCACATTTCAGTCGAAGTGTTCATACGCTTCTCATCAACAGATTCGGTGACCGATGGATTGGTAGAGGCGGACCAAGTCCATGGCCTCCGCGCTCTCCTGACCTCAACCCTCTTGACTTTCATTTATGGGGGCATTTGAAAGCTCTTGTCTACGCAACCCCGGTACCAAATGTAGAGACTCTTCGTGTTCGTATTGTGGACGGCTGTGATGCAATACGCCATTCTCCAGGGCTGCATCAGCGCATCAGGGATTGCATGCGACGGAGGGTGGATGCATGTATCCTCGCTAACGGAGGACATTTTGAACATTTCCTGTAACAAAGTGTTTCAAGTCACGCTGGTACGTTCTGTTGCTGTGTGTTTCCATTCCATGATAAATGTGATTTGAAGAGAAGTAATAAAATGAGCTCTAACATGGAAAGTAAGCTTTTCCGGACACATGTTCACATAATATACTTTCTTTCTTTGTGTGTGAGGAATGTTTCCTGAAAGTTTGGCCGTACCTTTCTGTAACACCCTGTATACACTGGTGTCCAAACTTACAGCAACAAACCGCTGTTTCCCCGTCCAGTGTCTAATTCACGATATAATCATGCAAACTGTCAACAGATGTCCGTACGACCGTTTCCTGCAGGGTCAACGGAAATTAAGCCAACGATGATATCATTTGAACTATCAAACGGGCTAGTGTTTGCAGCGTAGACTCACATCCACAATCGCTGTGCACACTGTCATAGACGGTGCAGTATGGCACAGAGAAGACTCCTACCAGACTCTGCATGGTGGAGGGAGCAGGACAGTCGTCAACTCATGTGGTCGATGGCTCAATATGAATCGTTCTGTTGTTTCTTGAACGTGGCGACAGTTTATAGAGGCGGAAACAGTATCCCGAAGAAGAGGGCAGGGCCGTCATGCGTGACATCTATCACGGAGGATGATTATTCGGCTCTAAGGGCACGACGGTTCCGCCTTAGTACTGCACGGCAACTGGCATCTGATCTCGCAGCATCCATTGGACGTGTTGTATCGAGGCAAACGGCGTACAAAAGGCTTCCGCAGAGTGGCCTTTATTCTCGGAAACCTGCTGCCTGTGTACCTCTGACGCATCTTCACAGAAGGGAACGTCTAGAGTGTAGTCATCAAGATGCCACCTGGGCAGTCCATCAGTGGTTCAATCTTGTTTTCACAGATGAATCCAGATTTGGTCTGGTGACTGATTCCACACTGATTCGCATCTTGAGGAAACGAAGAACATTGTTTTGGAACCCAAACAGTGAGGAAAGAGACTGATATCGAGGAGGGTCCCTAATAGTGTGCAAATCAGTTAAACTGGAAAAAACGAAGAACATTTTCGTCTAACGTTTTGCATGTTGCAGTTGTTTACGTTCTGTGTTCTTTACATTGTTTCTACGTTACTGTCATCTGTTTATACCGTTTTGAGGCAAAGTAAACGCAACTTTGCAAAATTTCCGTTTCTTGCTTTAATTTTGGACACCAGTGTATTTTCTTATTCCGTTGTGGAATGGTACCATTCACTTTTTGTGCTGCAGTCTGTTTCTGAAATTACAAAAATTGCTCCGCGAAAGCGAGATTTTTCCAAATGTGAGAAACTGTTACAGGGTACAGCTTGGTGATATACTTAGGAACTAATATTATATGTAATTTTGTCATATGATGACATGGTTAAAGACCGTGGCTGTTATTTGAAGCCGTGCGGTTAAAGGCGCTGCAGTCTGGAACCGCAAGACCGCTACGGTCGCAGGTTCGAATCCTGCCTCGGGCATGGATGTTTGTGATGTCCTTAAGTTAGTTAGGTTTAACTAATTCTAAGTTCTAGGGGACTAATGACCTCAGCAGTTGGGTCCCATAGTGCTCAGAGCCATTTGATTTTTTTTTTTTTTTTTTTTTTTATTTGAAGACAAATGTTGGTGTTAGGACAGCAACCAGCCACAAATTTAATTTCTGTTCCTTTATTCAAAGGGTACCGTTACCGGTTTCGAATTTTCAGATGGTTTACACGCTTTCCTTATAACATGTGGTGCGTTATTTTTTTTTTTACAGTTTAATTGTCCTAAAATATAAATAATACTTATTTATATGTAACACCAAAAAAAGAGAGAGAGAGAGGAACAACTTTATAATTAATGTAACAGTATCAATGTCTCTGTACTAGTGCAAGAAGCATTTCAGTTGCATAAGTGAATATATGATCCTTTTCCAAACATAGGACATCTTCAAATGTTACGATATATCATAGCAGCTTTGATAGTAATATGTTTGTAACCTCTTTGTTTGTATCAGTATGTATCAAAACATGTGGTACGTAGTAGAAATCTTTTCAGTGACAAATCTAAAGTGTTCAGTGAGAAAAATTTACGTGTGCAACAATAAGAATGCAGTGCGAATGTATACACATCTGTTGGACGAAAGTTATGAAAACAAATACTCCAAACCGACATTTCACGTAAGTCACATCCAACTAAAATCTGTAACGCAACCATATGTGTTTGGCGTGCTTATAAATATATATTATCTGTGTTTTAGGACAATTAATCTGTAAAAAACGTATCACATGTTACATGAAAAGCGTGTAAACCGTCTGAGGATCAATCATAACGATTCGAAACCGGTAAAGGTACCGTTTGAATAAAGGAACTGAAAGTAAATTTGTGGCTGGTTGCTGTCCCAGCACCAACTAATATTCTATTCCCATTTAAGAGTGCTGCAATCGAGAAAAATCTTGTTAGTACTGCATACCGCATTTAATACCCTATATGTTGTATTATTACTCTACTACACGCCAATAATCAATAACTGAACTCAAATTACGAAGATGTATTACGAAAAATCAGTACCCGTAGCTTTTGCATCATTAATGAAACCTCGGGTTTGCACTTCTACGACTCTGTTCCTCATTTTTCATATACGGTGGGTGCAGTCTCGGATCTACGATACATCCGAACCGGGGCTGAATCTTGATAGTAGCGCCTCCTCTCCTCGAGCGTTTGAGATAAATAATTTAAAAGAAAGACTCGCAGGTATGAGACCATTTTTTGTGACCGGGAGAAGAAGAGCCTTTCAACTGTAACCTAATAACTTTCACTTTTTTGTGATATAAAATTAAATATAGGAAGCATACAACCAGTACAGACAACAAAGATAGTACACATTCTTCAATCCCTAGCTCCCAGCATTTTTTTTCTCTTTAGTCTCGCTACAGCTTTACATGGCGTGTTTCTTTGGTGCGAAAGAATCTATCAGCTCATAAAAGTTCGTCTCGTAAGCAGTTTTATTTTCAATGCCTAGGATCACGAGGCCAGACCGACGTTTCTGACTCATTGTTGAACGCAGATGGCATTTAATTATTTTCAGTTTGCTTTAGCATCGCTCACAGCTTGCAACTGTCGCCGGCAATATGTAGTGTATTCTTAAAGTTATACTCACACTACGAAAAGCTTCATGGAAGTCATGCCTGCAGAGACTTTGTAAGAGGTCGAATGCACTTAACTTTTCGTTACTTTTGGTTACTAGCTTTATGAATAAAGCAGGTTCCAGGCAAAAATCTACTGCACTCAAGTCTTCCGAATATGTTCGTGCTGGACCGGCACCATTTTTCTGCAGTTCCTCAGTCGACATAATTAAAAACGCGAGGCCACAGAGGAAGGCGAAATTTTCATGTAAACTCTTTGCACTTACTAGCCTTGTTTCAATTTGTGTTAATATTTTGTCAAATGCTACTTTTATATAATTGGAAAATAGCTCAGTCGGGCCTCGTGTTCTTGATTCGACCCGCAGATTTCTACATGTTGGCTTTGCTTCCTGGAAGTTCGTTTTGTTTTAAGGAATGGATCGATTTCCAACTTTCCTTATACAGCTTCTTTGATCCAAAGTTCTATTGGTTTCTCTCAGTTCTTGCAAGACCTTAACAAGACTGTGGATTAACGCAACAGAATGCGAAATGATAATCTCCTCTTTCAGTATTTAGACGTTCAGTCTATTAATCTCACGAAGAAAACCAGCCCAAATCGTTAAGTTGAGGATAAACTTAGAATCCATAACCGCATGTAGTAGACGACCAGCTTCATGCTTATATTCTGCGGCAACAGAGGATTTTTCAGCTTCTTCCAGAGCTTTGACAACTTCCCATAAATTCCTTAATAGAGCTGTGTGCCTAGATGACGATCTTATTATACGTATGATATATGCCTTTTACATTAATATCAAACACGCTCTTTTTATTTTAGTCTAGTTGGTAGTGTAGCGTTCTGCAAAAACTTTGTCAAAATTTCATTTTCTTTGATACATTTCAAGTAATTTGGAGGTCTATTTGACTGTACTATCACGCCGATAAGATAACATAATACGTAATCTTTCTTCCCTGTTATTCCTGTTATTCATTTCTTTGCACTATGGTAATTTAAATCAAGGGATTTCGCTAATAATTATAATAACGCTGATTATATGAATACCCAGTCAACCACATAAACAAATGGTCGCTTGACGTTCAACTGTTTGGGTTTATTCGACTAAGATCATTCAGCCCTGTCTGCTTTTATTTGCAGGAAAGATTTTTTTCTAGATGCGACCGGCATATCCCAGACAAAGACATCACGTACACTATGCGTGAATTCAAAAATAAACATACGATACATTCAGAAATCAACTTAGGATGTGTTCAGAAACCATATGTGTTCAAAAGTCAACTGCGTTGCGTTTCGGAATCGAATGAATAATCGAACAGCATGTGCTGCATGGGGTTGGGTTGGGTTGTTTGGGGAAGGAGACCAGACAGCGAGGTCATCGGTCTCATCGGATTAGGGAAGGAAGTCGGCCGTGCACTTTGAAAGGAAACATCCCGGCATTTGCCTGAAGCTATTTAGGGAAATCACGGAAAACCTAAATCAGGATGGCCGTGTGCTGAATGCTAAGTGCTTTGTTGTTTTTCTTAAAACATAGCTACCAAGGGCAGAAACCTCGGCTGGCTCCCTCCTAGATTCGTGGTTCGGTGGGTTTGATAGTTTTCTTCAGGTAACGCACAAGACCAAGACCTTACGCTCTTACGCGCACGCATCCACAGCTATGCTGCTACCTGCTTAAATGCTCTTTGACTCTCTATATACAGGCCAAAAATGTTATTCGACACCTTCAATTCATAAAGACGAAAACTGCTATTATTTCGATTTATTCGCCATGTGGAAACCTTACCCTAACAATTTTGCTTTGGTTAAAACTGAAATGATACTGACTGAATCACAGGTCGGGATGTGGGCCGGAATATTTTTTTATAGAATAGGAAAATTCAAGTATGCACACTGATGCGGGATAACACAATTTGTATGTGTGCATTTAATTCATGAAACACCTCTAGATTACGAAACCAAGCCCTCACGATTGTCTTACAATAATTTTCTCTCACACCGCTTCTTACTCTCAGCAGCTATTTCCACTACTGCTCTGTACTTCCGTCGCTCAATGGCTACAATTCTATACATTCCACCACTCCACTACGTAAAATTCTGTACATTATTTTTTACTGTATATTAGTTGCAACACAAACATTATTTCTCAATGAAAGTCTCATGTACACGTTTATGACACTTCAGTCATTTCATCGTGCACAAGGGCTGCCAGCTGTTTTAAATAAAAATATCAACACGTGACTATAGCAGCATGCAGCTACTTGTGATCTTCAGAATACACGAAATTGTTTCGTTAGTTATATTCTACTAACTCAATGCTATTCAAGTTATTTTGCGTAGTAATTATTGACTGGTCAGTTTATTTATTACAACAATGAATACTTCACAATTAATTGGTTTAGTCCATAGCAAGAAGCCACGTGTACGAAGCACCTTTTGAAAACCAGAACATATACTGTTATTTGAATAAATCTCGTTTTAAAATATTTAAAAAATCATCGAAGAGCATTAGAGTATAATTTTTTTCTTTTTTCAAAAAAATTCAGGTGACAAAGGGTAGAACAAATATGTAGTTAATTCCAACTTTTAACATCAACCAGTTTTTCTTTTTTACTATTAAGAACAGTCTTGATCACGATTTATTTATCAAGGTGACCGGTTTCGACCACTACTGTGGTCATCTTCAGACCTACAAGTTGTATACAAAACTCTAATTAGAGGGCTACATACGTTAAAGAAAATACATGAAGTTATAAAGCTATGAAACGTTGAATTACCATTGAGTAGGAACCTCTTTCTGTTGGAGAAACACTACTGGAGAAACCAGTGCACGTCTTACTATATATAATGGAGGCTCCACCCACTTCTGACTGCATGATGTCATTACTAATCAATGAGTTATAAGTCGAATTACAATTTAAAATTTCTTAGTTAAAAGAACATTACCAAGAATTAGAAATAAATACACACTAAACTTAGCTTATTAAACAGCTAATGTCAATTAAGAAGCGTTAAAAATATTGAAATATGTAGGAAAATGAACTTCGGTTTGGCAGTACATGGGTTGCCCTCTCAAGGCCTGTCAGTGAACCATTTGGAACCACTGGTTGCCATGGTGAAGTTGGACGCCGTTGCAAAGATGAGGCAGCAGTCTTTTTTCGCTGAAGTTGTTATAAAGTCGATAGTCAAACTAGTGGTTGCCATGGTGAGGACAAATGCCAGTGCAAAGATGTAGCAGCAGGCTTCTTTCCAACGAAGTTGTTGCAAAGTGGAATGGCGAAGACTGTCGCACAGACGATGTATTATTGAGCAGCAACATGTCTTTATTGAAATGATTTTTAAAGAGTAAGCTACAATAATCTGTAGCTGACATGTATACAACATGCTGCACAAATACGATACGAAGTAATTGTCCGTATATATAAAATATTGTCTATGAAGTACTGCACGTACCAAATCAACATTTGGTCAACATCTTGATGGATACAATCATTCTGAGGGTTGCATTTCTAGCAATTTGAAAATATTACATACTGTGCCAAAAGGACCACTGCTAAATACCTTAGAAGAAATTGAAATCTTTTCACTTCACAAAAGTAATCCATTATCTGTTTTAAACGGACAACTTCAGTTCAAAGACAAACATTTCTTTGAGCTTTTTGATGATCTGCTTTAGAATGGTTACTCTTCTGTCCTTTGTTTTAAAAGGTTTTTTAAAATTTTTTAAAATTATTAAGACTTTTAGCAAATATTTTATCATTACATTGTAATTGTATTTTACCAAACATTATTTTATGACTGACTATCTGTTTTAGAATTTTTGCTTATATGCTTTTAGACTGCATATCTCTAATTCACATCTTCTATTTTTGACACTATTGCTCATAATTTTACAATTTTAAATTCTTTCATTTTTATTTGCTTATAAGACTGGCATATAACTTGAGGAATAGCAATGCCTTTAAAAAATTGGCACATGTAATCTACATATCAACTTCATAGATAATATTTTATATATACGGACAACTACTTCGTATCGTATTTGTGCAGCATGTTGTATACATGTCAGCTACAGATTATTGTAGCTTACTCTTTAAAAATCGTTTCAATAAAGACATGTTGCTGCTCAATAATACATCATCTGACGCGACAGTCTTCGCCATTCCACTTCGCAACAACTTCGTTGGAAAGAAGCCTGCTGCCACATCCTTGCACTGGCGTTTGTCCTCACCATGGCAACCACTAGTTCGACTATCGACTTTATGACAACTTCAGCGAAAAAAAAACTGCTGCTTCATCTTTGCAACGGCGTCCAACTTCAACATGGCAACCAGTGGTTCCAAATGGTTCACTGACAGGCCTTGAGAGGGCAACCCATGTACTGCCAAACCGAAGTTCATTTTCCTACATATTTCAATATTTTTAACGCTTCTTAATTGACATTAGCTGTTTAATAAGCTAAGTTTAGTGTGTATTTATTTCTAATTCTTGGTAATGTTCTTTTAACTAAGAAATTTTAAACTGTAATTCGACTTATAACTCATTGATTAGTAATGACATCATGCAGTCAGAAGTGGGTGGAGCCTCCATTATATATAGTAAGACGTGCACTGGTTTCTCCAGTAGTGTTTCTCCAACAGAAAGAGGTTCCTACTCAATGGTAATTCAACGTTTCATAGCTTTTTAACTTCATGTACTTTCTTTAATGTATGTAGCCCTCTAATTAGAGTTTTGTATACAACTTGTAGGTCTGAAGATGACCACAGTAGTGGTCGAAACCGGTCACCTTGATAAATAAATCGTGATCAAGACTGTTCTTAATAGTAAATATTTATATGACATTGATCACTGCTGTTCCCGTAATGCATTCAAAAGTTTTTCTTTTATCAGTATTTAGTAACGCAGATACCAATTGTATCCCATGTTGTAACAGCACGTATAATTCCATGTTTAATCCGTTATGCTTATGATGACTAGTTGCGTTTGCGTCTGTTCGCTTAACCTCACTGCACCAACTCGACTCCCAGCGGTATCGTAATTTTCTCATTCGCAACAAGGCGTAAATTTAGATTTCGACTGTTTCTATTAAATATTTGCCGCTATAACATGTTACTACAATGACAAAACACGTTACTGATAACAATATTGACCACTGATAACTATGTATAAGCCTGTACTGAAATTACCGTTAACAGGGAGCGTGTACTTAATTTAAAGCGTTGGGTAGACATGGGGCTTGGTTTTTTACGTAAAACTCACATATACGCTACATTTCACTGCATTTCCTGCCTGCAGTATCGTTTTGATACTTAGTTATATCAGCAAACAAGCAGTGATTAAATTCAGCATGAGAGCAGCAGCTAATTTACGTTTATTTTATTCCTCTGCAGTAAGCACTAGAAAGGAAAATATAACGGTCGTCTGTGGTGCGGTGACAAATTCTATATATTGCTCTGAATCATATTGAATCACTTTTACCCAAACTTTTATTGAATTATTGCAAAGATACTTGAAAAAACCAAGGTGGATTTACTACAGAGTTTTCTAGCTACATGCTTCGTAAACTGATCTGACGTCTCTATTCAAAATGACTTACATTAAACTTACAACTGAGAACAGAGACTTTAAGAGTGAGAAGGAAAAGGCGACCAATTCCATTTCAATACTTTCGTTAGTGCCAGTTAATAAATCTATACATATTGTCATTGTCGTTGCACATAAATAAGTTTCTCTAATCGTAGATTATTAACTAATCATTTCTTTTCAAAATGAGGAAGGAAACAGGATCATGAATGTCTGTAGGTAATACTGATACACAGAACCACTGAAAGAAGAATTATAACACAGGCACTAAGATGACTGTTACTCCCTATACACTGTTAACTACGAGAGTACAAAAAAGTTCTTGCCTTCTATCAGTTGACCAGTTATTTGCGATGAGGAGTATGTTACACAATTTCTTCACGCCTCTCGTAATGTGGATAAATATTGCACACCATGATGCCACCCAGAACAATTATGGAGCAATTATTACGCCGCAGTGTATGTCAGGAAATACTTGCATCTGTGACAAATACTTTTTAAAGACTATTCGTAACTGTGCAAACTCATGCCACATTTTTCCGCACTTTGATGAACATCTTCACTGTGCACTTGAGAGCACCACCTGCGGGCTTCACTGCCCTCAAACTCGTCTCATTCTGTCCACACCACCCTCGTCGCTAAGCGCGTGAATAGGCATATATGTGGGTAGATGATGGAAATTGATTATTAATAACTGCTTGAATAATTGAAAAAATTGATTGGAAAGAATAGCTGGAAGAAATCTGAAGGTTTGTTATGTATCTTATAACACTAGCTTCATTATACGTCACTCTTCCCTAACAATCGAACCTTTAGTCCTGTCACGGAAAAAGCCACGTATAACACTGACCTGCCTTGACATAAGGTAGTGTTTCCCTCTGAGAGGATTTAGAATTTTGATCGCGTGTGTGTCTATTGGATAAAGGTACCGGACTGTAATTCTGAATATAGTGCAATTGGAAAATGCATATACGAATGAAAAAATGAACGATCGCCAGCCCAATTAGGCACATTAACTTGGAAATATAAGTTTAAGAAAACTGAATAATGGTTGATGAAATTAATTTCATTAGTATTTCCTTTTAATAGCACACAGGATACAAACGGACACAGGACACTGAGCTCTGGGTAGCAGCAGTTACCAATTATGTGCAAACTAGTAATCGTAGAAAGCAAAACTGTCCCATACTTATACTAATAACAGTTACACTCAAGATTATTACCTGAACCAGTACAGAGATGTTACTGCAAGAACTGCAGAACTAAAATTGGATAGGAGGCGCTTCTAACTTAACTGACATGTAACAGCCACTAATAAACACAATTAATATCATAATTACACTGCTTATACTCCCATTTATAGAAATATATCAGATTTCTTCAGTAGCAACACTACTCCATTTATCTTTCTAATATGCGAAGAATATGGCTGGGATCAAAAAGCTAGTATATTGTCCTTACTCAAGTCCTATGATTATTTCAGTAGCAAAGACTAATTCAACCAAAGTTAATCCTTAGCTTCACTTGGAATAGTTTATATTTTACCCTTTAAGGCAAATTGTTCAACATTGAACTCAATTAACTCCAAAAAAGATCATTCATGATAGTAATTAAGACTACATTATATTCAAACAAGTTTAACTTATTTGCCTTTTTCATAATACCTGTGAAGCAGGTATTTCAGACAGTAACATTTAGACAATCTGTCACTGTATTTTTGCAAAATTATACTCTGCACTAAACTGAGAATACCTTAGCAAAATTCTAACTATCTTCATTTTTGTAGTTTTAACGTCAACTTTTGCTAATTCTTGCACATTTGACAAACATAAATAAATCACTAGTTCATTTGAAACAGGATACTCGGTTTTATGAACACTTAGGGGAGGACCCTGCATAGGTTCATGATCAGGAAAGAAGATATGGTTCCAAACACAGATTTATAGCATTTCGATTATTATTAAATCACTCGCAAAAATTAACTGGTCCATGCTCTGATGCATATCTGTATGCATGAAGTTGGTGAAGCAGTGGCGAAGTTGTCGCTGCAAGTGACATGCCGGCTAACTGTACTCATGGCTCTTGGTGTTTGAATGCTCTATACAGTCTCTTCTTGGCGTCAGATTTTTAACGTGTTAGAGCCATTCCTTATTGCCGAGAGTACCAAGCAACAGCCAAATCCACGTCCGAGGCAAAATTCCTTGCTAAGCGGCTTCCAGTTGCCTCCCTTGGCACCGTCTATGGGTAATGTGCAACGGCTAGCCACTGACTGCCTATTATTCCCACCAAGGAGCTGCCCAGTTCGACTGCCAAAACCACCTTTCACATCGTGCCATGCCACATCCATTGTGAAGGCACTTCACTACACCTTTGACATTTGACAATACAAGTGCCCTAAGTATGAACTAGCTTCCAATACATATTTTTTATCTTATAAACTTACACGTATTATAAAATTTCATTATTTCAAACAAGCATTTATCTTTTTCCTTATACACATTACAAAATTTAAATTTCCTGTCACAAATCAATGACCTTAACTATCAAATACTAAACACTTTATAATTACAGATACAAAGTTACATATTATAAGCCTACTTCTTATCGATATAAGTGTTACGATCTGTACAGAATCCTGGGTGAGCTTTAACTGATACTAACATTAATAGACCTTCAATATCAGTACATTCAAGATCAATAGTCATAATTTGCATTACGTACTGCTTCCCATTAATTCTGTTGTGTGTAGTCTTGATTGTGACAACGTCGATGCAGGATCGCTCCTCTGATGTACGCGCAAATTACTGTTGTCTGCCCCGAACCTCTTGATGCAGGATCTCGGCAGCGAGCGAAATGATGAACATATAGGGATGGACGTCTTCATTGTATGAATAAATTTTGCTTTCCCAGTAACTTTTCATAACACTTTTAATGTGTGGTTGAAATAGACATTTTTTTAAACAATGCTGGTATGACAGATGTAAACATATGTGTGCACGCTACCACCTATGGAACGAGTGAAGATACAGGAATTAATAACTTGAAGAGCGTATTTCTTATTTTGTTCCATACAGATGTATCATAACATTATCCTTGCCACAAAACAACTCGTTAAACTATCTTTGTCGGTGTTTGCAACCAATTTGGTTTACATAGAGCTAACACATAAGAGAAGAAAAGAACGAAAAAATAGTATGATTCAACACGATTGCCCCCTACTGTGCACTGACGTCATATGGAGGTGCACACTGTATGAGTTTATTTCCCTTTTTGAGGGTTGATAATCCTGGCCAGTATGGACATAGCCTTCATTTTGGGCCATTGGAGTTATCCTGAATGGTTATCAATTCATATGGACATGTCAGCTTCTTTGAACACATACATCTAAAAGTTTTCTTTCCTAACAAAGTGCTTGCTGTAAATGCATAGTCCCATTTTTGTCTGTCAACATCTGCACACTCTTTAGCTTGCGAAGCATGCGCACGCAGCTCAATGTCCGTTATCATCCTAGTTAATGCTCACATGTTTAATACGAGACCAGTGTGTCCATGTCACGCGTGTACAGTAGCTTTCACTACACAAATTCGAGTAGCTCGTGTTCAGCGGCGTGATCCTTTGTGAAATCTTCGGTGCGGTGACAACTGGTTTCCATATAAGTGGCACGAGGAATTTATTTCACCTCGTTGCTCTCTCTTATTCAGTGGGGAGACCATTCGTACATCAGACATTCGTCGACGAGGTAAGTTCCTTGCTGCTTTTACGCCGTTATCAAGCACAGAAAATTCATGCCACACGAAGTATTGCCACTTTTAGTTTATCACGCGCACACCCACGTATTGTTTTATCACACGTACACCTAACACTTTTTTGCGCTTGTTTCTGAGTGTCTTTCATACAGTAGCATTATGTAAAGTTTCTATAGTATCCTTTCCACAAACTGTACACATAACACAATAAAATACAAATGCAATTAGAAAATACACTTATCCTATTCATTTGCTGACATGCCGTTATCGTTGCTTATACACTTTATAGTCTGTAACATTTTCTCTCCCCTTTTTATATATAGGGTCATTGCTTGTCACTTTTTTCATTTTCGTTACATTATTCGATTCCAATTATATGAGTACACATTTTACTCTCGTTTGGTTATACATTCCTCATATAACATTCATAAAATAATAGATTCCGTTTTCATTTGTGGCATAAATTGATGTAAATTTCATTTCAATTCATAGTGATTTGTTGTGGGAGCATATTTGTCAGCTCAGAAGAATCAAAGAAGTAAACAACAGTAACTACAATAGATACTACGCACAGCTCAGATAGCTACGCATCGCCTCGCCTCTCTAGCATTCTCGGGGAAGGTTCTATACACTACAGGGTTGACGAAATTCCATGGAAAGGCAATTATGTGCTCATTTACTTCTCGTTAATAAACTTAACTCTTATCCCGAGAGCAAAATAGTTTGTTGTTTCTACGTACAACTCAAATCTGATTATACCAATCATATCAAATATTTATTCAGTGTTTAAAAGTGCAGTTCAGTACTTACTTATCGTGTTCATTGTATAAAGGATAACCATTTCATGTGCTGAGATTTACAGAGTTGTATCATCAATACAATATGTTATGCATAATGAACATAAAACAATGTTTACATAAGTAACAACAGCGCATAAAAATTTCAGTGTAATTTAGGTGATTGACGCTTTCATGGGTAGTCGACGCTCTCAATAGTTAGGTTTCGACCCCTTGATTATTTGGTAGTACTCAGCCTTAGTTCAGCATCGTGATATGTGACGTGCTGCAACTTTTTTCTTCTTCACACACTTTGACATTATTACATTCAAACGTATCATAAACTTACAACTATATTTACTTGCTGTGCCGTTCTTTCTTATGTTTATATGGTACCTAACACTACATAACCATTGATCTTCCTTCACTTTAGGGCGATTCGATGTATCGTTCCCTGGAAAAAAAGCTTAATACTAACTTAAAGTTAAATCTTCATAGATAAGTGTATAGTGGGTCGATGGTTACTAATAACTTTTTCACATACTCAACCATGTATTCACTCACTTCCGTGTGCAGTCATACTATCTAAAAACTTATTTTATGTCATATGTGCGTCTCTGCATACCTTATAAATCTGAAAGCTAAAGTGTATTATAGGTGTGGTGCGACTTCTTATTCATTTTACTACTTATATTGTACTCGTTTGTTCACTGCAGCAAGACTTTTCTCGTCCATCAAGTATAATTTGTGTGTGCCCGTTCAGTACTTATATTTGTAAATACTGTACATATATAGATATAATGTATATAGTAGCGTAGATTAAGCAAACACCTAGTATTCTACACATATATATACCTTAGCTTATCTTTGTGTGTGTATATTGTGCAGATTGTCGTAATTGTAGTATAGACTCCCCCTTAATTTTCAACGTCCCTTTTTATTCAACAGGCTTTGAAAATGTTAGGCTCTAATTCATCAGATTTGATAGTTTTAGGCGCTCCAACACTTCCAGCTGTGCACGCACGTGCTGCAACGTTGCCTATGCTACCGGTGGTACCGGTATCACTCGACCTGGTAGGAAGATTACGGTCGCTTATCATGTCCTACAGCTCCTGCAAGTTACCCTTTGTAGTACTGATTTAACAAATTCGTATGGACCACGCAATTACAGGCTTCTCCGAGTTACTGCTGGGGTATTAATGATTTCTAGTGGGTGGTTTTAACCAACCGGTAAAAATTTAAAGGCAACGGATAACGCAAACTGTAGAACCATTAAGAAGGCACCTACGCTGGGCTTAATGGGCAGCATAGAGCTTTTATTTACTTTCAACCGTCGATCCAGCATGCTACTGAGCTAGTGACTAACTTCCGGTTTCACCTATTCTTTATGATGAAGGGAGGAAATAATGAGTCGAGGATACAGATTAATTGATATTTATTTAATACCTATGGCCATTCAACAACTAGCCGTGTATCTGTTGGAATATACATCATCACAACTGGTCTCTCTAGTTAACATGATTTACTCTCGCCACGTAATTATGGAAAGAATTATGGGAGCGCAGTCCTGGCTTCGGTGGAATTTTATGCAGGCAGACAGTTATACTTAAGCCCATGCCTTCAATTGATATTACGTTTCATTACTATAGGTCACAAGTTCAACAAAGACAGTCTACGTAAACATGTGTTCTTGATGGCTAAACAGAGTACAAACTCTGGATGCCAAGTAAAACAAAGGAATGAACATTACTGATATCACACAAAACTATAAATGCAACTTACTTAAGAATTATTATGTTGCAACATTACACATATTCGTTTGGGCGGGGCTTCTCCAGTTGCCTTTGGTGGGAGTTCGGCCGGTCTGTCCGATTTGAGGAGCTTACCACGCCGTCGCAGAGTGAAGCGAAGCGACTGGTAGCCCGCAATTTGGCGAGCGTGATAGGATTCGAAGACTTCGCCAAAGTAAACTCGCCAACTTCGAAGCGAGGGACGCCTCATTCAAGTTTCACTTTTCGGGATAAGTTTCTGTCCTCAGAATAAGTTTCTCCTCTCAGCGCTTTCACTGTGAAACAGTTTCCTTCCTGTGAGATGTGCAGAGTAGTCTGTACGCCTGATCTACCAACGGAAGCGGTGAAGACTGGTTTTACACGCTTCATAAAAAGAGGCTTAGTGTTGTTATGGAGCGAAACAAACTCCCAGACAGTAAAAACTAGAGAAAATGAGGAAATCGGAATAAAAGATATCCAGGACACTAATTAAGAGACACAAATAATATTCCAGAAAGAATCGTGAGTCGTACTTGGGTAGCTGAGTTGGCAAAGCACTTGCCCGTGGAAGAAAAGGGTCCCGAGTTCGAGATTCGCACACAGTTTTAATTTCCAAGGAAGTTTCACAAAATGATATTTTGTTCACCTTTTCTTATTGAAAGAACCTGAGCGGCAGAATCGTATTCTAAAATATTAGTAGTTGGCAGCTGTACCCAGAGTTCAGCGTTACTTTCACTTTGAGGTTTACTGCTTTTTATCTGAGTTGTAGTTGTTGTTGTTTTGGTCCTCAGTCCTGAGACTGGTTTGATGCAGCTCTCCACGCCACTCTATCCTGTGCAAGCTTCTTCATCTCCCAGTACCTACTGCAGCCTACATCCTTCTGAATCTGCGTAGTGTATTCATCTCTTGGTCTCCCTCTACCATTTTTACCCTCCACGCTGCCCCCCAGTACTAAACTGGTGATCCCTTGATGCCTCAGAATATGTCCTACCAACCGATACCTTCTTCTAGTCAAGTTATGCCACAAACTCCTCTTCTGCCCAATTCTAATCAATACCTCCTCATTAGTCATGTGATCTACCCATCTAATCTTCAGCATTCTTCTGTAGCACCACATTTCGAAAGCTTCTATTCTATTCTTGTCTAAACTATTTATCGTCCATGTTTCACGTCCATACAAGGCTACA
The DNA here is from genome assembly GCF_021461385.2 of Schistocerca piceifrons. Taxonomy (NCBI): domain Eukaryota; kingdom Metazoa; phylum Arthropoda; class Insecta; order Orthoptera; family Acrididae; genus Schistocerca; species Schistocerca piceifrons. Next base: position 502,906,558 of record NC_060144.1, read on the forward strand.
CTCCATACAAATACTTTCAGAAACGACTTCCTGACACTTAAATCAATACTCGATATTAACAAATTTCTCTTCTTCAGAAAAGCTATCCTTGCCATTGCCAGTCTACATTTTATATCTTCTCTACTTCGACCATCAGCAGTTATTTTGCTATCCAAATAGCAAAACTCCTTTACTACTTTACTTGTCTCATTTCCTAATCTAATTCCCTCAGCATCACCCGATTTAATTCGACTACATTCCATTATCCTCATTTTGCTTTTGTTGGTGTTCATCTTATATCCTCCTTTCAAGACACTGTCCATTCCGTTCAACTGCTCTTCCAGGTCCTTTGCTGCCTCTGACAGAATTGCAATGCCATCGGCGAACCTCAAAGTTTTTATTTCTTCTCCGTGGATTTTAATACCTACTCCGAATTTTTCTTTTGTTTCCTTCACGGCTTGTTCAATATACAGATTGAATAACATCGGGGAGAGGCTACAACACTGTCTCACTCCCTTCCCAACCACTGCTTCCCTTTCGTGCCCCTCGACTTTTATAACTGCCATCGGCTTTGTATACAAATTGTAAATAGCCTGTCGCTCCCTGTATTTTACCCCTGCCACCTTCAGAATTTGAAAGAGAGTATTCCAGTCAACATTTTCAAAAGCTTTCTCTAAGTCTACAAATGCTAGAAACGTAGGTTTGCCTTTCCTTAATCTTTCTTCTAAGATAAGTCGTAGGGTCAGTATTGCCTCAAGTGTTCCAACATTTCTACGGAATCCAAACTGATCTTCCCCGAGGTCGGCTTCTACAAGTTTTTCCATTCGTCTGTAAAGAATTCGCGTTAGTATTTTGCAGCTGTGACTTATTAAACTGATAGTTCGGTAATTTTTACATCTGTCAACGCCTGCTTTCTTTGGGATTGGAATTATTATATTCTTCTTGAAGTCTGAGGGAATTTCACCTGTCTCATACATCTTGCTCACCAGATGGTAGATTTTTGTCAGGAATGGCTGTCCCAAGGCCGTCAGTAGTTCTAATGCAATGTTGTCTATTCCCAGGGCCTTGTTTCGACTCAGGTCTTTCAGTGCTCTATCACTGTTCACGCAGTGTCATATCTCCCATTTCATCTTCATCTACATCCTCTACCATTTCCATATTATTGTCCTCAACTACATCGCCCTTGTATAGACCCTCTATACACTCCTTCCACCTTTCTGCTTTCCCTTCTTCGCTTAGAACTGGGTTTCCATCTGAGCCCTTGATATTCATGCAAGTGGTTCTCTTTTCTCCAAAGGTCTTTTTAATTTTCCTGTAGGCAGTAACTATCTTACTCCTCGTGACATAAGCCTCTACATCCTTACATTTGTCCTGTAGTCATCCCTGCTTAGCCACTTTGCACTTCCTGTCGATCTCATTTTTGAGATGTTTGTATTCCTTTTTGCCTGCTTCATTTACTGCGTTTTGTATTTTCCCCTTTCATCAATTAAATTCAATATCTCTTTTGTTACCCGAGGATTTCTACTAGCCCTCGTCTATTTACCTACTTGATCCTCAAAGCTACCCATTCTACTTCTAGTGTATTTCTTTCCCACATTCCTGTCAATTGTTCCCTTATGCTCCCCTTAAGCCCTCTACAACCTCTGGTTCTTTCAGTTTATCCAGAACCCATCTCCTTAAATGCCCACCTTTTTGCAATTTGTTCAGTTTTAATCTACAGTTCATAACCAACAGATTGAGGTCAGAGTCCACATCTGCCCCTGGAAATGTCTTACAATTTCAAACCCGGTTCCTAAATCTCTGTCTTACCATTATATAATCTATCTGAAACCTTCCAGTATCTGCAGGGTTCTTCCATGTATACACCCTTCTTTCATGATTCTTGAACCAAGTGTTAGCTATGAATAAGTTGTGCTCTGTGCAAAATTCTACCAGACGACTTCCTCTTTCATTTCTCAGCCCTACTCCATATTCACCTACTACATTTCCTTCTCTTCCTTTTCCTACTGTTGAATTCCAGTCACCCATGACTATTAAATTTTCGTCTCCCTTCACTACCTGAATAAATTCTTTTATCTCATCATACATTTCATCAATTTCTTCATCATCTGCAGAGCTAGTTGGCATATAAACTTTTACTACTGTAGTAGGCGTGGGCTTCGTGTCTATCTTGGCCACAATAAGGCGTTCACTATGCTGTTTGTAGTAGCTTACCCACACCCATATTTTTTATTCATTATTAAACCTACTCCTGCAATACCCCTATTTGATTTTGTATTTATAACCTTGTATTCACCTGACCAAATGTCTTATTCCCCCTGCCACCGAACTTCACTAATTCCCACTGTATCTAACTTCAACCCATCCATTTCCCTTTTTAAATTTTCTAACCTACCTGCCCGATTAAGGGATCTGACATTCCACGCTCCGATCCGTAGAACGCCAGTTTTCTTTCTCTTGATAGCGACGTCCTCTTGAGTAGTCCCTGCCCGGAGATCCGAATGGGGGACTATTTTACCTCCGGAATATTTTACCCAAGAGGACCCCATTATCATTTAACCATACAGTAAATCTGCATGCTCTCGGGAAGACTGACGGCTGTAGTTTCCCCTTGCTTTCAGCCGTTCGCAGTACCAGCACAGCAAGGCCGTTTTGGTTATTGTTACAAGGCCAGATCAGTCAATCATCCAGACTGTTGCCCCTGCAACTACTGAAAACTGAAAAGGCTGCTGCCCCTCTTCAGGAACCACACGTTTGTCTGGCCTCTCAACAGATACCCCTCCGTTGTGGTTGCACCTACGGTACGGCTATCTGTAATGTTGAATCACGCAAGCCTCCCCACCAACGGCAAGGTCCATGGTTCATAGGGGGAGGGGGGGGGGGGGTTATCTGAGTTACATAAATTTTTTACACTTATAACATGTAATAAAAGCAAGTTTCTCATTTATGTTTACCCTTCTCCTTGTAAAATCAGTACTGGTAAGAAAGTTTCATATCTCATACCGACCAAATTTCAGGCCAAAGTCCACTTTCAGTAGCAGTTATATCTTAGAGAAATGAAACCTTAATATTGAATAAATATGGCAACAGCATTTACATAGGTTCAAATAATACCATTGGCGGAAAACGTAAGTTGTATGATAAAGGTATGAGATGCTACACTAGATTGGTCTCGTTTCGGAAAGAACAAACAATTGCCATGAATTTTCACTGCAGATTATAGACCTGAAATTACAATTCTACCACCTTAAAGTTACAAGCACACGTTGTATCTGTACCTAGTCAGTTGAAGAGTTGGAGGAAGGCAATAGGACCGTGATTATCAGGGTACTTTGAAGTCCAAACTAACTTTCACGCTGGGTACGGATTTAACTTCACCTGAAGCCCCAGTCACCACATTCCCATTAGTTGCCTTATGGAACATAACTGTAAATGCAGATAGATTATAAACAAGGTTCATCAAGGTACTTTGTCAATGCCTATGTTTCTCATATAGTTTTTAACAGCAACTAATACGTAAATTTGTAAACACCTTAGGAAACAAAAAGTCATTATGTTCACTGCATAAAGCGTCTTGCTGTTTATAATTGTTGTTGTGGTGTTGAGGCCTAAGTCTGGTCTGATGCAGCTCTCCATGCTAGTGTATCCTGCGAAGAAATGTTCATCTCTATTGCAACCTACGGGCGCTTGAACTGAGTACTACACTGACAAGTCACATTAACGCGAGCACCTGTCAGAAGCCTGAATCACCGAAGGAAGAGAGTCATTGAGATTCCAGAAGGTACCGATTGGGATCTGAAGCCACGACGATTCCAGTGCCGTGGCCACATGCGCTAGGTTTTTCGGTTGAGGATCCATGGTTGTTACAACCCGATCAAGTTGGTCCCACTGAATCTCGATTGGAGTTTAATTCGGGGAGTCTGTGGCCTGTGGAGTACGGTGATCATCATGGCGCTCTTCGAACTACGCACGAACACCGCGATCTGTGCGACATGTTGCACTTTCCTATTGGTAGATGCCATCATGCTGAGGAAAAACAAACTTCATGTAGACGTGGACATGGTCCGCAAGGATAGATACATACTTGTGTTGATTCATTATATCTTCCAGATGGAAGAAGTCACCCGGCAATGCCTCCGGGCTGTACGTTGCAGTGTGTTTGCTTTCAGACATTTCACGTAGTACACACCAAAAGCTGTCTGTCCGACGCGGCATAAAACGTAATTCATCTGAAAAGGTCACCTGTGTCGCCACTCGGTGGACGTCCAATTGCGGTATTGGCACGCAAATTCCCGCCTTCGTCGCCGTTGAACAAAAGTCAGCATGAGTGCATGAACCAGGAGCCTGCTGTTGGTAGCCTGGCGGGGCGGTCACTCGACTAACAGTTTACAATGTTTCCCGAAGTGTTAGCGGATTTTTTGACTCTGTGTTTTCGTGCAGTAGCGCTGAGACGGTTTTATCGCTGTCAATATTCACTGCGATTATAATGAAATTAATATCTCTTTAATTGGATTATCTACGCAATTTATGTGAACAAGGACTCACAACTTTTTGTTCTCTCTGTCTTCCTGGTCAGCGATTGTCTGGTAATATATATATATATATATATAACTTGTTCAATGTTATGTAGAGACTTTTTTTTTTATTTGTGCTCATTTTGCATAATAATACCCATTTAATTTCATTGTGTTTGTTATTACGACTAATCATACCTTTTTTTCTCATATTTTTCATGAATTTGATAATTAAATGTGGCTTTTATGGTGTGGGGATGTCTGTTAGTAAATGATCGCATATTTTACCGCACCAAGCAGTGTAATACGTTTCGTTTACTTTCAGAATAGAACCTGCATCTGAAGTTTCAATTTTCACAAAAGAAGTCCGATACGTTTTAAGCGTAAATCATGTCCCCAACTTATACTCGCCAACAGGAAATCCCGGTAGAGGAGCCTACCTAAAAAATATGGACCATGATGGTGGTAATTAAAAATTAAAAAAAAATATTTTACATGATTTTTTCAAGTACGTAATTTTTCTTGATTCAATTTAAGATTCAATTATCTAAAGCCAGAATAATATGAAATTAAATAAGAATTTCAAAGTCAAAAAAATAAAAAAGCCACCATTAAAAGTTGCACGTTAATGCGCCCGTGCACATTTCCGCAGCCGTCGTAACCCCTGTCACCTATATGGCCCGCGGTGCAACACAGTTGCCTCGGCGCCAGTTTTCGATAGCGCCATTTTTCCATGACGGTATACGTTAACAACGGCAGCACGCGAACAATTTGCAAACTGAGCCGTTTCGGAAATGGTTTCACCCTCGGCCAGAAAGCCAATGACGATGGCCTTTCGGACGTCAGAAAAATCGCTCCGCTTCGGCACACGACAACGACTGCGCTGTTTCTCGCGTTCCTCTGAGAAACTCTATACATCCTCCAATTCTAGTGCTGCCACCTGCCATCTGTGAGTGGTTAATGCACGTTGGCATCTAACATAGTCTGTGTCACATTAATGTGAGTAGATCATGTACACTGAAGCCTTGGTTCCATATAGAGTTGTTACCCCCTTTCACCCCGCCACACTTTACCTCATTTGTAAATTATCTGTTTATTAAGGCCGCAAGATGTGTCCTATCAACCGTTCCCTTCACTCAGTGGACGTCGTAGAAAACGCTTTTCTCCCCAAACCGATTCAGTATCTCGTCATTAATTACTCGACCTATCCGTTTAATCATCGGCATCCTTCTGTAGCATCACATTTAAAACTCCTGTTTCTCCTCTTGTATATCTGCGTTCCATTTCTATATAATGCTACAGAAAAAAAATATTTTCATTAAACAATTTTAACACTTAAATTAATATTCATTCCTAACACATTTGTCTTTCTCAGAAATGTTTTTCTTGCTATTACCAGTTTGCATTTTTTATAATGAAATACTTCGGCATTCAGTTAACGTGGTGCCCAAACAGCAACTCTCATCCATTATTTCTATGTCCCATTTCCTAACCTTATTTTCTCAGCATCGCGTGACTTAATGATATACACTCCACTACCCTTGTTGTGGTGAGAATGTTCATCTTACAACCTCTTTTCGAAACACTATTCATTCTTCCGTTCAAATTGTCCTCCAACTCCTTTGTCGTCTTTCACGGATTTACAGCCTCATTGAAAAACCCAAAAGTTTGTTTCTTCTCCATGAGCATTAATTCCTCTTCAAAATATCTTCATGGTTCCTCTTACCGTTTGCTGTATATACAGACTGAATAAAATTAAGGTTAAGCTGCAATTCTCTCTCACTGCGTCCCTTTCATGTCATTAAATTTTTAATTACTATCTGGTATCCGTGCAAGTTGCATAGAATCTTCCGCTCCAGGTATCTTAGCGCTGATGAGATCAAAATACCAAGTCGTGTGTTCCTCTCAATATTGTCGAAGACACTTTTTCTATCTAACTCGCTCCAAACCTACACATGCTATAATCTTAAGTCTGTCTTTCTTCGAACTACATTCAAAGCGCTACGGTCGCAGGTTCGAATCCTGCCTTGGGCATGGATGTGTGAGATGTCCTTAGGTTAGTTAGGTTTAAGTAGTACTAAGTTATGTCAATCTGAGTTTTTAGACGCTTTTGTGGTCCCTTCTGCCTGCTTCATTAACTACATTTTTATATTTTCTCTTTTGCAAAAGACATATAATGATTGAGAGTCGAATAAATCTTCTGTGAAACAAATGCTCCTCCACATTATATACGCCCTCTACGTTCATTTAGCAGACAACTGCATGGCGAGATCAAATTAATACGAGTAACGAAATGTAACTGAGAGTAATAATATGGAAAGAAACAGGAAGTGAACCCCCCTATTCTTTCAAGAATAGACCTCTCATGCATAAAACGGCTTCAAACGTCTAACTACTTTACAAATAAGTTAAATCTTGAACATTAAGCATACAGGCGAGAAAAACGTTTGGAAAAGCTTGAAATTACATTTAAATTGTTTTGGAAATCGCTAAGTGCTCTCACTACGAAACACTGGATGAAAATAGTCTGCATAATTTGTGCCCCATTTCAAATAAAACTAGTTTTTCACACATCTCAATGTTTATGAAGTGATATGTGCTGAACTATATATCGCACAATGATATAATTTTGTAGGTGCATTCAGTGGTATACGGAGATATTGTCTGAAAAGATTGTCGCTAACAGAATTAATTCTAAAGAAGTAATAAATCAAAACGTTAGGCCTGATGGTTAAGTTTTTATCTGAGTCATTTTAACAGAAAGCTAGTTTTTCAAGCGTCTAAATGTCTGTGACGCTATATCTCCTGAACTATGTGTCGCACAACGATGTAACTTTGCAGGTACGCTCAGTGATCCATGTGGGTATTGTCTGAGAAATGTGTTGTGGGTAGAGACTGTAGTACAGAAGTAATAAATTAAAAAGTTGTGTCTGATGCTGACTGTTCACTGTATGAACAGTGAAATAGTAGTATGCGATTATTTTCCGTTTTCTTCATTTTATGAGGGGTGTAAGCTTCAAAAACTTCGGTTACGTTTTGAAATTATGTCCGAAGTTTGTTGGAAGTCGCTAAGTGCTCTCATTCTCAAATACTGGATGAGTAAATCCGAGTATATATATATATATATATATATATATATATATATATATATATATAAAATCACCCTCACCCTTCTCTTTATCACCACCATTATCAACATAATACACAAACGTTACAGCAATATATATATATATAAAACACAAACAATATATATATATATATATTGCTGTAACGTTTGTGTTTTATGTTGATAGTGGTGGTGATAAAGAGAAGGGTGAGATCCGGTGCTGGCATAAAGCTTATGGCACGCAAATAACACCAAGGAGGCCGCGAAGCTTAACGTCACCATACGACCGATAGACCATCATCAACAGAGCCACATGCCTTCACTTCATGAGCAATGCGGATAGGTTTGGTATTGAAACAAAGACATTGGTGCGAAGTCTGTTGATCAAGAACTTTACAGCACCCCTCTCCTCCCTCAGTCATCCGAATACTGCGCCAGAAAATTTTTTTCTACCACCAGGACGCAAACCAGCGCCGCCGCACAAGCGTGCGTTAGCGAACTCGTTCACAGGGGCAGGTGACAACCCGACTATTTGCGAACCGTCAATTACGCTGCCTCGAGAAAAGGACACAGTTCCTAAGTGTAATGTTTGTCTTATCGTGTTAAACGACTAACGTAAGATTATACGTATTAACGCGTGTATTACGACACCATTTTAAACATATAAATTCGGTATGTAATTACGGGAAACACTGAAAATAAATTTTTATGGCACCTGGAAGGCGTTAGATAGGCGACCCGCAACACGGACCAGGTCCAGGTTCCAGGACAGTCGCTTAGTATTACGACCGACTTTTTGAAACTATTTATGCGGTGATGTAGGTTTATATCCCATGTACACACACTGTAGCCACTCACAATGGTAGACCCTTGTTTGCCAGTAGTTGACAAAAAAGAATTCGGAATTTTGTGTGACACTCAGCTACATTAAAAAAGGTACGTTATGTAGTCTCGGTTTGTGGCGTAATGGATAGGATATTAGCGTCGTATGCCGGAGGCTGTGGGTCAGAATCTCGTCAGGAACAACATTTTTTATTTTAAAGTCCTTATCTAAATGACTTTGATTGTCATATTTATTCAATCAACCGATATAAATGTAAGCTTTTAATTCCATTCTCTTGTCACATAATTTTAATCATATCAACTTCCTCATTTTCTCTCATTTATCCTCCCATCACACTTTCTTCACTTTAAATCTTTGTTCATGTACTTTTAATTAATTTTATGTATTAATTTCGCTTTAATTTCTTTTATTTTATCCCCTGTTTTTTCGTCCACATTTTTGCACGTATTGTGTCAATTTCTCATTTTGCTTGAATTTCGTTTTCATTATAAATCGGTCTTTCATTTAAATTTTCATTTGCGTTATTTTGTCCATAGCGCAGCAAATATTTGGGTTATGTTTTATGTCTGAAGATTACCGCGAAAAGAAGTTCCACATCTGGTAAGAAAAATAAATTTATCAAATCGTTGCAAAAATATAGATTATTTCGTCTCTTGTTTTTATAAATAGATCGAAATTTTGAAATAATTGAATCTTATAATACTAAAATATAAAAAATCCACATTCACAAAAATTCTAATTGGAAAAAGAATGATATAAAGAAAAAGAAAGAAATGAAGAAGTTCATAAGGTGATTAAAATGACATGATAAAGGAATAAAAATAAGAAATTACATTTAAACCGATTAACTGAATAAAAAATAATGAGCGAAGTAATTTCCATAAAGACTTAAATGCAAAAAAATTGTGAACCTGACGAGATTCGAACCCACAACCTCTTGGATACGATCCTGGTAGCGATTTTTTTAAGCAACTTAACAGTCGCACAAGGGGAGGTGTGGGGGACAAAGTGGGCAAGGGTCGCAACCCGAGGCCTGGCCGCGATGTCCCGTCATTCATCCCAGGAACCAAGGAAAGCGTAGGCAAGTTGAGTAGAGGTACAATGAACATCGTGTATTTATTTTTCTTTTCATTCTTTTTTTATTTTCATTCATTTTTGTTTATTTTTGTCATTAATACCATCGACAATATTAGGAAACAGGCGTCACGCGAGAAGGAGGGCGCAGCATGACGTGAGACTAAGAATTACATTCCGATTACCAGTGAATACATCGATTCTAAGTGTGGAAGAGGCAGGGATCAAATCTTCATGACTGGAACACCCCAGCTCTGGGCTGGGTTAAGGAAGACACTGCAGAGGAAATTGAAGAAAAATAGTCTGTATTTTGGATTGCGGACTACTGTACAGTGGCGTTCATTGCGTGTCCACAACTCCACCTCACAGAGTTCGTCTTTGCTTGCTGAAGTATTTCACGTCCGGAAAGTGGAGCAGTTGAATACGTATCTGATGAGTAGCAGTACGGGTAATAAGAGACAACATCTGTCGCACTAACAACCAGACATCTCTCGCCTATCTGCACACCAGGCGGCCCTCGTCCCTGTCCATTACAACAAGCCGGCCGGAGTGGCCGAGCGGTTCTAGGCGCTACAGCCTGGAACCGCGCGACCGCTACGGTCGCAGGTTTGAATCCTGCCTCGGGCATGGATGTTTGTGATGTCCTTAGGTTAGTTAGGTTTAAGTAGTTCTAAGTTCTAGGGGACTGATGACCTCAGATGTTAAGTCCCGTAGTGCTCAGAGCCATTTGAACCATTACAACACAGTCGACACACGACGGGGTGTCTGCGAGATGAATCCTGTGGAGGCGTGACCGGCATACTTGCTTCCCATTGACAGTAAGGTACCACGCAGACTGGACGTCAGTGTCAAGATAAGGCGCGCACACCGATCGGCAAACGGCACGTCAGTCGACGTGGGGAAGCTTCCCCTCAACCACATTCGATGACCTGTGCTGCTGAATGAAACCTTAGATCGCCTTCGTGGATGTCAATTGCGCCGGCAGTATCACAGTATAGACGTAGCTCAGTTTACATTATCCATTACTCTAGCGCCTCGTCGTATCTGTTGCACCACACAACCAGACTATACAACGTAACTTTTTTAGTGCTATTGCATATCGCACAGAATTCCGAATATTTTATCGTCAATTTCTCGCAATTACTCGCTTGCAAGGAAGGAATGAAAAGTATCAGGCTATACAGAACTAGTAAGCCTAGTCTCGTGTAACACCAGTTGCTCAGCAACGCAGTAGTACACGCGATATGCAGACACGTCTCTACTCCCAGTACTGGCGCTGGTCTGCGAGTACGGCTTCTCGGTCGGCGGCAGCCGCGGCGTCGGGCCGCAGAGGCAGCGCCAGCGCCGGAGCTGCGCTAACGCGCTGACCCCTGGGCCGTGTGATTGCGCCGGCCGGCGAGCAGTTTTCCGGGCGGGCGCGCAGGTCGCGGTGATTGTGCATTTCCCACCAATGGCGCCGCCGCGCCCCGCTGTCCATTTCGGAAATTGACGATCTGTCCGTCAGCGAGCCGCACATTCTGGCAATTGGTCTGTCGCATCGCTGCCGTAGCCGCTAGGAGAGAAACCAACTACCAAACAAAATCGAAATTCCGCTCCCTCTCTCGTTGAGGTTAATGGGGAATCGTCCATCCGACGCGCCACGTGTTTCCCGCATCACCAGACCTCCCCGAGCCGGATGACGCACACAGCTGTCAAGTACCCGGATGTGTACCCGTTTCCTCCAGGCGTCTGTGTTGTTTCCTTTTCATATGTTTCCCCATCTGAACTGCACGAGTCACAATAAGGTACATGGCGGAGGGCATATACTGTACCACAACAACTCCAATTATTCTTGTTCCATTTCTGGATAATTATCTGGAAGATTATTGTACCTCCCTGTGAACGTGTCATACCCTCAAACTGTACCCTTGCGGTAAACATACACAAGGTGTATCAAAAACAGTTCAAATGGTTCAAATGGCTCTGAGCACTATGGGACTTAATATTTGAGGTCATGAGTCACCTAGAACTTAGAACTACTTAAACCTAACTAACCTAAGGGCATCACACATACCCATGCCCGAGGCAGGATTCGAACCTGCGACCGTAGCAGCAGCGCGGTTCCGAACTGAAGCGCCTAGAGTCGCTAGGCCACAACGGCCGGCTCAAAAACAGTCTTACAAACTTTTCGGACAGGTTCCTTACACAAAACAAGAAAAGGTTCACGTAAACATTTGTTTGAAAATGCTTCATTTCCGGGTTATTAGTGAAAGCTTACAATTTAGGTGACTGGAGCTCATGAACATATAAACTTATATTAATGCTCTAAATGTTCTTCTCTTGATTCTAAACACACCTGTATAATCATGAACTGGCACACCCTTTCGAATACTCCTTGACAGTTTCGAACGGTTTCTCAGCCTTCCACGATACTTCAAAAAAGGGTTTCTGCATCCGGGTTGTCTGCTGAATAGACTAATTGTCTAACGTGCCCCAGAGATAACAATCCAATGAATTGAGTTCGGGGTAGCGTGCAGGCCATGTAACTGTTCCTCTTCTATCCATCCATCTGTCACGGCAGGTAGCCGGTGCATCTCGAAGACTAAGATTAAAATGTGCTGGAGTTTCATCATGCACAAACCACAGGTTTCTTCTCATTTGCAACAGCTCATCTCCTAGTAGGTCTTGGAGAGCGATCTGTTAGACATTACTTGGAAGACGTACAGGGACGACGTATTGTCCTACCAGTTAGTCACCTGAGATTCCAGCACATACATTAATCTTATACCGATCTTGATGTCTAGTAGCATGAGGACTGCGATCAGCCCATATATGTCGGTTGTGAAAATTTCTTGTCCCGTCCGTAAACAAAAATAAGAGACAAACAGATTCTGCAATAACCGATTGGCAAAATTTCTCCCTTTGTGGGTTATTGGGAAACTTAAGGCCTCGACACATTAAAGATGATACAGATACCTGGAGAGGTCGTGAAGAATCCTCCAAGCTGAACCTGGTGGTGCATCACAAGCCAGACCATCTCGTCTTGCACTGATACCTGGCTCTTCTTCGACAACTAGTACAACATCCTGTTTCTCATCAGGTTTACGAGCAACACATGGTCTTCCTCGGTAAATTGTCTGCGGTGCTACTCATCCCGCACCAAAGTTGGGTGACTCGGCTGTCTTTGGTCTGGAAAAGACGTCTGATAAAGCAGTGCAGCCTCGCGTTCCGTACCAATCGGTCAACAGTACATAAAAATCATGCCTGCTCACGAAATGAATATCCTGCCATCTTTGAACGGAGCACTTTCAGAAGTAAACTTACTACCTGTAGTACATCTACACAATGGACACGTTGAAGGTAGACGGATGACGAGTGCACAGAAGTCTCCCTCGAAACACAAAGCCACCTAGAATACAATGAGTCAAACGGCTGCACAGGTAACTGAATTTGTTGGGCTGTACCTGGAAAACCGTTGAACGTGAACTTTCATTAATAACTCGAATCGAAGGATTTTCAGACATACGTATATACGAACGTTTTTCTCTTGTTTTGGTGTAAGGAACCAATAAAAGTAGTTTTGAAACACCCTGTATACCTACATAGATACTCAACAGGCCACCGTACAGCGAGCTGAGGTGTGTAATTAAGGTACCATATTTTATCGCCCATTGCCTGTTCAACTCGAAATGGTACATAGGATGGATCACTATCGACAAAGCTAATGAACTCTAATTTCTCTACTTTTTTCCTAATATTCATTTCACGATACGTACGTGGGAGAAAGTTATTTGTTATCCGACTCTTCTTTGTATATAAACGATCGGAATTTTGACATTAAACATCTCCGTGCCGCAAAACACTGCCACTCAAGGCCTTTAAATGGAGTTTATTTAAGGACTTTGTGACGTTTGGCGTTGGGTATTCAACCCAGTCACGAATGAGGCAAGCTCTTATTTGAATACTCACTGTCTGTTGTGTTAATCAAATTTGATAAAGGGCCGACTCGACCGAACAGCACTCGAGAATTTGTGTAACGAAGGTTTAGTAAGGGACCTCCACAGTAACGACTTAAGCCCCATACAGTGGTTGAAGATCAATATAAATTTAAATAAATTTGCTTGTATCAGCTTTTTAAAATTCAAATTTCCGCTGACTCACGCATCACTTCACACAATTAAGAAAATATATACTCAACCGTGACAGAATTTACCGTGCAAAGTCTGAAATTATTTCGCAAATAGTCGCAAGTGTCCGCAGATGCGAGAATATCTTAGTCCGAAACCCAGGTGGCATAATTAGCACCTAGAGTGACATGGATCTTGCTTGTTCAAACGGTTTCCGCACCCTGCCTAGAGTCAAATACGGCTGTCCAACTTATAGCCGGAACCTGGGTCTTCCTTAATTGCGAGAAGTATCTCGTATTGTCATTCAGCGATCTGAATTACAACTGTCTGTCCTTATGTGCGATCTCAAATAATTAAAATGATATTTTATAATAAATTTGAGGATGAGTAGCTTACCCGCAGTCGTAGTTAAACTGGAAGAAATTTTAAAATAATTAAGACTGAATTAGTAAACTGTTCGTTGGACAATTGCTGCATACATGTAAGTGACCTACCGGTCTTGTAGCTAATAAGTTGCTGTTGCAGCTGGAGGCATTGAAATTTATTATCTCTGACAGAATCTTGATTATGAGGAAAAGAATATAAAAATCTAATTAATTAAGGAACAATGACAATTAAAAACCGAAAACTTACCATCTAAATTTTGGTCATAACGCGTGATTACGTCTTTCACCACAAGTTGCAATGGTATTTATGTACCTGTTTATATAGTTAGTTATGTTCACCTTAATTACTTAATTCAGACGCTTCTCATCGGCTAATTAACTGCGTAATTAAAGATTTTACTAGCTCATTCAGATTGTCTCGAGGAGAGCTTCCATTTAGTAGGACCATCTTTTCACTGGCTTATTTAGTGTAAGTGTTACTGTAGCTATGCACTAAATCTGTAAATATTACTTTTCCACTCATTAACTAATTACATACATCCCTCCCATAGTCAGTCTCTGCGTTAAAGTAATCATCTCATTGACCACTGTGATGTAGCGTATCGTGCTTTGCTATACGTTTAGTGATTTACGCTCCACACGCATAAAGCTGTATCACGATTACTGTTCATGCGACTAGTAACGACATTAGCGACGTCACGTGCGGACGTTGGCTAATCTGGCAGGACCACCTGAGTTCCACAGGCTCCAGAGTTGTGCACAGACGAGTACGCATGCATCCAAAACAAGACACGTGGAGCTCACTTCAGTCTGTCATGTCTCAACACGCAAGAACAACGATTGTAACATATTCGTCTGACAAGAAAACTTTCAGGAGAGGTTCGTGTCTCGCAATTGTTATCGCCATCGTTATACACTGTACAGCCAAAGAAACTGGTACGTCTGCCTAATATCACGTAGGGCCACCGCGAGCACGCAGAAGTGCCGCAACAGGACGTGGCACGGACTTCACTAATGTCTGAAGAAGCTGGAGGAAACTGACACCCTGACTTCTGCATGGCTGTCCATAAATCCGCAAGAGTAGCACGGTGTGGAGACCTCTTCTGAACAGCACGTTGCAAGGCATCCCAGATATGCTCAATAATGTTCATGCCTGGAAAGCTTAGTGGCCAGCGTAAGTGTTTATACTCAGACGATTATTCCTGGAGACACTCTGTAGCAATTCTGGACGTGTGGGGTGTCGCACTGTCCTGCTGGAATTGCTCAAGACCGTCGCAATGCACAATGGACATGGATGGATGCAGGTGACCAGATATCATGCTTACTTATGTGTCACCTGTCATAATCATATCTACAAGTATCAGGGGTACCATATCACTCCAACTGCACATGCCCCAAACCAATACAGATCCTACACCAGCTTGAACATTCCCTTGCTGACAGGCAGGGTCCATGGATTCATGAGGTTGTGTCCATACCCGTATATGTCCATCAAATCGATAAAATTTGAAACGAGAGTCGTCCTATCAGGCAACATGTTTCCAGTCTTCAACAGTTCAATGGCGGTGTTGACGAACCCAGGCGAAGCGTAAAGCTTTGTATCGCGCAGTCATCTAGGGTACGTGAGTGGACCTTCGGCTCCGAAAGCCCATATCGATGATGTTTCGTTGAATGGTTCGCACACTGACACTTGTTGGTTACCCAGCATTGAAATCTGCAGCAATTTGTGGAAAGGTTGCACTTCTGTCACGTTGAAAGATTCTCTTCAGTCGTCGTTGGTCCCGTTCTTGCAAGATCTTTTTCCGGCCGCAGCGATGTCGGAGATTTGATGTTTTACCATGTTCCTAATATTCACTCGTGAAATGTTCGTACGCGAAAAATCTCCACTTCATCGGTACCTCGGAGATCCCGTGTCCCCTTGCTCGTGCCCCGACTATAACACGACGTTCAAACTCAGTTGAACCTGCAATAATATAGTAGCAGCAGTAACGGATCTAACAACTGCGCCATACCCCTGTTGTCTTATATAGGCATTGCCGATCCCACCATTGTATTCAGCTTGTTTACATGTATCTGTATTTGAATACGCATACCTATATCAGTTTCTCTGCCGTTTCCGTGAATTTACGGTGAAATACGAGGCTCAGATGCGTCCTTCTTTCTGCAGTTACTCAACAAACAGATAAGTCATATCTGATAGACGAAAAAAGAAAAGGAGTTTATTAACGTCTTCAGCCGTGCGACCACTAGAGGTTACTTCACCAGAGCCGAGTTTAATTGTATTACAGAGTAGCAAACCCGGCAGTGTTTCACAATTAAATATGAATGGGAATTGGATACACATCCTAAACCCCTTCCCCCTTCTCTATGCCCACGCCCTCCTCCGACTCTCTTTGTCCTCCTCCTCCTCCTCCTCCTCCCCTCACCCATACTTCTCTGTGCCTCATTTCCCCTACGCCAATTTCCGCCTCCCTCACCATAACTGTCCTCATCCCCCCCCCCTCTCTGAACTTGAGCCTTGCTTATTGTTACTGCAAAGGAAACCTTAATTGGTAAATGAAATTGGTTAAAATGAATGGGGAAATGGGTTGGGATCATTGGAATACATACTACGAGAGACACTTCATCAGCTGTTAGGTCTGTGAGGGTAGTAGCTTCAGTGACAACATTCAGCATAGGTTTAATCTACGAGTGGATACGTTTACAAAGTTTCGGACGATCCCGATTCGATAGTAGTATACCAATCGCAAGTCGATAACCCATAACGCATGAACACTACTTTCCTGTTTTCTGTAAAACCGACAGTGAGGAAGAAAGAAAACATCACATTGTTGTATATACAAAAGGAAAAAGAATAAAGTGACAGAAACAGTTCATCTAATGGCTTATTGCCAGAAAGGAATCCAAACTGCACATTTTCACAGCACAGCACAACATTTTCTTCCTCGTAGTCAGTTGTAAAGGAAAATTTGTAGACTGTCGTTTAAGAGAGCATGTGCTGAATGTCCGTCTGAACGTTCACTGGTGTGTCGTATAAAAATCTGAAGTAAATCAATCAAGAACTTTCAAAGATTTATTGCAACAACTGCATGGGGGCTTAATTAAATATGATGAAAATACTTTTTAAATTTTTAGTAGCTGTAAGTCCGATTACGCTGTGTCTCGTAAACGGTTGGCCCTGACTAGTATTATTACGCTATCTGACTGCAAAGAACAACAAGAATGAAATGAAATTTTTCGTTAACACAATTAATTAATTAAGTCCGCAGCAACTATGAAACCTACGAAGCCTAAGCATAAGTATAACTGTTCTGTATGTGGAAGTATGACTCAACGCACATCTGGCACGGTTCTTCTTCAACAAGACAAGAATTTTTTTATACCAATTTTACTGACGTGATAAAAGAAAATTACAAATACTATAATTGCTCAAGGAAAGTAGAATTACACTCTAATACAAGAACACACGCCAGATGCTTTGTTGACTGAACCTGTAATGACGCATTATTTAGGACACTAAAATAAAAACAAATTGAGTTAATTACCTCGTTTATATTGATGAAAATCATTCTAATCCTTACATTATATCTCAACCAGAACTCTCCAATATCACATCTCAGCAACCACTGCCTAATAGCACATCTCAACACTCTCTGCTACAACATCTCAGCACAGACTACCACGAGACCTCGACAGGCACTCACTACTACGAGCCCTCTCCAAGCACTGACTTCTACGAGTTCTTAACAGGCACTGACTTCCACGAGCTCTCGACAAGCACTGTGGAGGCGGCTTAATAATACTCTTTGGCGCAATCTCTGGCGCAGTGGCTCAGTGTAGCCACCTTTCACAACGTTTCCCCTTTAGAAAGTGCGTTGACAGAAGCCACGGGATACCTCTTAATATCGTGCTGGACCTGCTTTTGCCCGGCGTAGTGCAGCAACTCAACGTGACAGAGACTCAGCAAGCCATTGGAAGTCCCCTGCAGAATTACTGAGCCTTGCTGCCCCTGTAGCCATCCATAATTACGAAGGTGTTACCGGTGCAGGATTTTCTGCAAAAACTACCTTTCGATTATGTCCCAAAAATGTTCGATGGGATGGACGAAATCATTCGCTCCAATTGTCCACAATGTTCTTCAAACCAACAGCGAACAGTTGTGGCCTGAATGACTGAAAATAGTCCCCAAGTAGAAGAACATAACCATTTCCAGTCAATGATCGGTTCAGATGGACCGGAAGGCGCATTCCATGTAAACACAGCCCACACCATTATGAAGCCATCATCATCTTGCACAGTCCCTTGTCGACAGCTGGGTTCCATGGCTTCTTGGGGTCCGCGCAACATTCCGACCCTACAGTCAACTCTTACCAACTGAACGGTATTCCTGTCGCCTAGGGACCAACAGATATCGTATCGAGTCAGGAGCCACGCTGCAGGCGATGTCATGCTGTTAGCGAAAGCACTCCCCGGCAGCTGACTGGACAGCCGGCACGGTAGCTCAGTGTTCGGACAGAGGGGCGCTGGCCCTCTGTAATAAAAAAAAACTGAGTAAAGGAATCAACGATCAACTTGAACGGATGTCCTCTGACGTCCGCACAAACCAAACGCAACGAACATTACAGACATAAAAAAAAAGTGGTCAGGGCGACAGAATGCCAATCCTAAGGGCCCGGGTTAGATTCCCGGCTGGGTCGGAGATTTTCACTGCTCAGGGTTCAAATGGTTCAAATGGCTCTGAGCACTATGCGACTTAACTTCTGAGGTCATCAGTTGCCTAGAACTTAGAACTAATTAAACCTAACTAACCTAAGGACATCACACACATCCATGCCCGAGGCAGGATTCGAACCTGCGACCGTAGCGGTCACGCGGTTCCAGACTGAAGCGCCTTTAACCGCACGGCCACACCGGCCGGCTCCGCTCAGGGACTGGGTGTTGCGTTGTCCTTATCATCATCATCATTTCATCCGCATCGACACGTAAGTCGCGGAAGTGGCGTCAAATCGAAAAACTTGCACCCAGAGAACGGTCTACCCAACGTGAGGCCCTCGTCACACGACATTTTTCTAGCGAAGGCACTCGCGTCGATCGTCTGATGCCATAGCCCATTAACGTCACATTTCGCTGCTCTATTCTAACCGATAGGCTTGTCCCCAGTCCCACATTCGTTTCTGCGGGTATTTCAAGTAGTGTTGCTTGTGTGTTAGCACTGACAACTCTATGGAAATGCCAGTACTCTGTGTCAACCAAAGTCCGTCGACCACTGCGTTGTCCGCGGTGAGAGGTAACGCCTGAAAATTAGTATCCTTTGCACACTCTTGACACTGAGGATCTTGGTGTATCGAATTCCATAACGATTTTCAAAATGAAATGTCCCACGCTTCTAGCTCCAATACCACTCCTCGTATAAAGTTTATCAAATCCTGTCGTGCGGCTATAATCACGTCAGAATACTTTTCGCAAGAATGACCTGAGTGTAAACCACACTCCGTCAGTGAGTTACCCTTTTATACCTTGCGCACGCTGTAGCACCGCCATCTGTATAAGTGTACATCGCTATCCCATGACTCTTGTCATGTCATTCTATATTACATATATATCTGTACTATTTATACGCTAAAAATATGTAGTCTATGTTCATTCCAATATCCTTTAGAATATCGCGTAAAAAATTTGAAGTGAATCGATAAATTACGCTACTGGCCATTAAAACTGCTACACCACGAAGATGACGTGCTACAGACGCCAAATTTAACCGACGGGAAGAAGATGCTGTGATATGCGAATGATTAGCTTTTCAGAGCATTCACACAAGGTTGGCTCCGGTGGCGCACCTACAACGTGCTGACATGAGGAAAGTTTCCAACCGATTTCTGATACACAAACAGCAGTTGGCCGGTGTTTCCTTGTGAAACGTTGTTGTGATGTCTCGTGCACGGAGGAGAAATGTGTAGCATCACGTTTCCGACTTTGATAAAGGTCGGATTTTAGCCTATCGCGATTGCGGTTTATCGTATCGCGACATTGCTGCTTGCGTTGGTCGAGATCACATGACTGTTAGCAGAATATGGAATCGGTGGGTTCAGGAGGGTAATACGGAACGCCATGCTGGATCCCAACGGCTTCGTATCACTAGCAGTCGAGATGACAGGCATCTTATCAGCATGGCTGTAACGGATCGTGCAGCCATGTCTCGATCCTTGAGTCAACAGATGGGGACGTTTGCAAGACAACAACCATCTGCACGAACAGTTCGACGACGTTTGCAGCAGTATGGACTATCAGCTCGGAGACCATGGCTGCGGTTACCCTTAACGCTGCATCACAGACAGGAGCGCCTGCGATGGTGTACTTAACGACGAAACTGGCTGCACGAATGGCAAAACGTCATTCTTCCGGATGAATCCAGGTTCTGTTTAAAGCATCATGATGTCGTGTTTGGCGACATCGAGTGAACGCACCTTGGAAGCGTGTATTCGTCATCGCCATACTGGCGTATCACCCGGCGTGATGGTATGGGGTGCCATTGGTTACACGTCTCGGTCACCTCTTGTTCGCACTTCGAACAGTAGACGTTCCATTTCAGATGTGTTACGACCCGTGGCCCTACCCTTCATTCGATCCCTGTGAAACCCTACATTTCAGCAGGACAATGCACGACCCCATGTTTCAGGTCCTGTACGGGCCTTTCTGGATACAGAAAATGTTCGACTGCTGCCCTGGCCAGCACATGCTCCAAATCTCTCCGCAATTGAAAGCGTCTCGTCAATGGTGGCCGAGCAACTGGCTCGTCACAATACGCCAGTCACTACTCTCGATGAGCTGTGGTATCGTGTTGAAGCTGAATGGACAGTTGTACCTGTAAACGCCATCCAAGCTCAGTTTGACTCAATGCCCAGGCGTATCAAGGCCGTTATTACAGCCGGAGGTGGTTGTTCTGGGTACTGATTTCTCAGGATCTATGCACCCAAACTGCGTGAAAATGTAATCACATGTCAGTTCTAGTATAATATATTTGTCCAATGAATACCCGTTTATCATCTGCATTTCTTCTTGGTGTAGCAATTTTAATGGCCAGTAGTATATTTTTCGAGTTTTTTGCAACAACTTTAAACAACGACTTGTCTTTATATAGTAATATGGATATATACGTATATATACGTATACACGTACGTACGTGTACGGGGTGAGTCAGGAGGAAATGTACATGCTTTGAGGGGTGATAGTATTAGTGATTCTGAACAAAAAAAAAGCTTCATATGGACGCGTGCCGTATTCCGAATGGTTTCCGAGCTAGAACACATTTAATATCACTTTTGTACGTTTTCCTTGAATAACTGGAAAATCACCTGCTCCAGCGAAAACATGTCGTAGTACAAAATTAAACTATATTAAATTTTCAACAAGAAAGGTCCTACTCATTTTTTCCTCTAGCACTAATAGTGTGTGCGAAGAGAGCGCAAGAATGTTGAAAAACTTGCTCGATGGACATGCGCTGTAACTTACGTAGTTTTTGTTTGCCAATTTGAGATAGTTTCCCGACTTGATAGACCACAAGTGTCCGGTATCAAACTGTTCGTCTCAGCTAGCTACCTCGATATGCTACCTCAAATTGGCCCACAAAAACAGCGCATGCACGTCGAGCGAGTTTTTTAACATTCTCGCGCTCTCTTCGCACAAACCATTGGCAAGAGAAAAATGAATAGGACCTGTTTTGTAGGAAATTTAATATAGATTAATTTTGTACTACGACCCGTTTTCGCTGGAGGGTGCGGTTGTCGATTTATTCGAGAAAAACGTACAAAAGTGATATTAAATGTGCCGGCAGGGGTGGCCGAGCGGTTCTAGGCGCTAAAGTCTGGAACCGCGTGACCGCTACGGCCGCAGGTTCGAATCCTGCCTCGGGTATGGATGTGTGTGATATCCTTAGGTTAGTTAGGTTTAAGTAGTTCTAAGTTCTAGGGGACTGATGACCTCAGAAGTTAAGTCCCATAGTGCTCAGAGCCATTTGATATTAAATGTGTTCTATGTCGGAAACAATTCGGAATAGGGCATACGTCCATATGAAGTTTTTTGTTCTGAATCACCCCTCAAAGCATGTACCATTCTTCGTGGCTCACCCTGTATATACGTACAACATCTAAGTTTGGGAAAAACCTGCCTACAAATTTAAACAAAATGATACTATGAAGCGCTAGTGCACACGCACATGCGCGCGCGCACACACACACACACACACACTCATTTTGCCCAGAGGTAAACTGCTGTTAATTGGGATAATCAAGGAACATCTTTTTAAACAGAGGAGCGCAACTGCAGACTGTCGCACAGCTTTGTAAAAAAATTGAATCGTGCTGTTTTGCCGAAAACTGACATTTCGAGACCATAGATGTGTACAAAATACAGGCTGATTCTTACAAAGAAGTAAACAGCATCCAGCCGCTATTGGTAATGCTATTTATTAACACAAATAGCGCTGATACCGGTTTCGAAGAGACAGGTTCATCTTCAGACAGCTGTCCATGTCTACATAGACATTTGTTGAAGTTTATTATAATTTTTGGGTCTTTATTCTCCCTTTCGGTGAAGATTCTACGGATGGTGGTGCCCTACAATAAAAAACTATCTTAGAAACAACCTATTTAAACGTAACTATTCCTAATAACGATCGGACATAATGTAAAAGTATTTTTAAGACTGAGATGTAGTAGTTATATTTCACTCACGTCGAAAATCCCACGTCATTTTGTTGAATACAAGTAAACAAGATTGCATCAAAATGACGCACTATTTTTGACATAAGTGAAATATAAATACATCTCAGTCTTAAAGATTCATTTACATTGTGTCCGGTCGTTATTAGCAGTAGTCAGTTTAAAACATCGTTTTATACTGTACGGCACCACCATCCAAAGGATCTTTCACCGTAAGAGAGAAGAAAGAGCCAAAAATTATCATTAACTTCAACAAATTGTTTTTTAACGTGAACAGCACTCTGAAGATGAACCTGCTGGTTCGAAACGGGTGCTGGCGCTATTTCAGTAAATAAATAGCATCACCAGTAGTGGATGGTTGCTGTTGTCTTCTTTGGAAGTGTTTCACATTTCCGTTTTCTTTCGCCGGTTCCATCACAACTCGCAGATATGTAACATCCATCTTCAGTTTGATGACATTCCAATCGACTAGCAGCAACTTTACTATCAAACATCCTGGCAGATTAAAACTGTGTGCCGGACCAAGAGTCGAACTCGGGACCTTTGCCTTTCGCAGGCAAGTGCTCTACCAACTGAGCTACCCAAGCACGACTCACGCCCCGTCGTCACAGCTTTACTTCTGTCAGTATCTCGTCTCCTACCTTCCAAACTTAACAGAAGCTCTCCTGCGAAATCAGCAGAACTAGCACTACTGAAAGAAAGGATATTG
Organism: Schistocerca piceifrons; assembly: GCF_021461385.2. Classification (NCBI taxonomy): domain Eukaryota; kingdom Metazoa; phylum Arthropoda; class Insecta; order Orthoptera; family Acrididae; genus Schistocerca; species Schistocerca piceifrons. The sequence continues at coordinate 502,929,993 of NC_060144.1, forward strand.
CGGAGACATGGCTTAGCCACAGCCTGGGGGATGTTTCCAGAATGAGATCTTCCACTCTGCAGCGGAGTGTTCGCTGATATGAAGCTTGTTTGGAAGGTAGGAGACGAGATACTGGCAGAAGTAAAGCTGTGAGGACAGGGCCTGAGTCGTGCTTGGGTAGCTCAGTTGGTAGAGCACTTGCCCGCGAAAGGCAAAGGTCCCGAGTTCGAGTCTCGGTCCGGCACACAGTTTTAATCTGCCAGGAAGTTTCACATCACCAAACACTCCGCTGCAGAGTGGAAGATCTCATTCTGGAAACATCCCCCCGGCTGCGGCTAAGCCATGTCTCCGCAATATCCTTTCTTTCAAGAGTGCTAGTTCTGCAGTGTTCGCAGGAGAGCTCCCGTGAAGTTTGGAAGGTAGGAGACGAGATACTGGCAGAAGTAAAGGTGCGAGGACGGGGCGTGAGTCGTGCTTGGGTAGCTCAGTTGGTAGAGCACTTGCCCGCGAAAGGCAAGGGTCCCGAGTTCGTGTCTCGGTCCGGCACACAGTTTTAAACTGCCAGGAAGTTTCATATCAGCGTACACTCCGCTGCAGAGTGAAAATCTGATTCTGGAACTTTACTATCGTGTGCTCACAGAAACAATAAGTATGCTGTGCACTCGAGTATCCGGCGTATTGAATGGTGATGAACTACTACAAGATACTAATCAGCTGCAGACTATGGAGGGGGCGGTCATGATGCCAGCGAGGGAATAAAAATACCGATGGCCTCGGGAGAGAGCTAAGACCAGTGCTTAAGCGGCCACGAATAGGGAGCCCGTAGCTCCCCGTGCCCTGTGATGAAGACGAGGGCTGACGGGTCCCGCGGATTACGTCACTTTACGTTTTTGCCACAGCCCGCCGGGCTGAGAGCATAATTTGGGCCGGCCCGTCTCTTCTCTTCCCTTCCACTTCTGCCTCTTCTCTTGGCCGGTCCGCAGAGCGGCGTTAAATGCAAATGCATCTGAGAGGAGCCGGCAATCCACCCCTGCCGCCTGCTACGCTGCCCGGGGAGTTAATTTGTGATAAGGGTACCTTGGTAATGGGCCGGCGCGCCTCTCCTTTTATCCCGGGAATATCGTGGCCACATCGCTGCTGCTACTGCTGCTGCTGCTGCCGCCGCTTCTAATGATTCGGAGGAGCGAAACGATAGCGCCACGCCGACGGCTGAATAGGGGAGGTGCTTGCTTCAATGATTCTGCGTCGAGGGCTACCATCTCCGTGATCTAGTGATAACGTCTAAAGTTCACGACACTAATCGCAGACGACGCGGTCGTCTGTGGGAAGGTAGCAAAGCCAGAAGGCTGAAGCGAATTGCAGGAGCCCCTCTAATAGAGGATCGCTTGATGATGCAGTGACTGACGGCTGACTCCGAGTGAAAGTACACTCCAGGAAATAAATGCAACATCCTCACATTCAAGGTCATTTTACTGACAAGTGAAATGAACGGTAGTTTTTCATTGTAGGGGTGTACAATAACAAATTCAGACGAAATGAAACATACATGTCAAGTGCGCGAACCGACACATCAACACAAAGTGTACTCCCCTCTGGTGGCAACGCAGGTGTGTCTTGTCGCATGCAAACGATAATCAAGGTGCCGAATGACATTCTGTGGTAGATTACTACAAGTATCTCTTACCTTCGGTTGCGCCCTGGAGAACGAGTAAGTTCCCACTTTTTAATGCCTCACATGTTTTCAATTGACGAGAGGTCTAGTGATATTGCTGGCCAGAGCAATTCTTATCCACGACCGAGAGTGCGTTCCGATGCAGCAACCGTTTATGGATGTGCGTTGTCATGCTCAAAAAGCATATCACCTTGCAACCTCCCCCTTATTAACCGGCCTATCCTGCTTGCGATATAAAATATGACCGTGGATCGCGTGTATACCTAATGGAATTTTTCTAATTGGATAAGGCTATCTTTCCCGAAGAAGTAATACCGATAAGTAGGGGGAAAGTGTGCAACCGATCTTTATGACAGAAAAGTCTGCTAAAAATAAAAAAGTAATTAAACCGAACAGCGATACAATTTGGAAAAATGAAAGTTATTTTGTGCATTCACTCACGAACGACACTGGACAGAAGAGAGATACCACTGCTCATGAATCCAAAAGTTACACTAATGAACAGAAGGAGATAATTACGGTCGCCAGCCCACAAGGGCGATTTACATCCAAAATCCTGTACAAGATGATGGGAAAGAAAAACATTTATTATTAAACGCTGACGTGGCAACTGAAGGTTGTCACGTTTTTTGACACTAATTTTAAGTGAGTATGTAATTATAAAGAAAACTAAGAAGTCCCTTTTACGTTAAGTTTGTCATTAAATTTTGAAAAAGGCAGTCGAGTAGTGATTTGAAAATATCACTTAAACTGCATGTTAGTACTGAACTTCGTTACGTGAAGAATGACTTGCAGAGACCTCAACATAACGTCACCAAAGAAATTTAGGGGAAGGCAAGCACTTTTTACTTTGCAGTTACTTTATTTTCAAACTGGATTTCATATTATCGTCTGAACAACTGAGCCTTTTTTACTAACTTGAACAGAATTAAATACTAGAATATGTACCAAACCAAACAGCCATGTGCTCCAAGCCGTATGTAAAATAAATAAAACTTCTGCACTCTTAATTTGTGCATTTTCTTTAGATTTTGATTTTTTCCAGTGATAGATTCTCAAATTTCGGTTAGCAGATAAGGAAAAAAGGCAGCAAGGACCCTGCTTGGTAACAAGGTCTGGGGGGGCAATGAGATCACAATCGCCCTGAATTTAACTGATTGTTATTTGAATAAAGTTCATTAATCAAATCACATTCAGTTGTGCTGCTGGGTTAGCCGTTAATAATTTCTACCAATGAAGTCTTACTTCTGTGCTGTGCTTGCGACGAAACTCGGAGCCGACGACGAATTTGTGTTGCTGGAACTGCTGCTGTTGTTGAAGACGGTAGCATCTTGTGGGGCCACGGCTAATTATAGGAACGGTCGATCGTAATTAATACAGCCTCTTCCGCCCGTCCACTGTCCTTCCTCCTGTTACGAGTCATCTGGCCGGCACGCGTACATGATGCCACCGAAATGGTATTCTCTACTGCGAGAGCATTAACACCACACTTCCGCACACTACAAGCGTTGGAACCCGTCTCTCGCTCTCTCCACGTGCTCTGCACAACAACTCCCTACCCAAAGATTTTACAACGCACAAGCACTGCTATTATCGTTGCTAGTCGATGCAAATAACAATTCCTTTGGCTTTTTACCAGAGCTTGTAAGTTTCACAGTAAAACACACATAAATACAATGAAACGTCAACAGACTTTTACCTAAGTGTACACATACAGTGAAGCAATGTCCTTACTTATTAGAAGAAAGCATTTAAGTTACAAGTATTTACATACAATTTAAAAAAATTATATATCGGTAGCAGGTGCCATGCATCCTGCCTTTTCGGTGTTATAACCTTCCCGTAGAAGAAATGGTAGTAGCAAGTGGATAACAGCCTGTGAAATGCAGCGGCCACTGGTTACTTTACGATGTAGAAACACCAAATGTGACGACAACTGTCGGCCCGGTACACCATGAAGCCGGCAACGGAACTTATGTGTCGTGACGAATGGACTCAGGAATGGGCAGCTCAGCAAGTCTACTCCGTACACGCTTACGCCCGTCACTCGAATACAGATAGAACCTATACTTATCAGTGAAGAGCGCCATTCAACTCTCTAGTCAATTCTTTTACGACACAACAGCAGCCATGTTCTATGGTGTAGTAGTCTCCCGGATAACTTCACCAGAATTAACATGATGTTAATCCTTACGCAAGCAGACGGTTTCCACTGGTCCCTGATGACACGTCAGGCACAACATGTACCCGGATCTCGTCCCTGGAGAATGTTCAGTCTGCCACCGCTTCTCGCACCATGCGTCGATCTTGGTGTGCATCTGAACTACGCGCACCTCCAGAATCCGGTCTCTACTGGAGGGACACCGCAAAATACAATCGCCGCAAAATAGCATTATATGACTGCACAGGCCGCGACTATAATAATAAATAAGTCTCTCCCTGTGTAGGAATCGTAGCAACTGTGGGAGTGCAGGATGTGGACATGCGGTTATATATGAGCCTTTGGGTCTGTTGGGAGAGCATGTTGGGATAGCCAAAGTGGTTAAAACGATCTCTCGCATAAAGCGGGAAATCCGGATTCATGTGTCACCAATTAATTGTGCAGCTGAAATATGATCGTACTCGCAATTGGAAATACATTCTTTCCATTGCTGTAAAAAAACAACAACAAAAAGAGCGAATAAAATTTCAAACAGACTGTCAGTTGAATGCAAGTAAAGGTGTCGGCATGGACACCCCAAGACGCTGTTCGTGCGAAACAGTCAATACGGCCCCACAGTGAAATCTACTGAAGTTGGAACGTAAGTTAGTGAAAATGAAGTCATCTGTGACGATATTTTCCTTGTGAAGTCCATACTTTCATAGTCAGGTTGTAGTGATCCGAGAATTTCCGCGTAAATTGTAGAACCACTCGCCCTTCTACCCTCTCGAACACACGTAATTTTAAAAATAAGTGTGAGAGAACGTTCATACTGCGCGACACAAGTTTGTGTGTGCAGGCTGGAAAGGAGTCATGAGCGCAAGGTAGTCGCGAGGGCCGAACGGCATCGACAAGTGTTTGCCGCTCGCGCCACGGAAGCCGTATTGGAAGAACAAGGAGTGTTTATGTATCTTATGGTGTTTTATATCGTTGACTATTGTAAAGAGAAAAAAGAAGAATAGTTTAAACCTTGTTAACTGTACTTCATGTATTGGAATCTCTAGAGGCAAGACCGGTTCGTAAATTATGTGATTGTTAAGCCAACTTTGTTGCAGATGGATTTTATAGAGTCTAACGCGAGACGAATCGGTTGACTTGTATACATTCGAATATTGGCGTGAGAAATGGTGACTATGTTATTTGTGGAAGTTGAAATACACGAAGGCCGTACTAAAAGTATTCTTCGAGTGCGAAATAATTTCAAAACTAGAGAGAGAAGAAGTTTTTGGACATCGACGTAGCCGGAAATCAAGAGAACAAGATCGGCTGTATATACCAAGGAAGTCAACCAATGGGAGAGAGGTGTGAATTTTGCAATCCAACTTCACACCGCCTGTTATCGTCCACATCGTTAGAACGTGGCGACCAGTGAAAGGGACCAGAAAAAAAGGGGAATTTTGAGAAGAAATCGAAGCAGAAGATATGATGTGTTGCCATAGCAACCAGGTATACCAAGACAAGACAACTGTTTCGTGTAATTGGATGAAGTCCAAAAACTGAATAAAATATTTTGTGAATGCAAAACAGAGAAAGACGTACGAAAGTAATAACGTTAATGAGCGGAAAGAAGATCTCGACGTTTTAGAATAAGAAGAGATACGACGAGAATAATTCAACTAAGAAGATCCGATGTGGCGAGTGTCCAGCTCTCACACGCATTGCGGGGGCGCAGACGCGAAGACAACATCCGACACCACCGGCACCATTTGCTGCTAACCGGTGCTGATTCTACATCCGCACACCGACGCCAACGCGGAAACCAGCAACTGACGCCACCGGCACCAGTTACTGCTCACTGGCGCTGATTCCACACCTGCTCACCGACGCAGACTAAAACTCCACGCCGGGTGAGCGAAAAACAATAATTGTTCGAGTGTTAGTCGAAGAAACTGGTCACTACACTGTATTAGTGTAGTTATAATACTTAGAGTTAATTCGTTAAATGATCACTAGATCAGAAGCTATGAAAAATATGGATAATTCACAGAGAACTGAGGGAACTCCAGAACCAGCCATGGCAATGGAAGTGAGTAAGGAGTTGCCAAACTGGTCTGACTAAGTGAATTTGATCAAAACTTTAAATAATAAAATATATGGCCAAAGTGCAGATTCAGCAGCTTTAAGAAAGAAACTAACTGCTCAAAATACTTCTTTAAGAAAGGAACTAAATACAACTTTAAATGCTCAATGTCTTAAATTAGACTCAGTAAAAAACTTGATGCACAGAGTGCTAATTTAAGTAGAGAAATAGACACAGTGAATACTAAATTAAATAAAAAATTAGATGTTCAGAATAAAACTTTTGGATTGTCAAGTGCTAAGGTAGATTTACAAAGTAAAGACTTTAGTAATTTATGTGAAGGTATGGGAAATTTGAAGACTGAATTTGACGCTTTAACTACTAAAGTAGAAAATCTTAAAATAAATTTGAAAGGTGAATTAATTAGCGCTTTAAGCAGTCAGGTAAATTAACGGTTCACTGACTTAAATCAGAGACAGTATGATAAATTTCAGAATTTCAGGAAAAAGTTAGAATTTGATACTGAAGATAAATGTAATAGTGTAGAAATTGAACTGAGTGAAAATTTAGGATCATTTCAAAATGTGTGTAATGCTACATTTGATGCTGTAAAGCAGAGGTTGCATACCTTAAAAGAAAATGTTGAAAAGCAGGACAAGTTAATACCAGTAGTCCAGTCGCAAATTACAGGTGTTAGTACACGAGTTGTCAGTAGACGAATAAATAATGTAGGACAGAATTTCAAAGAAAATACATCCAACTTCGATAATATAAATATAAGTAGTTTGGCAGAATCATTTGAAGAAATGATAGATCGAAGAGTTGCCGCGAGAGTAACATCCGGAAACGTTTCGACTATTGCTTCTTCCAAACTTAATAATACCAGCAATGTCATAGACGGCTTGTGGGAAGAATTCAAATTTATCCAGAATAGCGTAGAAAATAGAATAACTTTACCTAATGTTGTGTTACCGAGTGAAGTGGAGATTGTTTTGCTGTGGGGAATGAGCCGTGGCAATTGGCGGTAGGGTGTTCTATTTGCATCGCTGATATCGATATTCGGCTGTGTTGCTATCTGTGACTGCTGCCCCCGGCGGATTTCCGGATGAACGGGTAATCGAGTCTCCTGTCGGTGTACAACGAGCCAACTTGTGTTGAAAACCAGCCGGCGTCCCTAACCGTGGTGCATGGGCCTCGCCGTGCTCACGGGCCGCCCTTGTCTTTTGTCGCGCTGGATATACGGTGCCGATCACTGAGCGCCTTGACCTGCAAAATTGTGGTGGGTTCGTCGTCTCACGTCGAACAGCTTCCCAGTTCGTAATTTGAAAGCTCCATGTTTTATCCTGTGTTTAACTAAGAAGATTGTTGAAACTCATTGCGGCACGGGTAGCTGCCGGAGATGGTTCTGAACTTGGTTCCACAGTGGCTATTTTAAGGAGACTGATGTTCCTCATTCCGTTTCTCATCATATGAAGAGTGTGTATTTTAGGTGGTTTTCATGCAAATTTTAACTGGATTTAGGACATATTCACTTTTGGACTTGTTGCCGTTGTGTACACGCCCGGCAGCAGTAGAGTTAATGGTTTAATCATTTGTCACGGCAGGATTTGGTATGTTTATTTAATGTTGAAAGTGCCTTAAGGCAAATGGAAGTGATCTATAAGTTTCCTGCTAATTTACTGGGAGACTGGTAATGTTAGAGTATTGCTCCACAAGAATTTTGGGGCATGCTTATTATATATTCCAATGTGGCTGTGATTTGAAGTTTCTTTCATTGCAATCTATTTGTGCTGCAGGCCGTTTGTTAAGTCTGCTCGTTTCCTGGCGTCGGTGCGGTTATGGATTCTTGTCAGGACCGCTCATTGTGAGGCCGGTCGGACCGTATATAAATACACTCCTGGAAATTGAAATAAGAACACCGTGAATTCATTGTCCCAGGAAGGGGAAACTTTATTGACACATTCCTGGGGTCAGATACATCACATGATCACAATGACAGAACCACAGGCACATAGACACAGGCAACAGAGCATGCACAATGTCGGCACTAGTACAGTGTATATCCACCTTTCGCAGCAATGCAGGCTGCTATTCTCCCATGGAGACGATCGTAGATATGCTGGATGTAGTCCTGTGGAACGGCTTGCCATGCCATTTCCACCTGGCGCCTCAGTTGGACCAGCGTTCGTGCTGGACGTGCAGACCGCGTGAGACGACGCTTCATCCAGTCCCAAACATGCTCAATGGGGGACAGTTCTGGAGATCTTGCTGGCCAGGGTAGTTGACTTACACCTTCTAGAGCACGTTGGGTGGCACGGGATACATGCGGACGTGCATTGTCCTGTTGGAACAGCAAGTTCCCTTGCCGTTCTAGGAATGGTAGAACGATGGGTTCGATGACGGTTTGGATGTACCGTGCACTATTCAGTGTCCCCTCGACGATCACCAGTGGTGTACGGCCAGTGTAGGAGATCGCTCCCCACACCACGATGCCGGGTGTTGGCCCTGTGTGCCTCGGTCGTATGCAGTCCTGATTGTGGCGCTCACCTGCACGGCGCCAAACACGCATACGACCATCATTGGCACCAAGGCAGAAGCGACTCTCATCGCTGAAGACGACACGTCTCCATTCGTCCCTCCATTCACGCCTGTCGCGACACCACTGGAGGCGGGCTGCACGATGTTGGGGCGTGAGCGGAAGACGGCCTAACGGTGTGCGGGACCGTAGCCCAGCTTCATGGAGACGGTTGCGAATGGTCCTCGCCGATTCCCCAGGAGCAACAGTGTCCCTAATTTGCTGGGAAGTGGCGGTGCGGTCCCCTACGGCACTGCGTAGGATCCTACGGTCTTGGCGTGCATCCGTGCGTCGCTGCGGTCCGGCCACAGGTCGACGGGCACGTGCACCTTCCGCCGACCACTGGCGACAACATCGATGTACTGTGGAGACCTCACGCCCCACGTGTTGAGCAATTCGGCGGTACGTCCACCCGGCCTTCCGCATGCCCACTATACGCCCTCGCTCAAAGTCCGTCAACTGCACATACGGTTCACGTCCACGCTGTCGCGGCATGCTACCAGTGTTAAAGACTGCGATGGAGCTCCGTATGCCACGGCAAACTGGCTGACACTGACGGCGGCGGTGCACAAATGCTGCGCAGCTAGCGCCATTCGATGGCCAACACCCCGGTTCCTGGTGTGTCCGCTGTGCCGTGCGTGTGATCATTGCTTGTACAGCCCTCTCGCAGTGTCCGGAGCAAGTATGGTGGGTCTGACACACCGGTGTCAATGTGTTCTTTTTTCCATTTCCAGGAGTGTATGTAGCGCCTGCTAGTGAGCGTGTGCACAAGCCGTGGGGAGTGAACGCTCGTATTGCCTGCCGGCCGTAGCGTTATTGCTTCCAAATACTGCTGTGGGCCTTAACGCTGTTCTCTAAAGTTAAGGGCAATTTGGGACTCATTCTGAGTCATTATGTCCGTTAGTTAAGTGAGGCTACTTTGTTAATATTAGCGTTTCTGTAAGTCATTTTACTGGTTGAGTTATTACTAGCCATTCTTATTTAACACATGTTAATCATTTGTGTATCTCTAATGAACGTCCAACTTGCTATTTTTCCTGTGCGTCAGTTTTACGACCATGGTTGGCCCACCTTGCATTTTTAGTATAAGCATGTTTCACTGTGGACCTTTATGTGGGAAGTTCAGTTTTATTAAGCTTTAAAATCTTTGTTTTTTAATGAAGTTGTGGTATTATGTGGCTGTGTAACTGGGTTGGAAGTGTATAGTTGTACTAGTCTTTTGAGACATGGTTAAACAAGAACGATTGTTTATGATTTATTATTTCACCGTGCCTACTATCTATGATGTTGCTTGCAGACGCAAAATAATATTATTATTCGTGTTTATGTAATGCAATTAAAGTGAAGATTTGTATAGTGTGACAGTAAGAGGGTAAATGTCCGAACTGAAGTTTATACTAAAATCTGTTTTGAGTCAAATTAAAAGTGTAAAACAATCACAAGCTTGTCCACCACCAGTGACCCCGGGCTTCCTATCTCCTTTAAATAACTGTGGTCAGATTGTAATTTTTGATTTTCTAAAGAATTCACGGTTCAGGGTGACTTTCACACAAAACTTAACGAGAAGTATAGGTCTGCGCATACTCAAGTGAAGTTAATATCCGATCCATGGGATCCGGGTGGAGTCATCTGTTCTCCCAGGGACGTTAACGTTCTGTGTTAACGGGCGAAGTGACGACCGTCGGATCCCGAGTTGTTTTCGGTGTTTCTTCTGTAATAAAATTTTCCTGCACCGAATTCCAACAAACTTCTTACACTACCCCCCTACTTCTTCCACTATTCTGTCATCCCCCGCTTACAATTTATTAGAGAAACATATCAGCGAGAAATTCTGCTTATGTCACCCAAAACTGCTCCGAGTAGGTGACTGCATCATCCTCTGTTGTAGATAGTTGTAACCGGTAGGAGTTTGACTGCTTCATCCTCGGTTGTTAGAGAGTTGTGCCCGATTGGAATTTTGATTGCGTCGTCCTCGGTTATTCCAGGGGTGCCCCTGCCTGTCCTCATGACTCGTCCCGTCTTATCCAAATTTATTCTGACTCGCTAGGCGGCGACATGAGATGGGAATTGGTGCACGCATTACCCCTGAGGTAAGATAGATTAAATCTTCCTAGCCAGCCAGTCTCTCCCGCTCTCCACGTATAGTTAGTTTTTATTTTTGCCTGAATTAGTCTTTGTAAGTAATCGATTCACTAGCATCTGTGCATGTCTGTGGACAGAAGTCTGGGTGAAGTCAACATCAGTATATCTATTAATATGAATGATTCCAAAAAATAGTTTTCTTGAAAGCTTCCTGGTAGTCCTGGCACATAACTTTTGAAATAAATTCCGAATTCGTGAGAATACCATTCTCACACTTAATGTAAGATAATATAGTTAAGGTCATTGAAGCATAGTTTTCCTAGTAAACTGAATGGAATATTATTTTTGTGGAAAACATAATATTATATGACTAGTTAAATGACTGTGATAATGAAATATATAATTTTATACTTGATAAGGAATATTTTATACCTTTTATAGGATGTGACATAGATGGAAGGTTTTGTATCGATTTTGAAAGGGGGTGTGTAGTGCAGGTAAAAGCATGATTTACACTAACAGATAAATCATGGCTAACACAAAACACACACCACACCTTTTTAAACTACCCTTGCAAAAAAGTGTGTCTGATTCTTCACCATTTGGCGTTTCTATAGGGTTGCTAAGATTTTCTTCGGGTACCTTAAATGTGAAGGTGGGACTGTCCGTTCTGTTGGAGACGATTTAACACCTTCTCCGGCTTCTCACTCAAGTACCAGCGAGGTACTTCCAGGGTGAAGGGGGGTGGGAAGGGTTTCCTGTCTCTGGGGCTCTGTTCTTTCTCTCCTTCGATCTCAGCAATCACATCTATTTTTTCTCCTTTCTTACTTCTCTTTTGAGTACCTATCAATTTTTTCCTCTTTCCATAGTCATCTACTTCTATCGCAGAAGTCCTTCCTGGTTTCCGTAGTTTCCAATAACCTACTTCTTATCTTCAGATAAGACGGTCGAAGAATCAGACTACACACACACTCATCAGCATACACAGAAAGATACACGGGTCCGCAAACAATGAAACTACTGACTAGAAACCTGTCAAAAGGTGAGGAAAATATGCACACATTGATGTTTATTGTGATGGTTCTAGATCGCACGTATATATATGACGATTCAGTATCGCGCATATATATATATAACTACAAGGATTCCACGTCAAGTATTCGTTAAGAGTAAAGAAGTCGAAAAGTAGAGGAGGACTCCAGGGACTAAATGAAGTATCAACAAGTGAGGACGAAGTGTAACATAGATTTTTATTTTTCCCAGGAAATATTTAATTATAGTATACATAAAGATGTATACTGGGGCAATGAACCATGAGGCCTGCTCAAAAAGGATAAGGGGGGCGTACCCGGCATTTGCTAAGGATATAGGGCAGGCGTACGTCCATATAGATAGGACAACCTGTGGCTTGAAGAATAGGGATTTGCTATAAACGGGCGCACGTACCGGAACGTAAGGAGGAAGTGTACTCATAGCGTCAACCCATATGTAAGGTATAGTACTGACCCTAGCGAAAAAGGAAAGTATAGTGAAAAAAGTCAACCATTTTATAAGAATTATTCTGGTAAGTTTGAATTCTACATACCACTAGCATTATTATGTGTTATGAGTGTCGGAAGAAAACACTTTCATTTGCCTAGTGTTCCTCCAGACTACAAACTACTGGGAATAATGAAACTAGTACGTGCTAAAGAAAAATTGGTAAAAAGAATTAGTATAAAGGATGAAACAATCAAGAGTCTATGACACCTGGAGTTTACGACTGGAAATCAGAAATGTTGTCCGCACGATTCCTAGATATAAAAGGACTGAATCCTACGCTAGGTGAAATGCTAAAGTTGTTATTATCAATGTAAAATGAAAAAAGAGCTGAATAGGAAATAAAAGGGTTATGCACTGTTGTTAAAAAAGTGTGGAACGTATACTGTGGAAATATGAATTGTTATTATATGTAATACTAATATACATAATGAGTATGTATACAATATCACGTGTTCGATCTGAGGGGGGGTGGGTGGGGGGGGGGTGGATATGTAGTGATTCGAAAATTTCCGCGTAAATTCTAGAACCACTCGCAATTCTACCGTCTCGAACACACAATACGTGTGAGAGAACGTTCATACTGCGCGACATAAGTTTGTGTGTGCAGGCTGGAAAGGTGTCATGAGTACAAGGCAGATGCGACGGTCGAACGGCATCGACAAGCGTTTGCCGCTCGCAGCCACGGAAGCTGTATCGGAAGAACAAGGAGTGTTTATGTATCTTATGGTGTTTTTTGTTGTTGACTATTGTAACGATAAAAAAGATCAGTTGAAACATTGTTAATTGTACTTCACGTACTGGACTCGCTAGAGGCAAGACGGGTTCGTAAATTATGTGGTTGTTAAACCAACTTTATTGCAGATAGATTTTATCGAGTCTAACGCGAGACGAATCGGTTGACTTGTATACACTCGAATATTCATGTGAGAAATGGTGACTATGTTATTTGTGGAAGTTGAAATATTCGAAGACTGAACTAAAACTATTCTTCGAGTACTAAATTATTTCAAAAGTAGAGAGAGAGAGTCTCAGAAATTCCTGTTAACCAGCAGTATTCTTCGGAGAAGAATTTTTTTGGACATGGACGAAGCCGGAAATCAAGAGAACAAGATCGGCTGTATATACCAAGTAAGTCAACCTATGGGAGAGGTGTGAAGTTTGCAATCCAACTTCGCATCGCTTCTTATCGTCTAAAGCGTTAGAAGGTATCCACATCGTAGGGAGCACTCGCACATAAACATTACCTAAAAGGCAAAAAATTCTGTTGCTATATTTAGCGTAGGTCGAATAGTTAGGATTAGATAACTATAGTTTTGTGTTCTACTTCAATAACAATAGCTATAAGATATTTTCTGTGCAAAATACAGTTTTAGCTTCACAATGCAGCGTTATGTCCCTTAGTTCGTTCTAACAACGGTCCTGCTAGCGGAGCTAAAGCTCTAGATCTATAGAGCCTAGCCACCCACACCTGCTGGACAGCAAGGAACCTTGCCATCGTTTTAAATGTGGTCATTAGTGCAGCTTCTGTTTGGTGTAAGACCCTTCTTGCCTCTTGCACAATGTAGCGGTCATCTGCTGCTGTACTTGATCGTGGTTGACCATTTCCTCTCCTTCGGGCAGCTGTGCCTGTCGTTCGGAAAGCTCCACATGCTGCGACCAACACCACACTCCTGCGAAACTCTCGTCACAAGTCGCCCTTCTTCCAGTTTCCCGATCATTCTTCTCCATGTGAATTCATGCAAACGCTGTCTCCGAGAAAGCAGTAATGAAGAACACGACCACAGTGTACCGTAACTGCTCTCTGATTGACACACGCTGTCTTTTCCCGTTCTTTCAACTTCCTCGAGTGGCGGGAACAGCCCCAATTGGCGCTATAGCCACGATGACTGGAAGCCCTCTGGTGACACGTTCCCACAATACATTTATTTTCACCGGGTAGATAATACGTTACGATACTTCATCTAGTTCGGCCTTAGGGTTTGCAGAGAATTTAGGCATCTAGCCTGAGTGTAGACTCCATGCATATTCCGAAGTCACAACCTCCTGCGGCTGAAGCCTCAACACATATCTCTTCTCTTCTTCTATTCATTCTTTTCTACTACTATCTTTCAGTTATGTTTCTTCAATTTTCCGCATGTTCAAAAATGGTTCAAATGGCTCTGAGCACTATGGGACTTAACATCTATGGTCATCAGTCCCCTAGAACTTAGAACTACTTAAACCTATCCAACCTAAGGACATCACACAACACCCAGTCATCACGAGGCAGAGAAAATCCCTGACCCCGCCGGGAATCGAACCCGGAAACCCGGGCGTGGGAAGCGAGAACGCTACCGCACGACCATTTCCGCATGTATTATATTTATTCTTCATATCACCATCATACTTGTGAAGCACATACGAATATAAATTGTTACTGAATGCCGTAATTGTAAATGATTTTAGTATCGTAATGATGATCGTTAGTCATTAGGTCTACAACAAGATCCTGAACTGACACTGTTTGCTGACGATATAACAATAATTATTAATCCAGTAAAAGAAAGTCCGATAGAAAATGATACAAATAAGGTCTTTGGAAAAGTTATTAAATACTTCCACTCTCTGATGTCATACGGAATAATATTCTGGGGAAACTCAACACTTAGGTAAAAAGTATTCACTGCTCAAAAGAAAGTAGTTAGAATACTGTGTGGGGTTCATAGTCGCACATCTTGTACGCATCTGTTTAAAAGGTTAGGAATTCTTACAACGGCTTCACAGTACATTTACTCAGTAATGAAATTTTTTCTCAACAACATGGACCAGTTTAAAATCAAACAGCGACATTCATGGTTACAATACCAGAAAAAAGAAAGACCTACACTATCCTTTACTTAACCTATCTTTGGCACAGAAAGGGGTAAAATATGTTGCTATAAAACTTTTTGATAAATTACCAGATGAAATAAAATGTCTGACAGAAAGCAGTAATAGTTTCAAAAACAAATTGAAATCATACACTCCTGGAAATGGAAAAAAGAACACATTGACACCGGTGTGTCGGACCCACCATACTTGCTCCGGACACTGCGAGAGGGCTGTACAAGCAATGATCACACGCACGGCACAGCGGACACACCAGGAACCGCGGTGTTGGCCGTCGAATGGCGCTAGCTGCGCAGCATTTGTGCACCGCCGCCGTCAGTGTCAGCCAGTTTGCCGTGGCATACGGAGCTCCATCGCAGTCTTTAACACTGGTAGCATGCCGCGACAGCGTGGACGTGAACCGTATGTGCAGTTGACGGACTTTGAGCGAGGGCGTATAGTGGGCATGCGGGAGGCCGGGTGGACGTACCGCCGAATTGCTCAACACGTGGGGCGTGAGGTCTCCACAGTACATCGATGTTGTCGCCAGTGGTCGGCGGAAGGTGCACGTGCCCGTCGACCTGGGACCGGACCGCAGCGACGCACGGATGCACGCCAAGACCGTAGGATCCTACGCAGTGCCGTAGGGGACCGAACCGCCACTTCCCAGCAAATTAGGGACACTGTTGCTCCTGTGATATCGGCGAGGACCATTCGCAACCGTCTCCATGAAGCTGGGCTACGGTCCCGCACACCGTTAGGCCGTCTTCCGCTCACGCCCCAACATCGTGCAGCCCGCCTCCAGTGGTGTCGCGACAGGCGTGAATGGAGGGACGAATGGAGACGTGTCGTCTTCAGCGATGAGAGTCGCTTCTGCCTTGGTGCCAATGATGGTCGTATGCGTGTTTGGCGCCGTGCAGGTGAGCGCCACAATCAGGACTGCATACGACCGAGGCACACAGGGCCAACACCCGGCATCATGGTGTGGGGAGCGATCTCCTACACTGGCCGTACACCACTGGTGATCGTCGAGGGGACACTGAATAGTGCACGGTACATCCAAACCGTCATCGAACCCATCGTTCTACCATTCCTAGACCGGCAAGGGAACTTGCTGTTCCAACAGGACAATGCACGTCCACATGTATCCCGTGCCACGCAACGTGCTCTAGAAGGTGTAAGTCAACTACCCTGGCCAGCAAGATCTCCGGATCTGTCCCCCATTGAGCATGTTTGGGACTGGTTGAAGCGTCGTCTCACGCGGTCTGCACGTCCAGCACGAACGCTGGTCCAACTGAGGCGCCAGGTGGAAATGGCATGGCAAGCCGTTCCACAGGACTACATCCAGCATCTCTACGATCGTCTCCATGGGAGAATAGCAGCCTGCATTGCTGCGAAAGGTGGATATACACTGTACTAGTGCCGACATTGTGCATTCTCTGTTGCCTGTGTCTATGTGCCTGTGGTTCTGTCAGTGTGATCATGTGATGTATCTGACCCCAGGAATGTGTCAATAAAGTTTCCCCTTCCTGGGACAATGAATTCACGGTGTTCTTATTTCAATTTCCAGGAGTGTACTTCCTTGACAACTCCTTCTATACCATAGATGAATTCTTGAATATGAGTAAATAAATCTGGGGATATAATATATGCATTTTGTGGCATTTCAGGGAATGGGATAGATAATAGAAATATTTAGGTATATTACTATAATGTAAAAAAAAAAGAACTTGTTCCTTGCGCGCATTTCTTATGCATTTGACACGTTCCACACCATAACGATTTTTCTCTGCCATTGATCAATGGAACACGTAACTATCTAACTAACTCCACAGTCGTGCAATAGATCGCAGTAGCAGGAAGTGGTGGACTAGGTGGTAGGTCGTACGTGTCGTACAATAAGCGTAGGCACTTGTGAATACAACGCCATCATAAAGTTATTCTCAATTGAATATGTCAACTTACGAGCCCAGTTCTCGCCATTTGTGGGAAATTTTAATTTTATGCTGTAACATGCAGAAATCTGTGGATGAGACTTACAAAATACTGGATTGGACCTATGGTGAGACCTCTATCAGTGAAAGAACGTGCAGAGACTGGTTTCAACGACTCAACAACGGTAACATTCACGTCGAAGTCCAGCGTGGCGGTGGAAGAGAGAAGGTTTTCGAAGCTACTTAAATCGACAGAAACAATCACAGGAGATCGTTGTCGAAAGCAACTGACGCCTTTGAGCAGAGCACTGATATACAAACGGCCACAATACAGCGGTAGACATGAAAAGGCAATATCTCAGCAAGACAATACTCGGCCCCATGTCGCAAAACCGTCGAAACATATTTGGAAATGAAGTTAAAATCTTCTGGGTTATTAGGCCACGTCACATTTCTTCTAAAACGATCGAAGTTTCGACCCCTCTGCTGGGATCTTGTGGTGTCCACTACTGCTAGAGCACTGCAGCAGAGGAGTCGAAACGTCGATCATTTTAGAATAAATATGACGCAACCTAATAACCCAGAAGATTTTAACTTCAGTCACAACGGCCACGAAAGCCTGCAGACATACATACTTGGAAATGTTGAAGAGGGAAGTCCTACCTCACCCGCCGCATCCTCCAGACGTTGCTCTCTCTGACTTCCACCTTTTTCGATCAATGGCACACGGCCCGTCTGACAAGCACAGAATTCAATCCATTCGTGGGTCGCATCACAAGATTCCCAGTTCTACCGCCGCGGGATTTGTTAGCTGCCTGAAAGATGGCAGAAAGTAGTGGCTAGCGATGACCAATACTTTCAGTCGTAATTTTTTTTTTAAGTTTTCCACAAAAAGGATCGAACTTCGAGCAAAAACGACGGAAGCACAGATGTAGACCGAATACTTAATTAATGAAAGCCGGCCGGTATGACCGAGTGGTTCTAGGTGCTTCAGTCTGGAACCGCGCGACCACTACGGTCGCAGGTTCGAATCCTGCCTCGGGCATGGATGTGTTTGATGTCCTTAGGTTAGGTAGGTTTAAGTAGTTCTAAGTTCTAGGGGACTGATGACCTCAGATGTTAAGTCCCATAGTGCTCAGAGCCAATTAATGAAATGTTCATTCTGTCACAGAATCTATAAGGTGTACCATAAAATTCTGCAGCGAGTATATAATCAAATAAATGTCTCCAGTTTACCTGTACAGATTCAGCAAGAAAGAAAATGGTAAGTGTCAATGTGGTCACACATGAACAGTCGACCACTTCATCTTTGTGATGCCCATAATGCAATTAGGGAACCAGTCGAGGCAAAAAAACCCTTTCCTTTACTCATAAGCCTGCAGACTGATTTGATGCGACCCGTTACATCTTCCTATCCTGAGCTGACATCTCCATCTCAGAGTAGAACTTACATCCCACGTCCTAGATTATTCTTGGTTCCAATTTCTGTCTTCCTCTATAATTTTTACGCTCTTTAGTACCATGGAAGTTATTCCCTGATCTTTTAATGCAAGTTCTATCACCTTGTCCCTGCTTCTAGTAAGTATTTTCCTCGTATCCCGTTCTTCGCCAATTCTGAGGAGAATCTCCTCACTTCATTTTCAGCATCCTTCTATAACACCCCATCTCGAATGCTTCTTTTCTGTCTTGGACTTCCCACGGTCTTATATTCCCTTCCAGACAATGCTGTGTTCCTGACTTACATCCTAGAAAATTTCGTCCTCTAAGTATGCTTGATAGTAGCAGACTAGTTTTAGCAATAAATGCCTTCTTCGCTTGTGCTATTAAGCTACTTTTGTCCTCCTTGCTTCTAAGTCAGCAGAGTTCCCCCTCTTCGTCTAGTTCGTGGGTCTCAAATTTTCGTGTTAAGTTGACCGGTAATGTGATTTCTGCTACCCCTCATCACTTCCATCTTTCTTTGGTTTCTCTCAATCCACATTCCGTGGTCATTAGACTGTTAACTCCATTCAACGTATTGTGTATTTGTTCCTCAGAATTATTAATAATAAGAATGTCTTCGACACATCTTACCTACGATGTCTCTTCGCCATGAATTTTAGACGCACTCTTGACGCTGTCTTTTTTCTGTCATTAATTTTTGTATATATACACAGAGCAGTATCACAGTAAGCCAGTGTCTTTAAATTACACTGCTTGTAATGCCAACTCTTCTTTTTTGCTCTGCTATTGTTATTGTTCTCCCTTCTTTCCTTATATCTCATAAGTATTTTTCTGATAATTTCAGAGACACATGTCTTTTACTTGTACATCTTATCTGTTGGCTGTGGGAAATGTCCAGCGGCGATGCACATGCCCATATTTTATCGGGTATACTACACCGACGAAAACATCTGAAACAGTCTTATCGTCAGTCTTCATCACTTCAAGAAATAGTAAAGATAGATTTATAAAGAATTCCTATCAAAAATTACATAATTTTGAGAGAAGTGTGTAAGACAAATTCGTAAATTTAAATAGAAAATATAGGATCGACTATGGGTAAAATATTAGTAAACCAGTGGGTTAACTGCTTCATTTTTAGCACATACATGAATATTTTATTTCCTACTCACCGGCCGGAGTGGCCGTGCGGTTCTAGGCGCTACAGTCTGGAACCGCGTGACCGCTACGGTCGCAGGTTCGAATCCTGCCTCGGGCATGGATGTGTATGATATCCTTAGGTTAGTTAGGTTTAAGTAGTTCTAAGTTCTAGGGGACTCATAACCACAGCAGTTAAGTCCCATAGTGCTCAGAGCCATTTGAACCATTTCCTGCTCATCAATTGTTATTACTAAGATTATTATTATTGCGTCGGAACAAAGCTTTGTTATCAATCACAATAAGTAAGAAGTTCAAAGCAAATGTGTTATATGGAAAAAATGTCGGAAAGCAGTAAAAAAAATTAAATAAATACTCCGTGTGGCTCATACTTCGCGGCTGTGAGTTGAGACTAAGGTTTTGGTACTGTTATCGCTTCCAAATCTTTGCAGTAAACAACAACGGATGATATATGGCGTCATCAGAAACAATTTTTGTTACAGACAAAGTGTTCGCTGACACTTCCCGGCATCATCTAAAACTAAACTGATTATACCCCTGTATATATATATATATATATATATATATATATATATATATATAATGGAAGGAAACATTCCACGTGGGAAAAATTATATATAAAAACAAAGATGAGGTGACTTACCGAACAAAAGCGCTGGCAGGTCGATAGACACACAAACAAACACAGACATACACACAAAATTCAAGCTTTCGCAACAAACTGTTGCCTCATCAGGAAAGAGGGAAGGAGAGGGGAAGACGAAAGGAAGTGGGTTTTAAGGGAGAGGGTAAGGAGTCATTCCAATCCCGGGAGCGGAAAGACTTACCTTAGGGGGAAAAAAGGACAGGTATACACTCGCACACACGCACATATCCATCCACACATACAGACACAAGCAGACATATTTGTATGTGTGGATGGATATGTGCGTGTGTGCGAGTGTATACCTGTCCTTTTTTCCCCCTAAGGTAAGTCTTTCCGCTCCCGGGATTGGAATGACTCCTTACCCTCTCCCTTAAAACCCACTTCCTTTCGTCTTCCCCTCTCCTTCCCTCTTTCCTGATGAGGCAACAGTTTGTTGCGAAAGCTTGA
Source organism: Schistocerca piceifrons (assembly GCF_021461385.2). Lineage (NCBI taxonomy): Eukaryota > Metazoa > Arthropoda > Insecta > Orthoptera > Acrididae > Schistocerca > Schistocerca piceifrons. The sequence goes on from NC_060144.1 coordinate 502,950,535, forward strand.
ATTTTGTGTGTATGTTTGTGTTTGTTTGTGTGTCTATCGACCTGCCAGCGCTTTTGTTCGGTAAGTCACCTCATCTTTGTTTTTATGTATATATATATACGAGGGTCAGTCAAAAAGTAATGCCTCCTATTTTTTTTTCTACGTTTAATTGTCAAGAAATTTAAATGCAATTACATAGGTTGAAAACCACAACATTGAGGATCATTTTGTCATTTTTCAATGTAATCTCCGCCCATCTCTACAGTTTTGGTCCATCTTTGAACAAGGGCATGTATCCCAGCACGGTAAAAATCACAGCTCTGCTTCCTAAGCCATTGACGCACGGATGTTTTGACGGCCTCCTCATCTTCAAAATGAATCCCACGATGAGCTTCTTTTAGTGGCCCGAACAGATGGAAGTCTGATGGTGCCAGGTCAGGGCTGTATGGGGGATGAGGCAAAACTTCCCATCCAATTTTGACAATCTCGTCAGAGGTGTGACGACTGGTGTGTGGTCTTGCATTGTCATGCAAAAGAAGAACATCTGCCATTGATTTTGTTGGGCGAACTCGCTGAAGACGTGCTTTAAGTTTGTTGAGGGTTGTGACGTATTGAACAGAATTTATTGTGCATCCCTGCTCCAAAAAATCAACCAGAATCACACCCTCTGTATCCCAGAAAACTGTTGCCATAACTTTCCCCGCCGATCGCACAGTTTTGAATTTTTTCTTCCTCGGCGAGCTTGTGTGACGCCACTCCATTGACTGCCTCTTTGATTCGGGTTCAAAAAAATGCACCCATGTTTCGTCCCCGGTCACAATTTTTTTCAGAAACTCATCTCCCTCCAAACGGAAGCGCTGCAAGTGTTGGGAGGCTATTGTTTTCCTTGCCTCTTTATTCTGATCGGTTAACATTCTTGGAACCCACCGTGCACAAACTTTTGAGTACTCCAATTGTTTAATAATCGTGATCACACTGCCTTTACTAAGAGAAATAATGCGACACACTTCATCTGCAGTCACCCGACGGTCACCACGAATGATGTCATCAACTTGCTGAATGTTGTGTGGAGTCACTGCACTCACTGGCCTGCCGCTCCGCTTTTCGTCAGTCAACGGTGTTTGCCCTTCAGCTTCCTTACAACGACGAACCCATCGTCTAACAGTGCTGACATCCACTGTCACAACACCATACACCTTCTTCAGTCTTTCATGAATGCGTATGGGCGTTTCACCTTCTGCATTCAAGAATTCAATCACACAACGCTGTCTCAAACGAACATCGATGTCGGCCATCTTACAAACTTCTGCTGTGCTGCCACCTGTTGACACAGAAAGTTACTACTGCAGTGGATTGCAGAAGAAGGTTTGAGGAATGGCGCCAAATTCAAATTTTTCACTTAACTTAATTTCTTTAAGTAGAAAAAAAATGGGAGGCATTACTTTTTGACCGACCCTCGTATATATATATATATATATATATATATATATATATATATATATATATATATATACGTGTGTGTGCGTGTGTGTGTGCGCGCGCGCGCTCGCATGTGCGTGTGTGTGTGCGTGTTGCCTATCAGCCAGTTATCTGAAAGGCGGTAGGTCAAGCTAAACTGAAGTGCCTGATTAGCTTCTAAAAAATATTTCTTCACTTCTTACTGTTTTCTTGTTGAAATTATTTTATCTATTTACTGGGATAAATTACACACATTGTTACTGGGTTCTGCTCGTTCTGTGAAATCTCGTCGACACAGGGCCGGAGAATTCTAAAGGACGTCTAGCATCGCTAAAAGCGTCAGCGAACATTCTGTTTCTAACGAAAGTTGTTCCCCATGACGTGATCCGTCACTTCTAGGTATTTGCCACTAAGATTTTGAAACGTCCTGTTTAATCTGTAACATAGTATGACTAGTATGGAATAGGAAGACACGCAAATGTATTTCCGTGTGTTTTGTATGACAAAAGCCATCTCCATGCCAGTGGCAGATACCAACTGCATTCGAGAGAAAACGACCTCACAGTTTTTGTAGGTGTTCGATGTCTGTCGTGAACTCAGAATGAGGTGCACTTGTTCCAGTACTGGAAAGCAATCAGCGATGGGCAACGTGCAGCCTGGGCCCGGGGAACTCCCTGGAGCCTCCGGCGACAGGCGCTGGCGGCGCCAGCGTCGCCGCCTCCCTCGGGGCTCACCTCCCACGCGCCGTGTCAGCACGTCGCCTGTGACGTAGGCAGACCAGCTTACTGTCAGCCGAGGAAACGCCCAAGCCTGTTACCGAGTTTAGCGGCGGGCCAGCACTTTGTCAGGCTGAAGGTGCAGACGCCGACAGCATCCGCACCTCCACACTACTGCCCCTGACTCAGCTGGCATTTATAAGACCAGCAAACACCCACACACCAGCCCAAAATGAAAATATAGCACGTGTAAAGACTTGACGGACAAGGCCCCAGGGCCTAATGAAACCTCGGTGTTCCATACCGAACATACGAAGTGCATTAGCTCCACTCTTGACATTAATTCCTCCAGAAGAAATATGTTCCCCTAAATTGGAATAAAGCTCAGGTTACCTTCATCTACAAGGAAAAAGAAGTAAAAATGACCCACGTAATTGCTGTCTTACGTGACTCACATCAATTCGCATCAAAATACTAGGAAAAATTCTGTTTCAAAACGTTATGACCATCGTCCACACTGGACTCGCATTCGGGAGTACGACGGTTAAAACCATCCTGATTTAGGTTTTCCGTAATTTCCCTAAAACGCTTAAGGCAAATGCTGGGATGGTTCCCCCGAAAGGGCACGGCTGCTTTCCTTCTCCATCCTTCCCTAATCAGAGCTTGTGCTCCGCCTTTAATAACATCGTTGTCGACGGGTGTTAAACACTAATCTCCTCCTCTTCCAACATGATAACCTTCTCCGAGACCTGAACTCATTTGTGCGTGATACCAAACTCACCTTAATTAGTATAGAGAGGACTAATAAACTGACATCTCCACTAAAGGACTTGCCCATATCAAAAGACCGAATACAAACAATTAACTCATGTACAAAAATAAGCTCATGAAGATCACAAAATTCTTTAACTGTTTCCATTTCAAGACTTCCTTTCGCTAGTAATCAGCTAGAAATCTAACAGTGATCATACCTGTTAACAGACAGGTTCATATTTGACAACGGATGCAATCTAAAGATGTGGGCCCTGCTATTACTCAATCAGACGGACGCCTGCATTTTGAAGAACTATAATAGCATATCTGTATATTGAGCAAGCAGTAAAGGAAACAAAAGAAAAATTCAGAGTATGAATTAAAGTCCATGGAGAAGAAATAAAACTTTGAGGTTCACCGATGACAACGTAATTCTGTCAGAGACAGCAAAGGACCTGGAAGAGCAGCTGAACGGAATGGACAGTGTCTTGAAAAGAGGATATAAGATGAACATCAACAAAAGCAAAACGAGGATAATGGAATGTAGTCAAATTAAATCGGGTGATGCTGAGGGAATTAGATTAGGAAATGAGACACTTAAAGTAGTAAAGGAGTTTTGCAATTTAGGGAGCAAAATAACTGATGATGGTCGAAGTAGAGAGGATATAAAATGTAGACTGGCAATGACAAGGAAAGCGTTTCTGAAGAAGAGAAATTTGTTAACATCGAGTATAGATTTAAGTGTTAGGAAGTCTTTTCTGAAAGTATTAGCATGGAGTGTAGCCATTATAGGGAAGCAGCCTACTCACGCTGTATAAAATTCTCATCAGTCTTTGCATTGTGTGCCACCAGTCCGCTGTAACTAGCTCTGACGTCATAAATGTTGCGCAATACTTTAAAAATCAAGTAAATAACCTGAAACGTTTCTAGCATGTCAGGAATAATACTAAATCAATATGTGTTGAATATCAGTTCAATAACTTTAACCATTTTCGAAATTTTGACGTTTTTCTGTAAAAATCATTGGCGCAACAGAAAAGAGCTAAAAACTTAAAGATTTATATTTAGATTCCTTTTGCATAATAATTTAGTAGAAACAGTATTCTGGATCTCACAAATTAAAATTTTAGTTGAAATTCATGATTTTCTGGTTATTGTCTTAAAAATTAAGGAAGCAAGATAGATTAAGTAGGCGAATAAATATGGCTAGGGTGTTTAAATTTATGTAGAAGGGAGATCCGCTATAATCATAAAGATGTGAGAAGTTTCAACTGAATAACTATAAAACTATAGTGATAGCGTATCTCCAAAGGGCAAGTTCAGAGCTCATCTACTGCGTATAGCGTAATTAAATTAATTCTCTCGCCTAAAATATTTGACTTAGCCACGTCAGACTATTATTATGATTACTTACCTGTGTGCTGATTGCACATTTAAATTGAGAGCTTCATCGGCCATCAGCAAAGAAAGCAATGATTTATTCGATAACTTAAAGTGGTGCATTACTAGCCCAGCGGCTAGCCAGGAGAGCGGATTTGATCAGGCGTTCCCTTAGCCGTCTGCATCGCGGCTTTATATATAAGAACGCTGTGCGAGAAAAAAAGGCCCCAGTTCTCTCCAGACGCTGATTAGCGCACCACCTGTGCCGGGAGTCGCGTCGCGTCGGTATCATTGCTATAAACAGCCTCGGATGCTGTAATAAGTTACTCGGGATACGCGTAACCATGAAATCGTTTTCGAGTCAAGTGTTAATTCTGGGATGACTTTAATGATCTATCTTCAGTTTGCGTATGTCGTATTTTCACGTGCCGCTGCGGGAAAGACATTCTACCATTATTTAGCGTGGCGTTTGATGAACATTATCATCAAATTATGACGAGCATTCACTTAAACCTTTAATTTGAACAGTTATAGTTGCATCAGCGCAGTAGACTCTGAACAGCTCTGGTAGTTGGATTGTGTGGATTCTTTTTGGTCTGTGACTTTCAGAATATAGTGAACATTTTAGAGAGAATCGTTTTTGGTTATGAATCCCAGACAATCTCCTAATTCCTCAGAGCGATAAGCTGTAGCTATAAGTGTATTTCTCAGACGAAGTGGGCACTAGGAATTCTAATTACAGGCTTCACATTTTGCTAATCACTTTCGGGTTGCCAATATTGTAGTTAGAGGGCCAGTGTTGAGAACGGCAAACAACAGCATTAAATAAATAATAGGAACACATATATAACAATATTCCACTCGCCGCCCCACATATGTTGCTAATCGGCCGGGAAATACATCTTTTCTACATTATATTCTACATTATTAATAACAATTACTCCACCTGCCGCCCCACACCATGTATGGAATTGAAACATGGACGATAAATAGTTTAGACAAAAAGAGAATAGAAGCTTTCGAAATGTGATGCTACAGAAGAATGCTCAAGATTAGAAGGGTAGATCACATAACTAATGAGGAGTTATTGAATAGAACTGGGGAGAAGAGAAATTTGTGGCACAGCTTGACTAGAGGAAGGGATCGGTTGGTAGGACATATTCTGAGGCATCAAGGGATCACCAATTTAGTATTGGAGGGAAGCACGGAGGGTAAAAATCGTAGAGGGGGACCAAGAGATGAATACACTAAACAAATTCAGAAGTATCTATGTTGCAGTAGGTACGGGGAGATGAAGCACCTTGCACAGGATAGATTAGCATGGAGAGCTGCATCAAATCAGTCTCTGGACTGAAGACCACAAAAACAAACAATAGCAAAGCTTAGTATGGGGCTTACGAAGACCCACTCTAGGCGTCATACCAAACAACGTGAAGCAGTGTTTAGCTCACTCAACTAGCATCTTGGAGGAGGACTGCTCAAATCCGGTCTTACACATTTTGGTTTACCATGATTTCCCTAAATCGCCCCAGGAAAATGTAGAGATGGTCCCAATCAAAGGGGAAGCCCGATTTCTTTCCCTATCCTAAAAAAATCAGTCCGAGTTTATGCTCATGACCTCATTGTCGATGGGATGTTAAACTGTAATCTTCATTCTTTCCTGCTTGACTTCATGGTGTGGGGAACTGTAACCAACTGTTTGCCTACACCTCTGCTGTTCATCGACGAACAGTGAATAGTACATCACACGTCATGGACAAAATCCATTACATTGGTACTGATACCACAGCCCCAGGGAGATGTGTTCCTCCAAGAACACTGTGCCCAATCACCCACTTTAGTCTCATCCAATATGAACTACAAGATGTTTCCCAAGTCTTCTAGTGGTCATATGTGCCACATATAGTGTCGTGGGATGGTGTCTTGTACAGTTGAAACGAGTTCACATTGGTAGGTTTGCGGCTGTTCCTATTTTTCTAAAGTGTCTGCATCATCCTTCATGCCAGGACACACACAGCCAGCAGCTGTGGCCGAGCGCTTGTAGGCGCTTCAGTCTGGAACCGCGCGACCGCAGGTTCGAATCCTGCTCGGGCAGGGATGTGTATGATGTCTTTAGGTTGGTCAGGTTTAAGTAGTTCTAAGTTCTAGGGGACTGACGACCTCAGATGTTAAGTCCCATAGTGCTCAGAGCAATTTTTTTGAGCCTGGACACAAAATCATGACTCTATTGCATGAAGTACTTTTATGTGATACAGAATGTTTATAGTATTCGGCAGCAAACAGACTGTTCGTTATTTTTTTCGCGTTATTGAAAAAGTACGTTACTGGTCTAGAAATTACACATTCATCGTCAGAATGCTTGCATTGCTTTTGTTAAAACACATGGTACGGTGACTTATGGGTGAAGTCCTGTGGATTGACCACCTGAAACTGTATGTTCACCGCCTTTCTTAAACAAATAATATCCATGTTGTTCTGCTACTGGTATGCGTCCTGTTGTTCGAGCCGAAATCGGCGCATGGCGCCTCTGCAGCCACCGACGACCTCTAGGTGCAGGCGCCCCTCATGCTGCTGTCCCCTCTCTGTATGAAAACAGCATTAAATACACGCTGTGAGGTTCCAGTCACCACCAACTCTACAACTTACGTCCAGGCGATGAAGTGGAAACTTTTCTAACCAACGAATGGGTGATTCCACTTCTGCCCTGGGATCCACGTCCCGACAGCAACGCGACACTATAAATCTAAGGCATTGACACAAAAATAACTTTTATTGCTCTAATTTCTCAGTTTATTATAGAGGTTGGCCAGAAACAGGCTGAAAAGCTTGTAAGGGTGTTGCAGGGTATGTTGTGCCGAGAAATAATTGTTAAGAAAAAAATTCGATACGTTCTGCAGTTGCCGAGTTAATTAGCTTGAAGATTGCCAATCAGGCAGTTGCGTGCGTAAATTCAAGTGGCTCGCTAGAAACATTTAGTGTAAATCGTCCTCATTGCGTATATAATATAGCATGAGACCGTGCAGCCTTTCACTCGGGTTTGTCCAATGTCCAATTTTTGTGTCGTTTTCTTATTCGGCTTTAGGAAACTAAACGAAAAACATGTTTACGACATCGTCTGTGGTGGGTACTAGAAGTTGCGCAACTAACTGGCTAACTTTAGTGCTAATTAACTCTGGAAACGGCGCAAAGCATCGAATTTTTTTCTTAACAATTATTTCTTAGCGTAGCTTACCCTGCAACATCCGCACAAGCCCTTTAGATTGTTTCTGATCATCCTGTATGCATGCCGAAGTGTTATGAAAGTGGCAAATAGTGCCCCCTGCTAGCGGCGACTGCAAACATTTTAGTTTTTATTCCGTCTTTGCAAAAGTCAAAAAGTAAAGCTAATTAAAAAATTGTTGTGGAAACGGCATTGGAAGGAACAAATCTCGTTACATAATCCCCCTCGGGCTCTATGCATTTGGTCCTTCTCTTGACATCTCTCCTAATTCCGACGTGGAAAAATGTAATATCGTGCACATTTACTTTTGCACCACCTCTAGATCCCACAGAAACTGGGGTTCACACAGTTGCTCCTTAATCAGATGAAAAGGATGAAAATCGCGTGGAACGAGGTCACGATTGTACAGTGAGTGCTCAAGCAGCTCAGAACCAAGATTCTGGAACTGTATTCCCAGCCGTATGAGGACGGAAATTCTACTGATGCTAAGTCACAGGCTCTGAAAATTTCCGTCTCCTCTTCATTTTGATTTTGGGTTTCATGTTTCGCCGCAATTCATAGTAGCCTTCACTATTTATTGCTTGACCTTTACGAATGTAAGGACTCTGTCGTCATATGCCAAAACGCTGTCATCTTGAAGTTTCCTGTAGAATCTTGAGTTTTGGAACTTTTTCCTGTAGGTGGCAATGAAGGTCCACATCGTACTCTGCTACCTAGTCAGTGAGTAACCCACATTTCATCAGTGGTTACTATACGACTGAGAAAGTTTTTATCCTAAATACACTCCTGGAAATGGAAAAAAGAACATATTGACACCGGTGTGTCAGACCCACCATACTTGCTCCGGACACTGCGAGAGGACTGTACAAGCAATGATCACACGCACGGCACAGCGGACACACCAGGAACCGCGGTATTGGCCGTCGAATGGCGCTAGCTGCGCAGCATTTGTGCACCGCCGCCGTCAGTGTCAGCCAGTTTGCCGTGGCATACGGAGCTCCATCGCATTCTTTAACACTGCTAGCATGCCGCGACAGCGTGGACGTGAACCGTATGTGCAGTTGACGGACTTTGAGCGAGGGCGTATAGTGGGCATGCGGGAGGCCGGGTGGACGTACCGCTGAATTGCTCAACACGTGGGGCGTGAGGTCTCCACAGTACATCGATGTTGTCGCCAGTGGTCGGCGGAAGGTGCACGTGCCCGTCGACCTGGGACCGGACCGCAGCGACGCACGGATGCACGCCAAGACCGTAGGATCCTACGCAGTGCCGTAGGGGACCGCACCGCCACTTCCCAGCAAATTAGGGACACTGTTTCTCCTGGGGTATCGGCGAGGACCATTCGCAACCGTCTCCATGAAGCTGGGCTACGGTCCCGCACACCGTTAGGCCATCTTCCGCTCGCGCCCCAACATCGTGCAGCCCGTCTCCAGTGGTGTCGCGACAGGCGTGAATGGAGGGACGAATGGAGACGTGTCGTCTTCAGCGATGAGAGTCGCTTCTGCCTTGGTGCCAATGATGGTCGTATGCGTGTTTGGCGCCGTGCAGGTGAGCGCCACAATCAGGACTGCATACGACCGAGGCACACAGGGCCAACACCCGGCATCATGGTGTGGGGAGCGATCTCCTACACTGGCCGTACACCACTGGTGATCGTCGAGGGGACACTGAATAGTGCACGGTACATCCAAACCGTCATCGAACCCATCGTTCTACCATTCCTAGACCGGCAAGGGAACTTGCTGTTCCAACAGGACAATGCACGTTCGCATTTATCCCGTGCCACCCAACGTGCTCTAGACTGTGTAAGTCAACTACCCTGGCCAGCAAGATCTCCGGATCTGTCCCCCATTGAGCATGTTTGGGACTGGATGAAGCGTCGTCTCACGCGGTCTGCACGTCCAGCACGAACGCTGGTCCAACTGAGGCGCCAGGTGGAAATGGCATGGCAAGCCGTTCCACAGGACTACATCCAGCATCTCTACGATCGTCTCCATGGGAGAATAGCAGCCTGCATTGCTGCGAAAGGTGGATATACACTGTACTAGTGCCGACATTGTGCATGCTCTGTTGCCTGTGTCTATGTGCCTGTGGTTCTGTCAGTGTGATCATGTGATGTATCTGACCCCAGGAATGTGTCAATAAAGTTTCCCCTTCCTGGGACAATGAATTCACGGTGTTCTTATTTCAATTTCCAGGAGTGTATTTATCTTTGAGATGACGTGGTATCCAACAAGTGCAGAATTCGCGATAGTTAGAGATACAAGGACTATTGCAAATGCTGAACGGTGGCTGATGTTCGGGTAGTGAGCAGTATCATCAATTCAACCACGACTCTTATCACGAATCATTAGCTTAGCTGGATCCTTGTTCCTGCCCGTGTTTTCGAAATGGAAGGCTTCCAAATGTTCAAATGTGTGTGAATTCATAAGAGACGAAACTACTGAGGTCACCGTTCCCTAGACTTACACACTACTTAAACTAACTTAAATTAACTTAAGCTAATAACAACACACACATCCATGTCCGAGGGAGGACTCGAACCTCTGACGGGAGGAGCCGCGCAGTCCGTGAGAAGGCTTCCCCGAACACTCTCTGCAGCAGAAGGATACACTTCCACAAATCAAGCCATTTCTCACTAGCTAATTTTAAGTTCACTGAGACAGTTATCACCATAATGCAGCAAAATTCTGCGAATAATAGCAGCAGTTTTAGTTCTTTCAGAGGACAGAAAACGTATCACTCCTCTCATTTATTCCATGGAGCATACGGAAAATTGGGCATTCGCAATAAAATACTGTGAAATCCCTACGAATAAAGCTACTACATGAACCAAAACAGCTAACGAACAGGAACAACCATGAGCTTAAGGCATGGTATTGTTGAGCCAGTGCTGTCGATCTATGGAGCAGAAAAACATTGTCCTTACTTATTGATTTTTCCTAGTGATTCTCGTGCTTTTAGCCAGTTTCCTCCCGTTATTTGTCGGCTGTCACTTAGATAAAGGAACTTAGATATGCACGTACACAGGATGGTCAGAAGCAATCTAAGAAGCTTGGGCAGAGAAATAAGTGTTAAGAAAAAATACAATACCTTGTGCCGTTTCCGCGTTAATTATCACTGGAGTTAGCCAGTCAGGCCCTTGTGTGCGGAAATTCAAACGGCCTGCCGGAGGGAGTTTCCTGAAATCGAACATTAGAGCGATACAAAAACTGGGAATGGAACGGTAGTAAAGATCGAACCCGAGCCAAAAAAAAATGGCTCTGAGCACTATGGGACTCAACTGCTGAGGTCATTAGTCCCCTAGAACTTAGAACTAGTTAAACCGAACTAACCTAAGGACATCACAAACATTCATGCCCGAGGCAGGATTCGAACCTGCGACCGTAGCGGTCTTGCGGTTCCTGACTGCAGCGCCTTTAACCGCACGGCCACTTCGGCCGGCCGAACCCGAGCCAAAGGCTAAGTAGTCACTGGCAGGGAGGCCCCTTACGGGGCAGGTCCGGCCGCCTTGGTGCACGTCTTATTACATTCGGCGCCACATTGGGCGACCTGCGCTCCAGATGCGGATGAAATGATGATGAAGACAACACAACACCTAGTCCCTGAGCGGAGAAAATCCCCGACCCAGCCGGGAACCGAACCCGGGCACCTTAGGACGGCAGTCCGTCACGCTGACCATTCAGCTATCGGGACGGACATCACTACGCTATGAAAACGATTGACACTAATTGAATTTAATGGGCCGCTTGATTTGCTCGCAACGACTTCAGTGCTAATTAACCCGGAAACGTCGCAACGTACCGAATATTTTAACACTGTTACAAGCTTTTCAGACTGTTTTTGACCACCCTCTATACGATAGCGGTTAAAAGTATCCTGATATCCCTACGACAATGTTCGATGCTATGACTGTTAAGTGGATACTCATAGCCAAAACAAGGCAAATTGGACGTCATGAAGTGAAGGACAAGGATCATCTAGCATTACAGAGGGTGATTGTAAGAAGTCGCATGAAATCAGCGGAAAGAATCATTCGGTGTTCCAAAGCGATGTCAATAGTCCAGGTGACACTCTCTTCGTAAGCAGTTAAAAATGGGGTACTATGGTCGAGAAGCTCCTCATAAGCCAAACATTTCTGAAGTCAGTGTTAAGAAATGCTCCAGCCGGTGTAATGAGCGAGTCCAGTGGACAGTTGTGACTCCAGACGAGTAATCTGGAATGATGAATCACGCTACATTGTCTAGCAAACCGATGGAAGGGTTTCGTTATGGCGAATGCTTTGAGGACTTTACCTGTCGTGATGTGTAGTGCGAAATGTGTATTATGGAGGAGCTGGTATTACAGTATAGGGTGTCTTTCATGGTTGTGGTGTCGCCCCCTTACTGCGCTTATGAAAACGCTAAATACCCAAGGATGTGACCAGCCTTTACAGCTTTCTGTACTGTGTACAGTAGAGAAACAGTTCTGAGACGATGACTGTTTTTTATCACCATCGCTAAACAGTATCCGTGAGGCAATGGTTTGAGGAAAATAATATTCCTGAAAGAGATTGGCGTGACCAGAGTACCGAGCTGGATCCAATAGAACTCCTTTGGGATGAATTAGAAAGATGACATAGCGGCAGAACCCAACGTCGAACATGACTGCCTTCTCTGACATGGCTCTTGAGGAAGAATGGGCCGCCTTTCCCCCATGTTATACCGGAGCCAAGGTAGCCCCTGAGGGCCGGCAACCCATATAACACCACAGAAGACAAGGTTGTCTATGCATAAGGCGTACACAAAAGCACCACGGCAAACACCGGCTATTTACATACAAGATAATGGAAACAGACATGTCGAACACTACTTCCTGTAGGGGGAGCTCGAGCCACGGCCTGCAGGAAGTATCACTACGCCAAAACCTGATTGGCTGGAGACTACTATTTAGGGGCTAGAACCTGGTCCAATGTTCAGTTTACTGAGACCGTGAAGATTACGTCTTCGTCTCGGAATTGGACTGTTACTAATGTATGAGTGTGTTACAACGAACCTTTGTGGCCAATTGGAAGTGAACTTTTGTTTGCCTCAAATAGGAGACATTTTTCGTTATTGTTACCTTTCGCCGGCCGGGGTGGCCGAGCGGTTCTAGGCGCTACAGTCTGGAACCGTGCGACCGCTATGGTCGCAGGATCGAACCCTGCCTCGAGCATGGATGTGTGTGATGTCCGTAGCTTAGTTAGATTTAAATAGTTCTAAGTTCTAGGGGACTATGACCTCAGAAGTTAAGTCCCATAGTGCTCAGAGCCATTTTTTTGTTACCTTTCGTTTCTATGATCAGTCATCAAACTGGTGAACTTACATCAATAAAAGTTGTGTTTGTGAATTGTCAGTCACAACACTCCACGAACAGACACGTTATTGAAAATGTTCCCAGCATAGTTCAATCCGACATAAAGGCAAAAATTCTCTGTCTCTCCCTCTCTCTCTCTCTAATTAGTGTCCCGATGCTTTTGATCAGTTAGTGTATATACGTTGCCGGAAAAATACTACATCTGCAACGATGACGTTGATTTTGATCCGATGATGTCATATAACACCTGAGGGATAGTATGTACTAATAATGGTTTCGTTATAGTCAGCCAACAGATAGCGTAACGGCGTAGCTACCAGGGCGCCATGTATAACTACCCTTTAAAAGGGAATGCTCACAGACAGAAGGCTCAGTCTGGCGCAAACGTGTGAACTAAGCAGGCAATCATGCAACGGAGACGCACTCGTGTATCCTACAGTCAACTGAACGAATTAAAAAGGAGCCAAATTGTGGCCTTCGCAGTACTGGGATGGTCTTTCCGGAGAATTTCCACACAACAAGGACGTGCTTCGACAGTTATGCAACTATTCTGGTATCGGAGATCACGTGAACATTCCCACACGGCGGACAGGCTTCTGGACGCCCACGCAGCACGGACGCCCCCAGGATCGTCGCATTGTAATGACAGCAGCTGCAGATCGTACAGCTATCACAGATAAGATGACTTGTGAGACCTGACGTGTCAACACGAACTACTGCGAACCGGTTGTTAGCAGTGGGACTACGAGCCGCACACATCTAGTCGGTCTTCGACTTACGCCACAGCATCAACCTGCAAGGTACGACTGGTGCCTTCAGAGGATCACTTGGAAGATGGAATAGTGCGTCTTAATCTTCAGTGATGAAAGCAGAATCTGCCTGCGCGTAACTGATGTTCGTTTGCGTGCACGACGTAGACCTGGTGAACGCTACATCGTAGAGTGCACTGGTGCAACACACACTATCCCCACCCCAGGCCGTAGTGTCTGGAGTGCGATAAGCTACACTCATGCTCATAAATTAAGGATAATTGCAGAATTTGGTGACACACAACGTGGCACTACACAAAACTGGCCCTAATATCATAGGCACATAAGGAACACAAACGACACAGATCTGTAAGTCCACAGTATTGGTGATAAGTTGAGAAAACCGTCCCGAAACAAATGTGCTACAAAACGCCACTGTTTCCTGCGCATGTACCCCGACATCAGTATGGGATATGATCACCATGCACACGTACACAGGCCGCACAACGAGTTGGCATACTCTGGATTAGGTGGTCGAGCAGCTGCTGGGGTATAGCCTCCCATTCTTGCACCAGTGCCTGTCGGAGTTCCTGAAGTGTCGTAGGGGTTTAAAAACGTGAAGCGATACGTCGACCGAGAGCATCCCAGACGTCCTCGATGGGGTTTAGGTCTTTAGAAGAGGCAGGCCACTCCATTCGCCTGATATCTTCTATTTCAAGGTACACCTCCACGATGGCAGCTCGGTGGGGCATGCGTTATCATTCATCAGGAGAAAGGTGGGACCCACTGCACCCCTGAAAAGGCGGACATACTGGTGCAAAATGACGACCAGATACACCTGACCTGTTTCAGTTCCTCTATCAAAGACATGCAGCAATGTATGTGCACCAGTCATAATCCCACACCACAAGATCGAACCACGACCTACATACAGGTCCCTTTCAAGGACATTAAGGGGTTGGTATCTGGTTCCTGGTTCACACCAAATGAAAAGCCGGCGAGAATCACTATTCAGACTATACGTGGTCTCGTCCGTGAACATAACCTGGGAACACTGTTCCAATGACCATGTACTGTGTTCTAGACACTAGGCTTTACGGGCTCTCCTGTGACCAAGGGTCAGTGGAATGCACCTTGCAGGTCTCCGGGCGAATAAACCATGCCTGTTCGGTCGTCTGTAGACTCTGTGTCTGGAGACAACTGTTCCAGTGGCTGCGGTAAGGTTCCGAGCAAGCCTACCTGCAGTACTCCGTGGCCGTCTTCGGGCGCTGATGGTGAGATATCGGTCTCCTTGTCGTGTTACACATTGTGGATGTCGCATACTGTAGCGCCTGGACACGTTTCCTGCCTCTTAGAATCGTTGCCATACTCCTGAGATCACACTTTGTGGCACACGGAGGGTCCGTGCTACGAACTGCTGTGTTTGACCAGCCTCCAGTCGCCCTAGTATTCTACCCATCATAACGTCATCAATATGTATTCTTTGAGCCATTTTCAACAAACAGTGACCATTAGCACGTCTGATAACGTCTGCACGCTTACTCGCTGCACCGTACTCTGAGATGCACCAACACACTCATGCGTATGTAGACTGTTGCCAGCGCCACCGTGCGACGACCGAAGGTCAAATGAACAGTATGGTCATACCCCGAGGTGATTTAAACCCTCAAACCGCCCACCAGAGCGTTGTTTCACCATGTATCAGCATTATCATTATGACCATGAGTGTACAACTCTCGTTCAGCTTTGGTGTTTCTGGAGGGAACGCTAACAACGCTCGGTACGTGCATAATGTTGTTACACCCGTTCTTTTGCCATCTTTGCGACAGGAAGTGGCGTGTGGTTCCAACAGGATAGTGCCCCGCCCACACGCTGCTCGTGAAAGTAAACGTGCACTGTAAGGCGTGCAGCAACTGTCCTGGCTAGCACGTTTTCTGGGTTTGTCACTAATCGAGCATTTGTTGAATACGATTGGTCGAGAGGTGATTCATGGAATTCATCAATCAACAAATTTACAGAACTACGCGATCGGGTCGAGTAGGCGTGGCATAACGTATTCCAGGACAGTATTCGACATCTGAAAGTACGATTGGATGCCAGAGTCAACGCCTACATTGCCGCCCAAGGAGACTAAACCACGTACTAAAACGGGTGTTTCAGTATGGGTTGACACCTGGTACCTCAGAACCACTTGTGCTGCGGATCATTTCATGTATTCTATATGCATTCTTACAACAATAAACCTTGAGTGAACAGGAAACCTTGAAATGGTGTACTAATTTTTTTCCAGTAATGTATTAATCAGCAGACTTTACTACCCGAGTAGCGATGTTTTATAGCACCCGTCATTTTGGGCCACAGACTGCAGTGTGGTTCCAGTCGGTTGGAGGGCGGCAGTAAGTCTCTGGGACACCACGGAACGGAAGGCCCGGCTGTCCCTTTGGTCGGCCTGTGGCAGATTGGTTGGGGAGGGCACGGAGCTGGGCCCGCACAGCAAAGTAGGTTCTGGTCTCAGGCGGCGTATCGAGCGGCTGGGGGCGCCTTATCCCGCCTTGGGCCCCTCTGCCCGTCTTACAAGCTCCCGGCCTGCGGTGCGGGATGCGCCGCTTCTGCCGTGACTCCAGGTAGCGGAAAGTGCAGGCGTTCCCAGCCGGACGATAAATCAAATATTTTGAGCGATAAAAAAGGGGTTCCATTAGGGTTCGGTTATGTGACACATTTGTTTAAAAATTCATCTATATCGCCATCATTTTGTTACATATTTAGTATCAGTTATACAATGCGTGATTAAAAGTATCCTGACACCCCCAAAAACATACTTTTTCATATTAGGTGCATTGTGTTGTGGATTGGCAAGAGAGCCAACCCGGTACTACTAGAGGAAGCCGAAAGGCACGGGTTTTAGCTCACGCAGGCTGGCGTGAGGTCTGGAACAGGACAAGGAAATTAGACTTAGAAAAAACTGACGTAGGTGGTGGAATATTTAACTTTAATCCATTAATTATGAGCGTCGCTCTTGACTGTGCATTATTCACAATATCAATAGTAACTGAACATGGCGCCTTGCTAGGTCGTAGCAAATGACGTAGCTGAAGGCTATGCTAACTATCGTCTCGGAAAATTTTGTCAGTGAACCATCGCTAGCAAAGTCGGTTGAACAACTGGGGCGAGTGCTAGGAAGTCTCTCTAGACCTGCCGTGTGGCGGCGCTCCGTCTGCAATCACTGATAGTGGCGACACGCGGGTCCGACGTATACTAACGGACCGCGGCCGATTTAAAGGCTACCACCTGGCGGTGACACCACACATTGTGCTGCCACCTGCCAGGTACTCCATATCAGTGACCTCAGTAGTCATTAGAAATCGTGAGAGAGTACAATGGGGCGCTCTCCGGAACTCATGAACTTCGAACGTGGTCAAGTGATTGGGTGTCACTTGTGTCATACGATTGTAAAAGAGATTTCCACACTCCTAAACGTCCCTAATTCCATTGTTTCCGAAGTGATAGGGAAGTGGAAACGTGAAGGGACACATACAGCACAAAAGCGTTCAGGCCGACATCGTCTGTTGACTGACGGAGACCGCCGACAGTTGAAGAGGATCGTAATGTGTAATAGGCATACTTCTATCCAGACCATCACACAGGGATTCCAAACTGCATCAGGATCCATTGCAAGTACTATGACAGTTAGGCGGTAGGTGAGAAAACTTGGCTTTCATGGTCGAGCGGCTGCTCGTAAGCCACACATCACGCCGGTAAATGCCAAACGACGTCTCACTTGGTGTAAGGAGCGTAAAAATTGGACGATTGAACAGTGGAAATATGTTGTGTGGAGTGACGAATCACAGTGCACAATGTGGCGATCCGATGACAAGGTGTAGCTATGGCGAATGCCCGGTGAACGTCATGTGCCGGCGTGTGTAGTGCCAACAATAAAATTCGGAAGCGGTGGTGTTATGGTGTGGTCTTATTTTTCATGGAGGGGCCTTGCACCCCTTGTTGTTTTGCGTGGCACTATCACAGCACAGGCCTACTTCGATGTTTCGGGGATGGCGATTGCATCTTTCAACACGATCTAGCACCTGTTCATAATGCACGGTCTGTGGCCGTGTGGTTACACGACAATAATATACCTGTAATGGAATGGTCTGCCCAGAGTCCTGACCTGAATCCTATATGACACCTTTGCGATGTTTTGGGACGCCGACTTCTTGCCAGACCTCACCAACCGTCATCGATACCTCTCTTCAGTGCACCACTTCGTGAAGAATGGGCTGTCATTCCCCAAGAAACCGTCCAGCACCTGACTGAACGTATGCCTGCGAGGGTGGAAGCTATCATCAAGGCTAAGGGTGAGCCAACACAATACTGAATTCCAGCATTACCGAAGGAGGGCGCCACAAAGTTGTAAGTCATTTTCATCCAGGCGTACAGATATTTTTGATCACGTACAGTATCATCATCCCCGACATTATTGAATCTGTACATTGAGCAAACAGTAAAGGAAATAAAGGAGAAATTTGAAAAAATAATTACAGTTAAGGGAGAAGAAATAAAAACTTTGAGGTTTGCAAGTGGCATTTAAAGGAGAAATTTGAAAAAATAATTACAGTTAAGGGAGAAGAAATAAAAACTTTGAGGTTTGCAAGTGGCATTTGCGGCTCTCCTTTTACCATTTTAATCCAGTATGGTATTTTAAGTCACTTTTGCAATCACGTATGTCAAATGAAATATGTAATCTGTTTGCACTATTGGCAAAGTGCCTGAGATAAAACTGTCATTTTTCTCAGATCCAAAGAAACTATTATGTAACGTTTCGATTGTCGCACCGAGATTGTTTTTCCTCTAATGGATAAAAATGATTAGTCATGATTCTGTAAGAGACTCTCTCCCTCTCGATTTCATTCTTCGACTCGGTTCATGGACTTGTTCTACTAGTGTGAGCTGTTTTATTTCAGTAACAACTGAATAAAGGAATTCCTATTCTCATACAAGTAATTTTGAGCATCCAGGGTACTATTTTAAATTGAAGTTATTTTAACAAACAGTTTTGTTTTTCGTAAGTGTATCAGCTGACGTTTGTGTGGAAGTACGGGTGACTGGTGGGCATTTTTGACTTAAGAAGTTCGATGCTTTTGCATGAGCTTTATTGGATGAATCTCCTTATGTATATCAACGCTGTCCTAATGCAACCCCACAGAGCAGATGTTATTCAGGTTATTCAGTAACTTTGGCTTAAACCGAACTCATATAAATAGTAGAAGATAATGTGTTGATAATTCAGTTATCATAATATGCAATAGAAAAGAAAGTTTGATTAAAATAATAGTGTGTTATAATCACTCTAGTGATCTAGGAATACAACTTGAATGGAAAGGATAATGTCTTAATACAAGGTTAAAAGGTAAATATGTACAAACAAATAAAACAAGGATCATGGAACGAAGCCGAAAAAATTCACGCAATGGAGACACAATTAGATCAGAAAATGAGACATTAAAAGTAGTAGATAAGTTTTGGTATTTGGGTACCAAAACAATTGACGATGGCAAAAATAGAGGAATACCAAATATAGTCTTGCAACTACTAGAGAAGCATTTCTGAAAACGAGAAATTAGTTACCATAAAATATTTTAGTTTTAGGGAATCTTTTTCGAAGCACTGGTCTGTAGTACAGCCTTCTAAAGCCAGAAATAGAATGTTGACGATAAACTACTCACACAAGAAGAGACCAGAAGATTTTCAAGTGTGACGCTACAGACGACTGCTGATTATGAGATGCATAAATCATGTAACTTGTAAGCCTTTAACCTTTTCTTTGCAACTGTCACAAATACATCAGACCATGTGACTTCAGCAAAATGACCTGACCTAAACGCCTGCCTCCTTTATACCAAATTTTGACCCAAGAAATAATCCATAACGCTGTCCGACCACGGTTTCACAAACATACTCAAGAGTAGGAGATGCTTACATTGCACAACGGGAAGAAGTGGGTTTCATAATCTGAATCAGCGAACTTATGATTGATCTCCCTTGTAGGTAGACCACCTGCTACAAGGATGTGAGCCTGCGTCTGATAGCCTAACACATGACTACACAACTACATGAAATATATTAATCACATCGAATATAATGTGGGAAACAGCGTGCTCATACGAGGGTTGGAACTTAGATAGTGGCAACTATTTACTCACAACCGATACAAAAGAGTTACATGTTTGCACTTGTTACCGTCCTTCAAAGTAGCCACCAGCGTTGTGTAGAACCCGTTGCCAGCGATGTGCAAGGCATAGTATACTGTTAACAGAGCCTGTTTTGTTGATGGTGCGAATGAAGCGATCTAAAGTTATGGTGATTCTCCTGTACGACTGTGAAGGTGTTATCCAAACGCATTACGTTTCTCCGCGGCAGACCGTCAATGCACAGTATTACTTTTCGGTTTTGGAGCATCACCTGCGAGCAGCTTTCCGAAAGAAGTGGCGACACTTTCTGCGCAACCCACCCATCATTTTGCACGACAATATGCGGGCGCATACAGCGCAAGCTGTGGATGCTCTGTTCTGTCGATTGGACTGGGAAGTACTGTACCATCCACCATGCTCCGCGGACTTAAGTCCTTGTGACTTTGATTTGATTCCGAAGGTGAAGGAACCACTTCGTGGCATTCGCTTCAGAACTGTTCCAGAGATTCTACAGGTAGTAGATCGCTCCATTCGCACCATCAACAGGCTCTGTTAACGGTATACTATGCCTTCCACATCGCTGGCAACGGGTTCTACACAACGCTAGTGACTACTTTGAAGGACAGTAACAGGTTCAAACGTGTAACTCTTTTGTTTCGGCTGTGAATAAAAGGTTGCTACTGCTTAAGTTCCAACCCTCGTAGACACAATAACGAGAAATGAACTTAACGAAAATCTGAAAAAACTTTGTGACCGTTTTACTTCAAATTGTGAAACGTTACTCTGTCAACATTTAGACGGAGTTGGGTTTTTCAACAACGTAGTATTTTTCTGTTAAAGCGGAGTAGGAGAAAGAAGAGGCTACGCTGTGAAAATGTGCGGTTTCGTTTTCTTTCTCGCTGTAAGTTTAAACCTGTATATCAGAGCATTTAAACCATTAGATATAATGTTTCTTCTAGATATAGTCTTTCTCCGTAAATATAATTTTAAACGAATACACAGCACTGCGCTATTTTGTTTTCTTTCTTGCATTCAGTTTTAAGAGAAAAGAGGACTGTTGCATTTATAGCTGGCGTACGATTAGAATACTACTATGTAACTTGAATCGTCCTAAACTTTCCAATCCTTCCCATTCACGGATTAAAACTATGAGAAATGAAGTTATTATCCTAACACATACAGCAACGTGAGAGGTCTCTCCTGTACGTCTTACATTAATGATCCGAACCTATGTTCTCATTCGTTGTAAATGACTTCATTACCAATCGAGGTTTAGTTTGCTGGAACATTAAAGATGGCTCAAGATCAGAGAGAGGAGGAGGAGATAGAGAGAGATGAGGAGGGGGAGAAAATGGGCAGAGAGAGTAGGAAGCAGGAGATGGACAGAGAGATGGGTGAAAAAGATAGGGACAGTGTGAGGAAGGAGGAGAAGGAAGAGGAGATGAACAAAGAGACTGGGAGGGAGTGATGGGTAGAGAGAGGGGGAAAGGAGATTGGACGTTATACACTATTTCAGTTTATATATAGCAATTGCGAAGATTTGCCAGATTCGCTAGTCTATGTATGAACATACAAAGTTTTACGTAAGTCCTTGAGCGATTCCTCATCATTGACCAATGATCATAACTTCCTGTAAGCAACAGCATCGTTTACAAACTATCTTACAGTGCAGCTGACTTTGCGTTATAAATCATGTACGTGTGTTGAAATCAATATTTCTGAAGATAATCCACATTAAAGTAACTTGGTTAGTACGCAACAGTATGCTGCAGGCTTTTGGAAAGCTGGAAAGACAGCATCTGTTTACCTGCGTCTATTATTGACAAGATGTCGTGAGTGAATATAGAAAAGCTGTTTTTCACACGAGTGGTTTTCTTTCATCCGTACTGATACTTTGTGCTGCGTCTCTGCTACTCGCCAAGCAGCGTCCAGCTGGTGGCCTACACAGCGAACTCCAGGGGCCACCTCAGCAAACGCCGGGACGGACGCTCCAAACGTCCGCCTCCCCAGCAGGGGTCAACAAGATAGCCACCAGGACTCGCCCGCCTCGCGAACCTACTGGTTTCCGCGAGGTCAAGTACGTACAAATAGTTCCGGCAGTATCCTGGTACATCCACCGTAATTATTCTGCCGCTCAGCGGCGCCGGGAAAGTTCTTTCCTAGCGAGATCTCTGGACCAGGCACCGATTGCAGTAGCGGTTCATCAATCAGAGTCTCGCTTAGGAACCACCGGTCCTGGAGGTTCCTCGACGCCCGCTGACCTGCCGCAAACCGTCTCCACATGGAGCAGCCATTTCCGTCGCTGGACGCTGCCGAGACGTGGCCTCTTCTGCAGCGGAGACTTGTCTGGACATTTCCACTGCGGTGTTGCACTGTTGTGCTCTTAAAACTTTTAATTCCTGGGGTATCGAGGGTAGTAGCTGTAGCTCTGATTATTCCAGTTTGGCCAAACATCAATTAAGTGCACATAGTCGATTTTGACTACCAAGCGAACTTTCATCTGTGTGTATATCAAGCTCCCGGAAGGGTGCCCGAGTTTAGGTTCAAGTGGCTCTGAGCACTATGGGACTTAACATCTATGGTCATCAGTCCCCTAGAACTTAGAACTACTTAAACCTAACTAACCTAAGGACATCACACAACACCCAGTCATCACGAGGCAGAGAAAATCCCTGACCCCGCCGGGAATCGAGCCCGGGCGTGGGAAGCGGGAACTCTACCGCACGACCACGAGCTGCGGACCCGAGTTTAGGTTCAACCCGTAGTATTGTTAAGCTAACTTTCATCTGTGTGTATATCAGGGTCCTGGAGGGGGTCAACCCGTACTATTGATTCCAGAGTTGGCAGTGCACAGTTTCTGCAATGAGTTTACGAAGGATAAAATGAAGTTTACATGCGCGGCTTGCCCGAACCTTAATCTCCTTTCAACACCACCACCAGAGCAAGAACAAAGATTTTAAATCTGTTTGTCAATGTGTGAGGGAAACAAGATATTATTTGAAGCGTACGCACCCACAACTGACTGCGAGAAAGCAGTAATATCGCTGACGCTCTATATGTTCCTTGAACTAAGAGAGCTTTGGTTCCATGTTAACTATTGTGAAAAGATATAGTCTAGTTGCTGATCTTAATGAGTATGAACGAATGTATTACGGAAGAGGACGCCATCTTTCATTGAAAGCCATATTCTGATTTTGTGTGAGTATAATAAGCCAATAAACCAATTTCTCGGCAGCATAAACAAAGTGTGTATTGCATAAATTATCCACTATCTTATGGTCTCACATTTTCAAGTATTTGTGCATGCCTGCGAGACATTTCTTTGGACTGTGGAAGCTCGACCCTGCAAATTCTGTACGGTCATTAATTTAAAAACTTTTAAACAAATCCACTTCGATGCACAGGCTTCCTTAGAAGGGAGAATTGGACCGTTGTTAACGTAGACTAAGATTCCTAATGATTCAGCACGCAGTGCGACGACCGGCAGACATCGAATACAGCTTACAGTCAGCGTGCAGCAGCAGATCTCTAGTCTAACATGCACAATCCCCTGAACATAAACGTCGTCTAGTGACATCTGTTTGGTTATTTATTCATTTCAAAGACCTAAACTCTTTTCTTAGAGAAACTGAATACTAAAGAACTAATTCTTTGAATCAGTCATAATAATAGTAATAATAATGATAAAAGCAGTTAATTGAGGTTACTTTTTGTCTTTGAAAGGAAGTTTTAACACAGATTTCCATACAATAACTGGGTTCAGGGTGAAATAATGACTCCTCTCATGAATCATTACATCTCAGAAATATTATATCAACTTACATTTCACGTGAGAGGGAGTTAGAGTGTGTGTGGGTGTGTAGTGTGACGTTATGTCTATGTTGGGTGAAGATGGGAGGAGGGAGGGGTGAAACATGCTGCCGGCACATAGCATACTCATCTCGAAAAGCACCAAAGGCGCCGCAGAGCTTAACGACCGTATCCGATGGAGAGATCACCACCAACAGTGCCACGTGGCCATACTTCATGAGAGACAGCGGACAGGTTTGTAATTTAAACACCTCATTGGCGCAAAGACTGTTGATCAGGAATCTTCCTTCCCTTTGCCTTAAAATCCAGGGCACGACCAGCCAAAGCACGTCGTGCCGCCAGACAGTTACCCGTCCAAGTACTGGCCGTGCCCGACGTTGCTTAAGTAAGATGATCTGACGAAGACTGGTGTATTCAAGGAGACATGGTCGTAGGCACAGGAACGGCTTCCATCTGGCTGTCTTCTTTGTCTTTTCTTTTCTACTGTAATTCAACAATCATCTCAGCCCACCTACGAACACTTCAACTGGCTGTGTGACACACCACAACCACTCAGTTTTCCTCAGGGCCATATTTCGCTCCCCCCTCTAGTTTGTTCCCAAATATAATCGGTTATTCTCCTGTCTTTCGTACTGAAGTTCGCATTCGATACAATGTCGCACTCTCGTTTCGAGAACTAAAGAAGGGCTCACCGAGTATCGGATCAGATTTGGGATTGGATACAGAACTTCATTGCATATACATCTCTACACGCCGTTCTTAACGCAGAAAACTGATAGATGTTGAGATAATTTTGGGAGTACCCCAAGAGAGCACCATAAGTCCGTTCCTGTTTACAACATATATAAAATATCGTATGGGTGACTTTGGAAGCTCCGTAAGGCTGTTTGCAGCAGATGACATCTATAGGAAGGTTGCAGTGCAAGAAGACTGCTGGAAAACCTGCAGAGGATCAATGAATGGTGCAGGGATTGACAGTTTCCACTGAAAGTAAGTACGACCTATTGTGCAAAAATATGTGAAAAGGACAGTTAGGCTATTGCTAATAAATAACTAGAAACATTAAGTGCCGTAAAATGCCAAGGTGTAGCCTTCAGGACTTAACTGACGTGGAATGAGAGGCTTATTAATATGAACAGGAAACAAGGTTTTAAAGAGTACGGTAAAAGGGGTGGTATATGACGAGTTATATGTAGAAAGAGATGCTAATGTCACATTCAGTTTATTCCATCATAAATTTATGTCAATACTACAAAGTTGCTTTCCTAAAAAATTATCCAGTAGATCTATTAACAAAACGAGTAAGCCATGAATAACTAAGGGGATAAAAGTATCATGTAAGAGGAAGAGGGAAATTTGTGTAGAAGTCAGAGTAAGTCATTAACCGACATTATTTGCATACTACAAAAGATACTGCAGTATTTTAAGTAAAGTCATTAAACTGTCCAAAAGTATGCATTTCCAGACAGAAATAAATAATGTAGATAATAAGATTAAAACCATATGGGAGACAAGACAGCCACTTAGTGTAGAAGATTCCATAACAATCAAACTAAATGACAATACTGTAACTGATAATTCGGAAGTTGCAAGTACTTTTAATAATCATTTTCAAAACACTGCAACAAATATAGGATTAAATGGTTCAGTTGAAGAAGTAAGAGAATAAAATAAAATGTCATCCCACTAAACTTTAAGCAACTAGAAGTAGAACCAACATCCTTCAATGAAATTAATACAATTACAAAAGTTCTAAAAAAAAGGTTCGTTTAGGGACTCTGAAAAGTTGTTCCAACTTAACAAGTTATGTTCTTAGTGATATATGCATTGCATCATTGGCAAAGGAATTTTTCCAGGCAGGTTAAAATATGCAATTGTTGAAACACTTCATAGGAATGGTGACAAGACAGACTTAACCAATTACCGTCCACTTTAATTACTCACATCTTTTTACAAAATATCCGATAAAGTAATGCACTCAAGAATAGTCGCACACTTAAGTGGAAACAATCTACTTAGCATACCACAGCTTAGTTTCCGGAAGGGTTGCTCCAATGTAAATGCTAATGTTATTTATACATTCACCCTTCAAATAACGCAAACTTTAAATAATAATATATCGCCAGTTGGTGTTTTTTGTGACCTTTTGAAGCATCTGATTGTGTAGATTGTGTTACTCTCTTACAAAAACTCAAGTTTTATGGAATTTATGGCTTTACATATAACTGATTTAAATCATCCTTAACAAAAGAATGCAGAAAGTTGTGCTGAATAATTCCGACAACGTCGGGAGTGTAGAAAATTTTACGCATGGGAGAAAAAAACCAAAAGGGAGTCCCACAAGTTTAAATTTTGAATCCACTAATATTCCTTGTATATGTCAATGGCCTTCCACTTAATATTCAACAAGCAATAATCGTGCTTGTTGCAGATGAACCTAGTGTTACAATAAATTCCATTAGAGAGAAATCAGCAGAAGGGCTGGTGAGTGATATCTCTCTGAAAATGAAATCTCCCAATATTTAAAAAAAAATACACTCATTCCATTCTGTACAACAAATAGAGTCACACCAACAACTGATGCAACACATGAGCACGAGAGTAAATAGGGCACAATGTTTCAAATTTCTTGGTGTACATGTTTATCAAAACTTCACGGGAAGAAGCCAGTTATTGAGCTTCTCAAATATTAAGTTCAGCTGCCTTTACGTTTATAAACGCATTATTATTTTTAGTCCTGCTCATGCAACTAAATTTAACATTTTTTTGCTGGCTATCAGTTTTTAAGTATATATTCGACAGCGGAATAGGAGGTCTGGTCCAGGAGAAGTCGTTTTAAATTAGATTTAAAATTTGCTTCATTACGTGCCTGACATTTTACGTGAAGGTCAAATGATCAAAAGTTTCGTTGCTGCATTTTGATCTCTTTTATGAGCCACTAAAAACTGCAACAATGGGTAATAAAGACCACTTTTCGCTCTACTGCTTTAGGTATGGACATCACTGTTCTTCTCAAATTTTGATGGCGTATTTACGACGAATATCGTTGGAATATATGTATTGTGACGGAACAGTTAAAGTGCATGGATGACGACCATAGATGAAGACCACATATTATTCTTAATGATCGCTATTGTATAATCTTCGCTTAACTGCTTATCTTGGAAACAAAATTATCAAGCTTCTGACATATGTTGCATATTTCCACTCAGTAGTGTCTAACAAAATGATTTCCTTGGGTAACTCATCACTTAGAAAGAAGGCGCTGATTGCGCAAAAGTAAGCAACAAGTATAGTATGTGGTGTTCACCCACGGACGTCAGGTAGGTACCTCTTCAAAGGGGCTGGGAATTTTAACTGTGCCGTTGACACACATACAGGTCGTTCGGAAAATCCAGTTACAAACTCTTAGGACTTGTAGAGGGGATGAGTACATAACATTTTGAACAGGAATCCATATCCGAAAATGCATCGTTTCCGTGCTAATACAGTTTCAAAACTTGTTTGTTACGTATGTAAGCAACAGGAAAGATTAGATTAGAATAGATTTACTTTCATTCCAACTGATCCGTAGTAAGGAGGTCCTCCAGGATGTAGAACATATCAGAAAAACGACAATACATGACAAATATTTACAACTCAAACAAATAAACTAATGCACTATTCCACTTGTCCCAAGTGGATTGATCGTCATTTTTTTAATGAACATTATATGAAAGAATCATTTTACAAATACTAATGCACTGAATTTAAAATAAAGATAGTTTTTATTTATTTATCAGGTAATAAAAGTGTAATACAACTACTATAATATATAATTGCGTAGGCTTCCGCGGCGAGAGCCAGTTAACATAATGGTTTTCTGGGTATGATACCGCGTCATAATGTAAAAACTACTGCTGGAGAAAAAGCCAACGCTTCGGCCACGATTGCAGCGGCCTTCTTCTGGGACTAAGACTATAATACTTATTTACAATGAACACGTTACTGCACTGAAATGGTGCAGATGTTGGATTGTACTTACACACACAGGCACACACAAACACACACACACACACACACACACACACACACACACACACACACACACACACACACACACACACACTCTCACACAGACACACACTTTGACCTGGCTAGTGACCCCTGCACGTGTCTGTGGGTGTTAGGGCAACAGTTGAGTACACGTTTACAGAATACACTGATATGATCCTTCTAAATAGAGAAGCTCGCGGTATTGGAAGAGCAGGTTCGTTCACAACATCCGACTCCATCGCGTAGCCCTTTTCGCCACAATTATGCAAAGGCGTCGAGAATGGGTACTTTCACCTCAGCAGGCGCGTTGTGGTGCTCCACGGAGACGCCGCACACCCGAACTGGCCATACTACATCACGTTGAGGAGAACCCATCAACGAGAACACGAGCAATTCCTTTGGCTATTAATGAATGGAACTGTAAAACAAGTGATGCATTGGGCCACGCATAATTGATTACTTGTAAAATTGGTCGCTTCACCAACATATTTTCAAATGGATGTAACACGAAACTGTACATTCCCGGACATGGGTTCCAATTCAAAATATTATCCACTCACTCCCCCTCTAAAAATCGAAGCAGTCTGTAACAGGAGTTTCCGAACAGCCTGTATACTCACTGGCAACGGCCTTGCCGCCGGCCGGAGTGGCCAAACGGTTCTAGGCACTGCAGTCTGGTACCGCGCGACCGCTACGGTCGCAGGTTCGAATCCTGCCTCGGGCAAGGATGTGTGTGATGTCCTTAGGTTGGTTAGGTTTAAGTAGTTCTAGGGGACTGATGACCTCAGAAGTTAAGTCCCATAGAAAGTTCAAAGTTCTAGGGGACTGATGACCTCAGAAGTTAAGTCCCATAGTGCTCAGAGCCATTTGAACCATTTTTGAACGGCCTTGCCGCAGTGGATACACCGGTTCCCGTCAGATACCGATGTTAAGCGCTGACGGACGTGGCTGGCACTTGGATGGGTGACCATCCGGGCTGTCATGCGCTGTTGCCATTTTTCGGGGTGCACTCTGCCTCGTGATGCCAATTGAGGAGCTACTCGACCGAATAGTAGCGGCTCCGGTCACAGAAAACCGTCATAACGACCTTGAGAGCGGTATGCTGTCCACACACCCCTCCTATCCGTATCCTCATCTGAGGATGACACGGCGGTCGGATGGTTCCGATGGGCCACTTGTGGCCTGATAACGGAGTGCTGTATACTCGCTAATGAAATTCGTTGTGAATAATCCATCGCAATTTAAGAATAACAGTGATCTTCATACCTACAACACTAGAGTGAAAAGTGACATTTACTATCCCTTGTTAAAGCTCTCAGTGGCTCAGAAAGAAATTCAAACTGGAGCAACAAAAATTATTCGTCATTGCTTAATAACATAAAACATCTGACGCGTAGCAAATCAGCTTTAAATCTAATTTAAAATCATTCCTCCTGAACAACAGCTTCTACTCCATTTACGAATTTCTATTTAAAAACTGGCAGCCAATAAAAAAAAAATACATTTAGTTGCAAGAGCAAGACTAAAACTAATGCGTTCATTGTTAGCACTAATCATGTACACATATCCTGTAATCTGACTCCTTCCACATTATTGTGATAAGAGAATCTTTTAAATGGTCCATGGAAGTTGTAACTAAGCATGACGATAAGAAAAATTGTAAAGAAGCAGATTCAAGGCTGAGACTTGTTGGAAGAATGTTAAGGAAATGTAATTCATCCACGGAAAAAGGGTCTTACAAAAGACTTGCAAGGTCTAGTAATGAGTATTGTCCAGCAGTCTGGGAAGTTGGGGGGAAAAGAAAGGACACAGAAGCTGCAAGCAAGTGCGGCGTGTTCCGCCTCGGAATCATGTAATAGGAGCGATGGCGTTACGGAGATGCTCGACAAACACCGATGGCAGACGTTACACGAGAGGCATTGAGCACCACAGAGAAGGTTTCTGTTGGAATTCCGAGAGCGTACGTTCTAGAACGTATTGCTTCTTCCCAAGTACGTCTTGCTACATGATCACACCGAGAAGATCAGACAAGTTGGAAATCGCATGGACGTTTAATGACAATCATTCTTTCCACGCTCTATATGGGAGTGAGGAAGATGTGTGTGAAACCTTATGGGACTTAACTGCTACGGTCATCAGTCCCTAAGCTTACACACTACTTAACCTAAATTATCCTAAGGACAAACACACACACCCATGCCCGCGGGAGGACTCGAACCTCCGCCGGGACCAGCCGCACAGTCCATGACTGCAGCGCCATAGGCCGCTCGGCTAATCACGCGCGGCTCTCTATCTGGGAGTGCAAAAGGAAAGGGGAGAATTATAGTGGTAGTAAATGTACAGTACGCCACACACTTAAAGATAGATTGTGGAGTATAGATGTATATGTACATAAAAATTTATCTATTTAGTTTACAGTAAACATACTGTCATTTTTATTCTTCTGTTTATTTCTTTTGCTGTCGATCCGGTCATAGTAACATCAACAGTAATTAATCCTATATCCTGATTTGGAAAATTTTGTAGTAAATTTCTCACTCTGGAAGCTATTTTCACATAATGAAAATTTTTGTGTTCCGTTTCATACACGATAAAGAAGTTTTCATATTACTCCTCTCAAGTTTTATTCCCCTAATACTTGTTTATTGCGAACCAATCATTAGTCCTTTAGGACAACATTTTCAGATTGTTAAATTCCATTCAATGTACAACTTCTTGAATTGTGTGAAGACAAAATATTGAAATTGGATTCTACAATACTGAAATGGCAACAATTAAGTGAAATGTTGTGGCCATTAAAAATGCAACACTCTTTGTATCTCCTATGTTGCGTACTTTTTCACTGGTAAGTGCTCGGTAATACCACAAAAGTCGAGGAAAAGTCAGTGAGAGAGGAGCAAAAGGTCCCTAGGATGCACACAAGTCAAATTTTATTGTAAACATGTGCCTTGCAATTTGTTATAAGTGACAATTCAAATGGCAAATACCTTTTACTTTTATTTTTTATACTACACACAATTCTAAAACAAAATATTTAAACTTCCTTAGACATTATGTCTTCTTTTGATTTTTGCTACTGAGTGAGATGAGATTTCTCTATTTCCATCAACACAAATGCCAGGTTTGTTCCTTCCAGAAGAACATGACCAATCAATCTTCTCCATCCTTTGCTCTTCCAATTTTGTCTTCCATTTCTAATAATCTCTTTTTGCACGCTACAAGTGAACATTCTGTTTAACATGGCTCATTTTCTTCATAATATTTCTACTCTGTTGATCGGTTTTCTATAAATGAATCTCACTTCACTTTCTTCTTCTTCTTCTTCTTCGTTTCACCCAACTTTGGGGTACGTTGAATCAATCACTTCTGTGTGTTCTGTGCCTTTCTTTTCGCCCAGTACTGCTTCATTCTTTCTGATCTTGCTTTTCTTTCCTCATCAGAGATGACAATCGTTCTTTTCTTTCTATTTTGGAGCTGGAATCCCTCTTTTCTGTCTTTGCTTATCATTTTTGCGGTCCTGTCTGTGAGCATTTTTTCTGTGATGTGTAGTTCTCTTAAGTCTTTCTCTGTTTGGATAAACCAATTTGGTTTGGATTTTTTATTCCTGAAGTAGTCAAACATTCTTTTTGTAAGTCTATTTGGGTTCATTCTGAGAATGTGCCCATAAAACTCAATTCTTCTTTTCCTCATTGTATCCGAAAGTTTTTCTGTGGTTTTGTAGAGTGTTTCATTTTTGGTATGAATTAGTTTGTCGTTATGAAATTTGGGGCCTAAAATTTTTCTCAATATTTTTCTTTCTTTGATCTTTCAGTGTACAGAGTTTTGTAAAATGTAGGGTAAATTGTGATAGCCATCCCAACTGAAGATTACACCAAGATCTCGTAAAGGACAGGTTGTTGTGGCTGTTGTTGTAGTAATTCATCAGTCGTAAGTTTGGCTTGATGTAGGTCTCCAGCAGATATTTTTGTATTTGCATAACCTAGAGAAAATTTCAATCAACTCTTCATCTCTGGGTCCATCTCTGATATTATTATTTAGCGTATAGCAATACAAGCTAAAGTGCAACTAATACACATAAATGCAGAAACTTACAAAATAAACAAAACTAAAATCTCTATCTCTACAAATTAAAATCTAAATTTTCTATCCATTCAACAGCTGCCTCTGTCACTTCAAAGAAATCATCTACATTTCCAAGTTAAGCTCGTCTGCTAAAGCTTGTCACAATGTGTTGATGGTCTGTTGTGTATTGCCATAGTTACATTGCGAAGATACAGACTTCCCACATCAGTGGAAGCTTTCTGCACAGGTGCCATGGCCTGTACGGATCCTGTTGATTGTCCTCCAAGCTCTTCGCAGTAATTTCACTCCGAATGGCCTTGTACCAAGCGTTTTGAGATTCTAATACTCCTTATA
Organism: Schistocerca piceifrons; assembly: GCF_021461385.2. Taxonomy (NCBI): domain Eukaryota; kingdom Metazoa; phylum Arthropoda; class Insecta; order Orthoptera; family Acrididae; genus Schistocerca; species Schistocerca piceifrons. The sequence goes on from NC_060144.1 coordinate 502,982,570, forward strand.
GACAATGCTGTTCCCCGTTTTTGAACACTTCCTGTGCAAGATGAATTCCACTGCTTGCAGCGATTCTACCTTTATGATGGGTGACAGTCCGAATTTTAATCGGTTCATTCTAAAGTCAAGCACATCAAAATGGATTGGGAGATGAGGAATTTTAATAAATTTTTCATATTCCTTGAGAAGGAGATTCTGTCTCCGCAGATCGGTGGCGTAATGGGTCTAAGAGATGGTAAGCAGTAAAGAGAAATGGGTCTGAAGCAATCTCTTATCGACGTTATTGTTGCATTTAATCGAACATTAAGTTTTCTCACATATGAACTTTTAAGCCATACTGGAGCACAATACTCGGCAGCAGAATCCTAAGAGAGAACATAATAGTGTTTTTAGCTCTTGCGCCCCAGGAGGTACCTGCAACTCTGCTTCCGCATGATGTACGCACGATCTCAGCTTCACTGTGTAGTTTTCTATGCGTTTCTGGTAGAACAAGATTCTATCAAGAGTAACACCTAAATATTAGGGGAAGGCTTGACTGTGGAGGACTTGACCATTAAAGGTGATATTTACTTTTGCACTGGCCATTCTATTGTTAAGATGAAAGCAAATAATTTCGGTCATCGCTGGATTTGGTGTTTACCCCCACTTTTGGAAGTATTCATGCATTGTACTCGGATTTGCAGAGAGTTCCTCTTCACCAGCTTCAAGACTTCCCCGTTCAGCGACCAAAGCCAGATTGTCCACATAAATGTACTCCCACGGCTACATTACAGTGAGATTAAATGTATATGAGTTGAACAGAACTGGTGCAAAAACTGAACTTGAAAACCATGGTAAATAGAGTATAATGTTTACATCACCAGTACAGAAAATAATTTCCAGTTTATCTGCCTTTTGTAATGTCCAGGTGACAATCATGAATCACGGTGACATCAGTGCAATTACTGTCTTTGAGTATAGATATTATTTCTGTTACTGTAGTAGTTCTATGTATAGTCCAAATTTCCTCCCCAGTATTACTAGGCAGTGCCACATCAAGCAAAAGTTACTTCCAGTCTTAAGTTTTGCACACCATTGTACTTAATAAGAATAGTATTAGACCCGATACTGAACACTATGGTACGTCAGTAGTGATTGCTCGGCACTCAGAAATTAATTCCTTGTGCAAACTAATGGAGTTCCTTAATATTAATTCTCGACTTCTGTCAGTTAAAATTGAAGTCAACCAGTTAGTATGTCTGCCATGAAGGTTATGCTCCTCCACTTTAATACCGGTGTTTTGCAGTCTCTCGTGTTACATAACAGATATTTTCCAGTAGTGTTTGTGTGTCATTGTCGTTTAATTACTTTACACTGAGGAGACAAAAGTCATGGATTACCTCCTAATATCGTGTCGGACCTCCTTTTTCCCGACGTAGTGCAGCAATTCAACGTGGCATCGACTCAATAAGTCGTTGGAACTCCTCTGCGGAAATACTGAGCCATGCGGCCTGTACAGCCGTCCATAATTGCGAAAGTGTTGGTGTAGGAAGTTATGCACGAAATGGTCTCTCGGTTATGACCCATAAATGTTCGATGAGATACATGCCGGGCGATCTGGATGGCCAAATCATTCGCCCAAACTGGTCGGAATTTTCTTCAAACCAATCGCGAACAAATGTGGACGGGTCACAGAGCGCACTGTCATCAAAAAAATTCCATCGTTGACTGGGAGCATGAAGTCCATGAATGGCGGCAAGTGATCCCCAAAAAGCCGAACATCGCCGAGGACCCAGCCCATTCCATGCAAACACATGCCACATCTTAATGAAGCCATTACTACACTACTGGCCATTAAAATTGCTACAGCACGAAGATTACGTGCTACAGACGCGAAATTTAACCGACAGGAAGAAGATGCTGTGATATGCAAATGATTAGCTTTGCAGAAGATTCTCACAAAGTTGGCGCCGGTGGCGACACCTACAACGGGCTGACATGGGGAAAGTTTCCAACCGATTTCTCATACACAAACAGCAGTTGACCGGCTTTGCCTGGTGAAACGTTGTTGTGATGCCTCGTGTAAGGAGAAGAAATACGTACCATCACGTTTCCGACTTTGATAAAGGTCGGATTGTAGCCTATCGCGATTGCGGTTTATCGTATCGCGACATTGCCGCTCGCGTTGGTCGAGATCCAATGACTGTTAGCAGAAGATGGAATCGGTGGGTTCAGCAGGGTAAACGCAACGCCGTGCTGGATCCCAACGGCCTCGTATCACTAGCAATCGAGATGACAGGCATCTTATCAGCATGGCTGTAACGGATCGTGCAGCCACGTCTGGATCCCTGAGTCAAAAAATGGGGACTTTTGCACGAACAGTTCGACGACGTTTCCAGCAGCATGGACTATCAGCTCGGAGACCACGGATGCGATTACCCTTGACACTGCATCACAAACAGGAGCGCCTGCGATTGTGTACTCAACGACGAACCTGGGCGCACGAATAGCAAAACGTCATTTTTTCGGATGAATCCAGTTTCTGTTTACAGCATCATGATGATCGCATTCGTGTTTGGCGACATCGAGTGAACGCACCTTGGAAGCGTGTATTCGTCATCGCAATACTGGCGTATCACCCGGCGTGTTGGTAATGGGGTGCCATTGGTTACACGTCTCGGTCACCTCTTGTTCGCACTTATGGCACTTTGAACAATGGACGTTACATTTGAGATGTGTTAGGACCCGTGGCTGTACCCTTCGATCCCTGCGAAACCCTACATTTCAGCAGGACAACACACAACGGGATATTGCAGGTTCTGTTCGGGCCTTTCTGGATACAGAAAATGTTCGACTGTTGCCCTGGCCAGTACATTCTCCAGATCTCTCACCAATTGAAAACGTCTGGTCAATGGTGGCCGAGCAACTGGCTCGTCACAATACGCCAGTCACTGCTCTTGATGAACTGTGGTATCGTGTTGAAGGTGCGTGGGCAGCTGTACCTGTACACGCCATCCAAGCTCTGTTTGACTCAATTCCCAGGCGTATCAAGGCTTTTATTAAGGCCAGAGGTGGTTGTTCTGGGTACTGATTTCTAAGGATCTATGCACTCAAACTGCGTGGAAATCTAATCACATGTCAGTTCTAGTATAATATATTTGTCCAATGAATACCCGTTTATCATCTGCATTTCTTCTTGATGTAGCAATTTTAATGGCCAGTAGTGTAGTTTGCAGAATGCCTTGTTGACAACCTGGGTCCATGACTTAGTGGGGTCAATGCCACACTGTAACACTACTATCAGCTCTTACCAGCTGAATTAAATCGAGACTCATCTGCCCAGGCCACGGATCTCGATTCATCTATCCAATCAATAAGATTGCGAGCCCAGGAGAGGCGAGGCACTTGCATCGGTCTTCTGTTGCCATAGCCCATTAACGTCAAATTTAACCGGGCTGTCCAAACGGATACGTTCGTCGTACATCCCAAACAGATTTTTGTGGTTATATTGTACGGTGTTGCTTGTTGCCTATCACTGACAACTATACGCAAAGACTTCTGCTTTCGGTCGTTAAATGAAGGCCGTCAGCCATTGCGTTGTCTGTGGTGAGAGTACTGCTTGAAGTTTGATATCCTCGGCACAGTAATGACACTGAGGATCTCGGAATACTGAATTCCCAAACGATTTCCGAAATGGACGTCCTGTAGATACCTCTTCAAAGAACTGGGTATACTATATACTGCCTCTCAGTATATATTTTCCTTAATAAAATTTGTCCTAAATAATATATCTCTTTTTCCAACAACTAGCTCAGTTCATACATACAATACCAGGAACAAAAATGATCTGCACAATGACTTAAAAGCACTTACTTTAGTTCAAAAAGGGGTCCATGACTCAGGAACACTCATCTTCAATAATTCGCCAGCAAACATTGTAAGGTGTCAGGCAAATCCAACACCTTCCATGAAAACCCTGACACAATAAGCAAATCCAGTAGTATGCCACATAGCTCCGAATAAATCGTGACATTAAATTAACCAAAGTAATACGAGTAACGAGTGAGCAAATGGAATACCACAGACTAACACAAGAATGCCTAAATGCATGTCATACCTTCCCACCGTGAGACAGACACAGTTCCGAGGGGAGAAACGAAAACAGAAGCCGAGAGCAGAACCGTGTTAAGCTGGAAGGCCTTACGATAAGGGACGGACGGACACCAACGTCGCCAGCTAACTTCTAGGACCACACCACCCGCTAGTTTTAGCGTGAGACTTTTTCGCGTCTCAGTCACGTCAAGACCACCCCCCAACCAATGTTAAAAGCTAGAGCCCTCCAGAAGAACAGTATAGATCTTACGATAACGCTAAAACGACCACATCAGCTGCAAGTTTTAGCGTGAGACTTTTTGCGTCTCTGTTAGGTTGCAAACTTCAAAAAACATTGCCCCACCACGAAAAGTATAACGTTTCTCATTGGATAAACAAAATTTTTGTAGGCGGAGCTTAAGGTTAACATTGAGACCCTGATTGGTCAGATGAAAACACAGCCAGATAGTTTTTTTTAAACCAACTTCGGTAAATTGTAGTAAGGAGAAGTTGCTTGAGAGTTGCTTCCGAGAGGGCGAGCTGGACGGAGCTGTGCCGGCCGCCGCCCCCTGACGAACACCGACAAGGTAATGAACGCACGCGATGCCGCATTTTTGAGCGCATAAGGCTTCACTCAGAACTGCAGAAGTCTCATCTATTACATCCCCTTTACGTAATACTAGTGTCGATCGTCAATTAAAGCTCATGGTGTTCACATTTGCCACTTGAAGTAAAAATCTGAAACTCGATGATTTTTCTGTTATATTATTATTGAGAAGCCACATCAGCCACTGTAATTTACGACAAGTTAGATATGTAATTAAAGATAATTGAGGGTCACTGTAGACCATTTTGATAGTTTTCTCTCTTGTGAAACTTAATTTAAACCTAGATTGTAGATGTGATATGACATAGGTCATCCTTCGATCCATTGTAGAACTTGGAAACCTATTCAGGGAATATTCGTTCACATTTTTGTTGAACGCTGTTGGTTTTTACCATCCTGTATGAAAACATTTCCTTTTATCAATAGTGAAATTTATAAATGATGTTTTGTGAGTAGAATAAAATTTCCAATGGTAAACTTAACTGCTTTTTCGACATTATTTTACCAGCTAATTAAAAATAGGAAAGCCTTGAACCCCTTCCACTAAATTTAGTTAGTATTAAGATTCCTTTACAGGGAGTGCAGTGGAGCTGACGCTGAAATCATTAAGTATTTGGTTATATCATCACTAGTCTCACTGAACTCTTCTGAATTCTACATGTCATGTGTGGTCTTACGTCTCCTTACCAGCAACAGGTCCCAGGTTCAAACTAGTCAATTCCCTAAAAAACACGCTCAGGGCGTCGTTTTGCGAAAGTGGTAGGGAGACACGATATAGAACAAACAGACACCACGCAGAATGTTAGAACATAAACAATTTAGTTACAAATAAATATCAGTTTAAAAGGAGCCTGAAAGACTTACTAGTGGCCAACTCCTCCTACTCCACTGACGATTTTTTTAACAGAAACAAATGATGTATTGTATATATTCATACTATTATTACTGGTATTTCTGCTTAAAAAAAATTGACATGTTCCACATCCACGAGGATCTCCTCAGCGCGGATCTGTGGAACGAAAAACTGATCTAACCTAAATCTAATCTAATCCATGCGTCTAGCTCCAACTAATATTACGTGTTCAAAGTCTATTAATTCCAGTTGTATGGCCTTAATCATGTCGCACACTTTTCCACATGAATCACATGAGTACAAATGTCAGCTCTGCCAATACTACACTTTTTGTACGCGACAGTCGTGGGTATTTGCGCGTATCACTATCCCATAGCTTTTGTCAGATCAGCGTATTGTGTTTACGTTGCATTGGTAGGTTACATTTTCAATGGAAATGATTTTTGAATCCATATTGTATCTTACAATTTTTGCAGAGATTCTTAATCATTACTGTGTCTAAAAAGTTCTATTGAACGCAGTGACCAGTGAAAACAGTCGACATTTACTAACATCTCGTTTACTCGGAGAACTTGGTTAGCTCGAAATACGGCTGACAATTTATTATGCACGAAGTAAGCTGTAACTTTGCTCCCGTTAATGCTCAGCACCTTCTTAATTACAGCAGACTCTCATTGCGCAGCAAACAGCGAATTCGTGTTGGTGCATGCGCATCATT